>NW_022436977.1:6711200-6725472 GCF_009761245.1 Sapajus apella | reverse complement strand
TCCCCAGCAGCTGGGATTACAGGCACGCACCACCATGCCCAGCTAATTTTTTGTATTTTTAGTAGAGACGGGGTTTCACCGTGTTGACCAGGATGGTCTCGATCTCTTGACCTCGTGATCCACCCGCCTCGGCCTCCCAAAGTGCTGGGATTACAAGCTCTACTACTTTTAAAGCTTCTGGTCAAGTTTCCAGAAAACTTATTTATATTGAGTGTATGGTACAAAGGTAAGCACTTACAACAGATTTTTAAATATAAAAGATGTATCATACTCCAAAGTTCATTTCGTATATGATTCCATCAAACCAAAACACTATGGGATGAATTTACTGCTACAGCTGAAATACCTTGTCCTCTCAAACACACCAATTAATTAAAAAATAAAAATAAAAAAATATGGTATCCGCCTACAACTACAACATAAGATGGGACTGTGCTAGAAATGGACACCATTAGGAAAGTTTACGTTAAACACTTTAACTCTTCCTTCCAGCTGCTTCCTAGTAATATTTAAAGAAAAATTTCAAGCCGGGCGCAGTGGCTCAAGCCTGTAATCGCAGCACTTTGGGAGGCCGAGGCAGGTGGATCACGAGGTCAAGAGATCGAGACCATCCTGGTCAACACGGTGAAACCCCGTCTCTACTAAAGCTACAAAAAATTAGCTGGGCATGGTGGCGCGTGCCTGTAATCCCAGCTGCTCAGGAGGCTGAGGCAGGAGAATTGCCTGAACCCAGGAGGCGGAGGTTGCGCTGAGCCGAGATTGCGCCATTGCACTCCAGCCTGGGTAACAAGGACGAAACTCCGTCTCAAAAAAAAAAAAAAAAAGAAAAAAAAAGAAAAATTTCAAATACAAAATGACTGACAAATTGGAGAAGTGGAAGCAACAAAAAGGGTTTATTAACTCTCCGAAAACAATTTATTCTTTAAATTTCCACTACAACTTCGAATCTACACAAATTTCTTCACTCTCTCATAAGCAAAAGCAAATATATATTCAATTTGAATGTGCTGATGTCTACAAATCATCATATAAAGATCCTACAAATGACCAAAAATAGTTCAGACTAGTAGACGAAAAATGCCCCATAATTACAATAAAACTACAAATATCTCTAAGTACCCAAAAGCTAGAATCTTGATACTAATCTTAAAATACTTTATTTTTCTACATTTTTTGTAAAAGTTCTGCTAAACAGAAACACCAAAAAGTAGCCTTTTAATCAACGCTTAATGCAATAAAGGACTCCGGAAATCTGAGTTAAAATTTTTGTATAAGGGCTTTAACCCACAAACATTATGTTATTCGATTGTTTTTTCTTCAAACATCAGACTACATCACTTTTGTTTGCTGTTTTCATTATTTTTAAAAGAATATTTAGTATACTACTAAGTGAAATGCCTCATATGTTTCTTACTTTTTATTACCTTACAGATAACTATGTCTTAACTTCTGAATTTATTCACAAAAAGTGAAAATAGACAGGATAATGACTTGTTGGAAGGCACGTTTAGAACAGAAATAATAAATGTCAGATGAAAAGGCTCTAACAGAGGGTCTCCGGCACATAATCCTTTTTAAAGCTAAACATCTATTATCAGCTCTTAATCTAAAACTTGTTTACCTGATGACTTGGATTGAAAAAATAAAATGCATATCAAAAAAATGAACACTACAAACTATAACAGAAGTCTGCCTACACAGTACCACCCTCAGACTCGGTAGAATACAGGACAGAATTACACTTGGCCCTGCAGTCTTAAGTCAAACTGACAAAGAAAAAAACAGAAACAATCCAATTCATGAAAGTCAGATATTTTCTTAATCATAAAAGTGTAGAGACACTCATCCAAAGCATTCCTCAAATCTTTTCAATTCGCTGCTTTTACACACACCTTGAGGTTTTTAAGTTTACTTTGGGGCAAGTCAAAAAGCTTACCTAAAATAAAGCACTTTACACAAGAAGAAAACGAAGCAGCTGGTCCTAGGATACACCGGAAATAAAAATCATTGCCTTCAAATCCAGAATCAATAAATTACATGCTTTTGGCAAATTTAACTTTCACTTGTAGGGTGGAGGGGGCACTGTTTTGACAATCCACTAACTACACTGCACGTCTACTCCACCTGAGAGTTTAAGTAAACTCTTCAAGTTGGGTCACCCAGGGACCGAACTTCTACTCTAGGAGACCCAATCCAGTCTACAAATCAAAAAACATCCCCAAACGGTTTCCCCTTCTCCCGACCAAACCCTTTCCCCTGGGCTACAGAACGTTTTCACTGAATACCAACACACCCTCCTGTGATCTCTCTCCAAACACAGGACACAGGGAGAACCGAGGCCACTCGTCTCAGACAAGCGGGTGATGACTGCTGCCACTCCACGGGCGGCCCCTCTGCAGAATGGGGTCGGTCAGGATCGACGCGCCCGGTAAAGAACAATACACGAGCCCAGCCGCAAACACCACAACTTCCCACGAGTCTGCGCGGCGGGTCTCGGCGGCGGAGAGGACTTCGGAATCCGCCACGGGGCAGGGGCTGGGGGAAGAACGGTGAGCCGGATGAGCGCTGAACGAGGACGGCGAGACTGCCAGCCCCGCTGCGGCTGCCTGCACCGGCGCCCGCCGAGCAGACTGGAGGGATGCAGCCACCGGCCTGGGTTCTACCGCTCTCGCCAGGCGACCGGGATGCCCCGACTTCGCTTCTCTGGGAGGCGACCCCCGCCTCCAGGGCCGCCAGGGCAGTGGGGGTTGGGGAAGGCCTCGCCAGAGGCTCGGGAGCTTCCTCGGCACGCCACCGAAGGGAACGCGGTCGGGGCGCGGGGGACAATAGGGAGCGGGGAGCGCGGCCCGCCAGAGTGGCGCCGCTGGCCGGCTGGGCTGACTGACGCGCCCGCCGCGAGGCGCGACTGGGCTCGGTTCGGCCCGGCCGCTGCTCCGCCGTGGTAGCGGCGCCCCAGGCGCGCGCAGTCGTGCCTCACCTCCCATCCCCGCCGCCCAGGAGAGGAGCAGAATTAACACTCTCAGCAACACCATCTTCCGCTGCCGCCGCCTCCTCACGGGTTAACAGCAGCACATCGATCCGGAGGGAGAAGCTGAAGGGGCTTGGTCCGGAGCCTCCAGGGGAAGCCGGGACCTCCCCTGGCAGGAGAAACGGCGAAGCACCTCCCTCTCGCTCCACTTCAGGGGCCGGCAACGCTCCTAGCTCCTCCAAAACAGGGACCTCCCTCCCCCTCGTTCGTTTCCTTCCTCCCTTCCCCGCTTTCCTTCCCTCGCTCGTTCTCTCTTCTCTTCCCCCTCCCTCGAAACTCGGACCTCCGCCTCCTTCCTCATCACGTGACGCGCGGACACCCAACAGGCACGCGAAGCCGCGCCCCTTCCTCCCGCCCATATCCGTCCCCTGGGCGCTTCAGGGGCGCGCGCATGCGCGCAGGGGAGGGTTCCCGTGCTGCTAGGCCTGCCGCCGCTTCCTGTCCGCCGGCTGAGAGCTGGGATTGGGCTTGGGAGGCGGGGTTTGTCCTGGTTCCGCCCCGGGGCGGGATCGCTCCTACGCGGCGATAGTGCTCCGCTACGTGTTACAGCTGCTGAGGACCGTCGCTCGGGCTAAAATGGACCGTGAAAGATGTAAGCGGGGCTGCTTTCTACTTCTTAACGTCACGAGTAACAGAGGTTCTGTTTCTTCTTTTTCTGCCTCTCCTGGTGCAACACAGCTACGAAGTAAACAAAAGCAAAGTCCCAACGAGCAGTAATTATAGCAGCCACAGCCCCAGTGATCGGAACATAAATGCAGAGCATCAAGCGGCGGGAAGAAGACTCCATGTCCTAGATGTACTTTTCCGAGCTCTTTACAAATTTATGTCACAGACTAAGGCCTTAGCCTTTGCAAAAGCACAAAGTCTGAATTAGACAGTCTTGAATCTCCGGTCCAGAAAATGTCCTCTTTCCCCTCTCTCTGTCACATGTCTGAAGCGAATCCTTGTACATCTCCCAACTTCTTAAAGCTTGTATTATGTTTTCTGGTAACTCATTTTGAGTCTTTAAAATTGCATGTCATCACTTTGGAGGCCAAGGCGGGTGGATCACCTAAGGTCGGGAATTCAAGACCAGCCTGACCAACAGGGTGAAACCTTGTCTTTAAAAAAAAAAATTGCATGTCATGAACTTGAATTTTTTATGACATTTAATTAGATATTCTTCATCAATTTCGCATCATGCTTGAGTAGGCTGAATTAGGAAGTGTGTGTGTAAATTGTTTTGTTTTGTTTTCTAAAGATAAGGTCTCTGCTGTCTCGCCCAGGCTGAAGTACAGTGGTGTGATCATAGCTAACTTCCAACTTCCAACTTCCGGGCTCAAGTGATCCTCCCGCCTCGGCCTCCCAAAGTGCTGGGACTGCAGGCGTGAGCCACCAGGCTCGGCCTTAACATTATTAATACTATAATAAACCGGAATTCCTGGACTGTTACCTTGTATATTTTATATCGTTTATTATCATTAATATAAATCAAGAGTATTCTTTCTCAGTTTGAGAAATGAATGATTCCAGTTTTACTCCAACATTAATAAGCTCAAAACAGACGTTTCAAAACCATCATAATTGTGTCCTATATGAGATATGTGGAATCATCAGAGGATGGCAGAATTTCACGAATGGTTTTTTATTTCCTTCGTTAAAAGATCGAGACTTAGGAAACAGTTAACTGCAGATATTACATTGCATATCACCTGTGCTTTTTACTAATCTCTCGTGGTAGCACTGTCAACAAATGATATTTTTATTTTCTAGCTCTTAAACCAGTTTGTAGCATGTTTTCTGCTGCACAGTATTTTTATAATGAATTCCAGTGATTAGAGACAAATGGCATTTTCCCTTAAAATCCAACTGGAAAAAAGACTCCAAAACCATAATTTGCATTACCAACGTGATTATTGAAACTTACATTTAAGTCTGTTTTTGTTGTTGTTTTGTTGTTGTTTGACACAGAGTCTTGCTCTGTCGCCCAGGCTAGAGTGCAGTGACACGATTCGGCTCACTGCAACCTCTGCCTCCTGGGTCCAAGCTATTCCGCTGCCTCAGCCTCCCGAGTAGCTGGGACTACCAGCACTAGCTACCACGCCCAGATAATTGTTTGTATTTTGGTAGAGATGGGGTTTCACCATGTTGGCCAGGATGGTCTCGATTTCCTGACCTCATGATCCACCCACCTCGGCCTCCCAAAGTGCTGGGATTACAGGCGTGAGCCACTGCAGCCAGCCAAGACTGCATTTTTTGGGGGGGTGGGGGGACCAAGCACGGTGGCTCACACCTGTAATCCCAACAGTTTAGGAGGCCAAGGCTGGCAGATCACTTGAGGTCAGGAATTTGAGACCAGCCTGGCCAACATGATATTTTAGTCTACTAACAATACAAAAATTAGCTGCACATGGTGGAGTGCGCCTGTAATCCCAGCAACTCTGGAGGCTGAGGCAAGTAATCCCAGCTACTCCCCAGGCTGAGGCAGGAGAATTGCTTGAACCTGGGGGGACAGAGGTTGCAATGAGCCAGGATGGAGCTGCTGCCCTCTAGCCTGGGCAACAGAGCACAACTCTGTCTCAAAAAAAGTAATTAATTAATTAATTACAAATAAAAAAATAAATAGCCAGGGCAGTGGTGTGCACCTGTAGTCCCAGCTACTGGGAAGGCTGAGGTGGGTCGACTGCTTGAACCCTGGAGGTTGAGGTTACAGTGAGCTGTAATCACGCTACTGCATTCCAGCCTGGGTAACACAGACCTTATCTCAAAAAAAAAAAAGAAATACTGTATTTTTTTTTATTTGTAAAGTACAAATGGCATTACATACCAGCATCATAATAAATGGTACTCCAGTGTTTGGACCACTATTTTAACTTACTTCATTACTGATATTTTGCAAATGTATGGAACTGATGAAATGTTAAAGGTCTGCATCTCTGCTAACAAAGACTGCCTGGGTTTGACCCTTAGCGCTGCCATCCATAAACTGTGTGACTTTGACCAAGTTTTTTGCCTTCTAACTTCAATATTTTCCTTTTCTTTTCTTTGTTCTATGTTTTGTTGTTGTTGTTGTTTTGTTTTGTTTTGAGACACGGACTCACTCTCTCACCCAGGCTGGGATGCAGTGGTGGTACAACCACGTAGCCTCAACCTCCAGGGCTGAGGTTTTCCTCCCCCTCAACCTCCCAGGTAGCTGGGACTACAGGTCCGGGCGGCCCCACGCCGGGCTAATTTATTTTATTTTTTGGAGAGACGGGGTTTCACCATGTTGCTCAGGCTGGTTTCAAACTTCTGGGCTCAAGTGATCTGCCCACCTTGGCCCCACAAAGTGCTGGGATTACAGGTATGGGCCACTGCACCTGGCCACAATATTTCTTTTATAAAATGACAAAAAATATTTGCCTCAGCAGATTGTTTTGATGATTACTTTTTTTTTTTTTTTGAGACAGAGTTTCACTGTTGTTACCCAGACTGGAGTGCAATGGCATGATCTCGGCTCACCGCAACCTCCGCCTCCTGGGTTCAAGCAATTCTCCTGCCTCAGCCTCCCGAGTAGCTGGGACTACAGGCACGCACTACCATGCCCAGCTAATTTTTCTGTATTTTTAGTGGAGACGGGGTTTCACCTTGTTGACCAGGATGGTCTCGATCTCTTGACCTCGTGATCCACCCGCCTCGGCCTCCCAAAAGGTGCTGGGATTATAGGCGTGAGCCACACGTCCTGCCCTGATGATTACATTTAAATTAGTTAATATTTGTAAAGCAATTATAACAATATACCTGGCATATAATAATTGATATATAACTATTAAGTAAAAAATATATATAAATATCATGGTCACTCCATGAACATGCAAACATCCACTTGAAAGCTGTAATTATTTTAATAGCATTATTTCCTCAGAAACAATACAGTTTTGATATTACCAGTATGAAGTTATCCTCAAGTTTTAGTAATGGGAAATTCAGCTTGTAAGCAAATGATCATACACATACAGTGTACTAGACAAGTAATACTAGAGGAGAATGCTTGTGGCACCGAACAAAGGCTAATGCTGGTATACATTCCAACAATTACATTGTGAATTTCCAACTTTTACTAAACTGCCTGCTGGGTGTCCCACTGTCATGCCAAACTGGATATATTTAACTTCTTATCTCTGATACTGGCACTACCACTCTCCCAGAAACCTGGAACCATTTAGCCTGGGCACTTTGGAAGGCCAAGGGTGGGGAATCACTTGAGCCCAGGAATTTGGGACCAGCCTGAACAACATAGTGAGATCCCGTTTCTATTTACAAAAAAAGGAAAAAGTAGAATTATTTTAGATTATTGCTTTATCACCAAGTCATATTGATTCTTTCCTAAAAATGTCTTTGTGCCTTTAATTCTCCCCTTTACACTGCTGTCGCTCTGATTGGCTTTCACTCTGAGGGTATTCCAGTGTTACAAGTTTGGACCACTGCTTTACTTCAATTATAATATTTTATCTCGCTTAAATTGCTGCAGAACTCTTAACTTATATCCATTACTCCAGTCTCTCTTCTTTTTGGTCCTGCTTTCAAACTTCTTGTTAATCACTGCAATTTGTTTCCACCTAGCTTTGTAAGAGGATACTTTTTCTGGGGTCATCAAAGACATCAAAGATCTGTCAGTGATCGATACCACTAGACAGCTTCACTCCTTATCTTTCTGGACCTTTCAGACAATACTCTCTCCTCAAAACTCCCTCTTTATAATAGTTTCCAAACCTTCACTCACTCCTGACTTTCTTCTTTACCTTCAACTACACTTTCATCTGCATCTTTTTCCTGAAACTTTATCTTCTCTTCACCCCATAAATATTAGTGATCCTCAAGATTTTACCTTTGGCTTTCTTCTCATTTTCACTTGCATTTTTTGCTACCCCCAAATGTCTATGACTCACTAGGCTATCAACTCCATGAAAACAAAGGCTTGGTCTGTCTTGACAATGCCTAGCACATTAACAGCACTTTTCCTGGAACCCTATTCCAATCACGTTTTCTTGGGACACTTCCTATGCCTCCAAGGCCAAAACCCATATCCTACTTGCACAACTTCCTAGCCATGTGACCTTAGGTAAGTTAAGGCATCTGTGCCAGTTTCCTAATCTTTACAATGGGGAAAATAGTGGTACCTACTTCAGAATGTTGCTATGAGGGTCAAATAAAGTAACAGGTGTAAAGCATTAAGAACAATGCATAGCACATAATTAGTATTATAAAATATTTTAGATGTTGTTATTATTACATATCCAACTCTTATTAGTTATCTTCTACCTGAAATTACACAGCCATACCAAGTAACATGTCCCAAACTGAAAAAAACCCCTACATCAACCCACTCAAACCTTCTCTTCCTCCTAAATTCCCTATTTTGGTTATTGGCTACACCATCCACTCAATTACGTAAACCCCCATCCCAACAGACAGATCATCAAGTCATCTTTATTCTCCACCGTATGAAGTCGCTCTACCTACCTTTACTGCCACAGCCCAAGCCTTGGTCTTCCTGTCTCACATACCCACTGCGTGACCTCCTGCCAGTCTTTTGAAAATATAGGTCCTTTTATCTATCTGCAAGATAAAATACAAGACCTTCAGCCGGGCACAGTGACTCACGCCTGTAGTCCTATCACTTTGGGAGGCCTAGGCAGGTGGATCGTCTATGTTGAGGAGTTTGAAATCAGTCTAACCAACATAGAGAAACCCCATCTCTACTAAAAATACAAAAAAATTAGCTGGGCGTGGTGGCACATGCCTGTAATCCCAGGTACTCAGGAGACTGAAGCAGTAGAATTGCTTAGATCTGGGAGGCAGAGATAGCACCATTGCACTCCAGCCTGGGCAACAAGAAGGAAACTCTGTGTCAAAAAAAAAAAAAAAAAAAAAGACCGTCATGATCTAGTCATTGTTTTCCTGGCCAGCTTTATCTTTCACTACTCTTCTCTTTTTTTTTTTTTTGGACACATAGCAGTCTGATCACACATAGTCCAAGAAGTCCAAGAATACTCAAAAAATAAATGAAATACAATCAGGTATTTAAGATTGGTCTTCAAAGATTATAGGCAAGGATGCCATGTTTCCCAGTGTGCTCTTGGATAGAAAATCACATCCACACCTCAGTGGCCACCAAACCATTCAGCATAGCTTCCTTAACTGTGAGCTGTTTGAAGCTATTAATTTGACTATTACTGAGTTTTTTTTTTGTTGTTGTTCATTTTGTTTTGTTTTGAGAGACAGTCTTGCTCTGTCAGCCAGGCTGGAGCGCAGTGGTGCCATCTCAGCCCACTGCAACTTCCGCCTCCTAGGTTCAAGTGATTCTCCTGCCTCAGTCTCCCGAGTAGCTGGAACTACAGGCACGCACCAGCATATCTGGCTAGTTTTGGTTGTTTTTTTTTGTTTTTTTGTTTTTTTTACCAGAGACAGGGTTTCATCATGTTACCCAGGCTGATCTCAAACTACTGACTGCAAGTGATCCACCTCCCTCAGCCTCCCAAAGTGCTGAGATTATAAGCATGAGCCATCATGCCTAGCTGACGTTTTTTTCTTTTTTAAGCTCTAAATAACTGTAGGAATCTAAGCAGGGATTGGAGGAACCAGCTCAACCTTGGCACAGTGCCAAAATATAGCCAACCAGGTCTTTAAGTAAGTCACAGCAGTGTTCATCAGTGGTGTTGGGGCCCTCTCGGTAAGGTTTTGGACAAACTGGGCCATGTTTCTAGGATGAAAAGTCTGCTGTCCCCAATGGCCAGCTCTTTCTTACTTTATCTTCTAAAAGTAGCAATTATAAAACTTAGAATAACAGTAATAGCTAGCAGTTGATAAGGTAATGGAAACTTAAATAATGAGCGCAAAGTCAGAAAGCTGGTGCATGGCAGAACCAATGCCTAAAGTTAGATCTGCCTCAAGAACATGTGCTTTAATCATAATTTGCTGCTGTTCAACTGCAGTTGGTTTCCCAAATACATTTCACTTCCCTCTTTGACATCGCTGCACATGTTATTCCCTCCAGGAGGAATGCTTCTCCCATTTATCTTATAAATTCTACAAAATTAGGCTCAGAGAATCCTTTCAATAATTTATTTCAAGACACTTTTTTCTTAGGATTTTACTTGCTATATAAAAGAGGCGTCAGAGAAGAAAAAACTTTAAAAATCCACTCTGGGCCTAGGCACAGTGGCTCATGCCTGTAATCTCAGCACTTTGGGAGGCCAAGACAGGAGGATTTCTTGAGTCCAGGACTTCAACACCAGCCTGGGCAATATAACAACATCCTGTCTGTCTCTTTTTTATTTTTTATTTTTTGTGACAGAGTCTCACTTAGTCACCCAGGCTGGAGTGCAGTGGTACCATCTCAGCTCAAGGCAACCCCTGCCTCCTGAATTCAAGCAATTCTTATGCCTCAGCTACCCAAGGAGCTGGGATTATAGGCATGTAATTACCACCAGCCCAGCTAACTTTTGTGTTTTTAGTAGAGATGGGGTTTCACCATGTTGGCCAGGCTGGTCTTGAACTGCTTACCTCAGGTGATTTGCCCTCCTCAGCCTCCCAAAGTGCTGGGATTACAAGCATGAGCCACCACACTTGACCAACAAGATCCTGTCTCTACAAAAAATAAAACAATTAGCTGAGCATGATGGCACATGCCTGTAGTCCCAGCTACTTCACAGGCTGAGGTGGGAGGATCACTAGCGTACAGGAGGTTGAGACTGCAGTGAGCTGTGATCACATCACTTTAGCCTGAGCAATAGAGAGTCTCAAAAAATATATATATACTTGGCGGGGAAAAGAGAACAGTGAAAATGTGGTATTTATAACTTATAGCTATTAGAAGGCATTCCTTTAAAATATAAAGGAATAGACATTGTTAAAGATATGGCTCAGGTTTCTTCCCTTCTGTAAAATTTTTAACTTCCCCTCTAGACAAAACTTAATATCTACCATTTATATACTTCTAATATAGCTTTATCAAACTGTATTGTATTTTTTTTAGTATTCCTATTCTATTTTTTTTTTACGACAGGGTTTTGCTCTGTCACCCAGGCTGGAGTACAGTGGCACTCACCGCAGCCACAAACTCCTGGGCTTAAGTGATCCTCCTGCTTCATCCTCCTGAGTAGCTGGGACTACAGGTATGCACTGCCATGCTTGGCTAATTTTTTTTTTTAAATATAGAAACAGGATATCACTATGTTGCCCAGGCTGGTCTTGAACTCCTGGGCTCAAATGACTGTCCCTCCTCAACCTCCCCCAAGTGCTGAGAGTATAGGAGTGAGCCACTGTGCCTGGCCAAAATTTTTTTCTCAATTATTCATCTATGTTAAATAATTGGAAGCTTTCATGGTTAAACAAAGATTCTAGATTTTCTGTGAAAACTGAAAGGTCAAGCAGACCTAGATTCTTGCACAGAAGCAATTGGCAGAAACTGAGTAGAGGCTGCCCTCTTTGGACTGGGTTTGTCTAATCCCACCCCAGCCTAGCTATCCCTGTTAGTATTTGAGTTTATGATCCCTGTTTTAAAAACTAGACCAAATTCCAAATAGTCCTTGAACCTTTTTCTTAGATCCCCCTCGCCATAATAATCTCAATCACATTTTAGTCTGAAACGCCCATTATTTATATCTCTCATGTGTAATTAATCATGTGTTACTTTATGGAAGTATCTTATTATTATGATATACTCATCTCATTATTATGCCAGTGTTAAAGAAAGCAGAGATAGTAAAGTTCTGAAGCAAAGCAGAGGGCACCCCAAAACCTTACAGGGTGGCAATGATCATAATCATTCATTCATTTGACAGGTACTTACTTTGTTCCTACTATGCAGATTTCCAGATTACCAAAACAATATTCCTGACATGGTGCCAGGCACCTTGATAAGAAATTTACCTACATGATTCCATTTACTCTTTGTAACAATGCTATGAAGTAGATATATCTCATTTGACAGATGAGGAAACAGGCAGACCAGGCTTCTAACTCAAGTTTGTTTCACCCCAAATTTGTAGTCTAGTCTTTTAAATTACTGGGTAAATCCATCCTTGTTATCATTGCCATGGTCCAGAATCTACCTATTAGCTTTCAAGGGCCGGAAGCTACATTTTTCTGAGTGCAACCTGATTTAATCAACTGACAAGGACTAATCCATAGGAGCTAAACTCTCAAGGGACTTATGTCTATAAATGTCACCTTATAATTTTATGAGTTAGGCCGGGCGCGGTGGCTCAAGCCTGTAATCCCAGCACTTTGGGAGGCCGAGGCAGGTGGATCATGAGGTCAAGAGATCGAGACCATCCTGGTCAACATGGTGAAACCCCGTCTCTACTAAAAATACAAAAAATTAGCTGGGCATGGTGGTGCGTGCCTGTAATCCCAGCTACTCAGGAGGCTGAGGCAGGAGAATTGCCTGAACCCAAGAGGCGGAGGTTGCGGTGAGCCGAGATCGTGCCATTGCACTCCAGCCTGGGTAACAAGAGCGAAACTCCATCTCAAAAAAAAAAAAAAAAAAAAATTTATGAGTTAGATATTGATGTTAGCGAGTCAATACATTATTTGTTATCAATAGTTGAGAAGCTGCATAGTAATTCAAAGTGGTTTAGTAAGCAAGGCATCACTGAAGAAAAAATTAACTGAATGATTATACTGGCTAATTGATCCAACTATTCAACTTACAATGCCACAATAGAATCTATTGAGGGAACGTAGGTACCAGACCATTCACATGGCCAGGGGACCTCCACCATAGATGGTGATCACAGCACACTTCAAGAAACCCTTATGTTGTGGGATAGTCTCTGGACTCCATGCAGACCACCATCTCCCTTCCTGTTATTATATCCTTCCTTTGGGAATAATACAATTGATTAGACCACTCTTTTTGCATTTATTCAGACTTTGATTCTATTTCCAGCCTTATTCTCACTTCTTTTAAACACGGAATGAATCCCATCTTCTAAGGTAACTATTACAAATAGCTAAGCTGGCCAGGTGTGGTGGTTCACGCCTATAATCCCAGCACTTTGGAAAGCCAAGGCAGATGGTTCACCTGAGGTCAGGAGTTCGAGGCCAGCCTAGCCAACATGATGAAACCCTATCTCCACTAAAAATACAAAATTAGGCTGGGTGCGGTGGCTCATGACTGTAATGCCAGCACTCTGGGAGGCCGAGGCGGGTGGATCACAATGTAAGAAGTTCAAGACCAGCCTGGCCAATATGGTGAAACTCTTATCTGTATCAAAAATATAACAAATTAGGCACAGTGGCTCACGCCTGTAATCCTAGCTCTTTGGGAGGCTGAGATGGGTGGATTGCATGAGCTTAGGAGTTTGAGATCAGCCTGGGCAACATAGTGAAGCCCCATCTCTACTAAAATACAAAGCAAATCAGTCGGGCATGGTGGTGGGTGCCTGTAATCCCAGCTACTGTGGGAGGTTGAGGCACGAGAATTGCTTGAACCCAGGAGGTGGAGGGTGCAGTGAGCTGAGACCGTGCCACTGCACTCCATCCTGGGCAACCAAGTGAAACTCTTTTTCAAAAAAAAAAAAAAAAAAAAAAATAGCCGGGTGTGGTGGCAAGTGCCTGTAGTCCCAGCTACTTGGGAGACTAAGAGAGGATAATCGCTTGAACCTGGCAGGTGGAAGTTGCAGTGAGCCAAGGTTGCACCACTGCACTCCAGCCTGGGCAACAGAGTGAGACTCTGTCTCAAAAAACAAACAAACAAACAAACAAACAAAAACAAAAATAGCCAGGCATGCTGAGGCAGGAGAATTGCTTGAACCCAGGGGATGGAGGTTGCAGTGAGCCAAGATCGAGCCATTGCACTCCAGCCTAGATGATAAGAGCAAAACTCCATCTAAAAAAAAAAAAAAAAAAAATAGCTAAGCTGATTCATTCTGTTGATTCGGTTAATTATCATCTTTCTGAGAAGCACTTCATACTAGCCCTTAAGCACTGCCCATGGGGGTCATATTTTTATTTTACTTGCAGATACTTAGGTTTTGTCTTCCTAACCACATTGTGACCAACTTGAGGGCAGTGGCAATAATAATATACTTGAAAATCTTTTTATAATTGATAAATTCCTTATTTTAAGTTCCATTTCATTTCATTCACAGTACCACATAGCAAAAAATCATCCAAGCTATTGTCCTGGTTTTTTCTTTCCTCTTGTTTTTTTTTTTTTTTTTTTTTTTTTAAAAAAGTTTTCCCCCTTTTTACCCAGGCTGGAGTGCAATGGCGCGG
>NW_022436977.1:6695084-6711100 GCF_009761245.1 Sapajus apella | reverse complement strand
TATTTTTAGTAGAGACGGGGTTTCACCATGTTGACTAGGATGGTCTCGATCTCTTGACCTCGTGATCCGCATGCTTCGGCCTCCCAAAGTGCTGGGATTACAGGCTTGAGCCACCGCGCCCAGCCTCTTTGTTTTTTAAATAGGAACCACTCAGACTGCATCCTTCCCTCTTACTCTGCCAAAGGAAGAGAAAAACAATCATCAATGGCAAATGGCAGTTGCAGCGAAGCAACATCAGGACCCAGCTTCACGCTCAGGAGAGGAGGCTGCACCTCTCTTCGTGGTTTCTGGTGTTCTATACTTTCATAGAAACTTCTCTAGTTCATCACTAGAGAAATTATCCCTGATAGTATAGTATTCCTTTTTTTTTGTTTTGTTTTACAAAATGTGAAAACTGAAAAGAAGTAAATTTATGAATTTACTTCCACCCAAGCTTGTAAAATTAGCCAGTGGCAGGACCAGGTTCTTGTGGTCTCCGTTCATCACACTTCAGGCTACATTGGGTTGCCTCTGTACGACCATCCTTTATATTCTCTTTTGTGCCCCAAAGCACCACATCGCAGGAAGTCAGTGAAAATTGTGGAGATTCATTTTTGTGATAAGTAGTCAAACGGGTCAGAATTCTTACTGTATGCATATTAACAGTTGACAACTATACTTCTCAACAATGCAAGTAGTTTTTGCCTGATATCGTTCTAGTGAAATATCTGCATTAGAGTTACTTAGGATGCTTATCAAAACTGCAGAGTCCCCAGCCTGGGCAACACAGAGAGAACTCATCTGTACAAATAATTTAAAAATTAGACAGATGTGGTGGTGTACCCCTGTGGTCCCAGCTACTGTGGAGGCTGAGGAGGGAGACTCTCAAATCCAGGAGGTCAAGGCTACAGTAAGCCCTGATAGCACCACTGCACTCCAGCCTGGGCAACACAGTGAGACCCCATCTCAAAAAAAAAAAAAAAATTAAAAACCCTGCAGATTACTGAGCTTTCCATTAATTCTGTTGAATAGCATTCCTGGGGATAAAGCCCAGAAACCCATTTTAATAGATTTCCCACCTGAGCATTAATTACACTAAAGTTTGACAACCACCGTTTTAAACAAACACAGTAAAGGATATAGTGAAAATGAAAGACCAGGTACCCCAGAAAGCCAGTGTCAACAGAGAAAAATAGTAGAAAAGAGAATATATTTCCTCGATTCTAAGATACCCTCAACTGTAAGATATACCATTGATTTAATAGCAGCTTTTGAAGAAAAGAGTAGTTTACTAGTTTTTCTAAAATGGGTATACTTAGATTTTGTTTTAAGAAAACAAAATTAGGCCAGTCATGGTGTAATCCCAACACTTTAGGAGGCTGAGTGGGGAGGATGGTTTGAGACCAGGAGTTTGAGACCAGCCTGGGCAACATAGCAAGACCCCATTTTCTCTAACCAGGTAAGGTGGTACATGCCAATAGTCCTAGCTACTCAGGAGGCTGAGGTGAGAGGATTCTTTGAACCTGGGAGTTCAAGGCTGTAGTGAGCTATGATTGTGCCACTGCACTCCAGCCTGGGCAAAAAAGTGAAAACTTATCTAAAAAAAAAAATTAAATTTCAAAATAAGACATACTGTGAGATAAATAAAACAGAACTACGTGAATGTTTTAAGCCTAGGTGACTGAGAGAATGATATTAATGTGAAAAAAACATGAGACAGACAAGAACAAAAAAAAATTGACATCAGGATTATAAATACAGACTTAGACATTACTTTGAAAGTATATCTATCCACGCATACACACACACACACACACACACACACACACACACACCCACCCCTCAAGGGAAAGTGTATAGGAAAACATGGCCAAAAGACTAATTTTGGAGCATTGCATAGTTCCGGAAAAGTAATGAAAAATAACAGTGAATACAGAAGGTGAATTTAGAAGCCTCTCACTGTCTCTCGCTAAGGTTTATTTATTTGTCATGCAAGTGAGAAGAGGTTGCTTCCCCTAATGCTAGAGTAGTAAATTCTCAAACTTTATCAAAGATCAGAATCACCCAGAGGTCTTAGGTCTGGAATGCGGATCGATAATTTTCCTTTTTTCTTTTTTGAGACAGAGTTTTGCTCTTGTTGCCCAGACTGGAGTGCAATAGCATGATCTCGGTTCACTGCAACCTCCATCTCTTGGGTTCAAGTGATTCTCCTGCCCTCAGCCTCCTGAGTAGCTACTATTACAGGCATGCACCATCAAGTCCAGCTAATTTTTTGTATTTTTAGCAGAGACAAAGTTTCTCCATGTTGGTCAGGCTGGTCTCGAACTCCCAACCTCAGGTGATCTGCCCGCCTCAGCCTCCCAAAGTGCTGGGAGTACAGGGGTGAGCCACTGTGCCCCGCTGAGAATTTTCATTTTTAACAAGTTCCGGCCAGGCGCAGTGGCTCACGCCTGTAATCCCAGCACTTTGGGAGGCCGAGGTGGATGGATCACGAGGTCAAGAGATCGAGACCATCCTGGTCAACATGGTGAAACCCCGTCTCTACTACAAATACAAAAATTCAGCTGGGCATGGTGGCGTGTGCCTGTAATCCCAGCTACTCAGGAGGCTGAGGCAGGAGAATTGCCTGAACCCAGGAGGCGGAGGTTGCGGGGAGCCGAGATCGCGCCATTGCACTCCAGCCTGGGTAACAAGAGCGAAACTCCGTCTCTAAAAAAAAAAAAAAAAAGAAGAAGAAGAAAAAAGAACAAGTTCCCAGGTGATACTGATACTACTTGGAGAACTAGAGTTGACAGACACCAGGCAAACTGGTGGGCTGACAGGACAGAAGTATTTCTGAGAGAAATTCTAAGGAAAGAATTAGGCAGGCATAATATATGTGATCCAATGACAAAACTTTAACCATTGGCCATAAGAGTAGGGGAGTAGGGATTCTAAGCTTAAATTCATTTCTGGTGCAACTTACCTGGAATCACATTTTGGCCTCACTTTTAAAAAGGACTACATAAATAAAACTGAGAAAACTGTTTCATTAATACTGTCACACATTAGGGCTATAATAAGAGGGAAAAGAAAATTATTTCCCTCCATTCACCATCATGTATTTTTAACATTACCAGGACAGATGAGCATCTGGTAAAGCAGCATGGAGTAGAAGCAGCACCTGGTGGAAAATGATAGGATTGGACTTGTTTCTAAACAGGTGGGGGACTCCCCATGGGGGCGCTCAGAAATAATTGAGTCAGGGATGTTCTTTGCAGGAAGCTGGAGTTTCTGTAAGAAATTGAAGTCCACAGCCAGGGCAATTTGAGTTACATGAAAAACCTTTGATTTTTTAACTCAGAATTTTCTCACTTATCTTAAATAAAGCTAAAAGAGGAGAAGTAAATGTATATATGCCCTGTACCTGTACAATCGCCTGCTCTGAGCTAATTTTGCTGCAGCTAACAATAAACAACTATCAATTTATTTTCCATAGCACCATCAACGTAATAAGATGTTTGAACTATAGCTCTTGTAGGTTTATGCAGAATAAGCTGAGGAAGAGAACATAGGCTGCGGAATAATTACAATGCTGCTACACTCTAGTGGTAAGGCGGTAAGGATTCAGGAGTAGCCCCAGAGGGAATGAAGAAAAGGGGTATGTATAACATCAGCAAGACTTTATCAATGAGATAATCAGTAAACTAGCTTAAAAATCAAAGATGGCACCAAATTTTCTGTCATGATAGCTAAAAATGTTATGATTCAACTAAGAAAAACTGAATTTTAAAAGAATAAGCATTTTGATGTAGTTTTTGGATTTCTTAAGCTTGAGATAATAATTGGCCTGTTATTTTAATTAAGAAAGTACCGCATAGCTTAATTCTTGCTTATTTCACACTAAAAGACTTTTCTTTATCTGAACTTTTATAACATTTGTTTGCGCCAGTCATTTAGTGTTAATTATAAAGGGACTTTTATTCTCAATAATCATGTCAGCGAACCTACTTCCTAATACCTCAAACAACTTTGTACTCCCAAAGAATAAGTGCAATGTTTTACACTTATATTCCCCATATCTCACTTTCTAGCACAATCAATAACTATATGTTCACTAAATATACTTTTCTGAAGGTCAGGAGTTCACTAAGTATATTTTTCAGATATCTTTTGAAAAATATAAAGGATATATTCAAAATAATAATCAATATTCTAAAAGATGAAAGGTCAGGATGCCATTAAACAATAAAAATACTAGAATGATTTATTGGAAATTAAATATGTAAAGTAGAACAAAAAGATGAAGAGTGTAAAATCCGAGAAAAGAATTATAAAAACTAAAAGAAAATTTCACAGAACTGAAGGACATAAGTTTTTTACATTGAATGTGATCACACAATTAGCCAGCCCAATAAATTGAGCAAGACTCATACAAAGATATATCAAATACCGAAATGTCAGAACATCAAGAATAAGAGAAGATCAATCAACTTCAGAGGGAAGTCAGAGGTTACATACAAAGGTTTTAGAGTCATAATAATATCAGACTTCTCTATAATCACCTGGAAGCTAGAATACAATTGAAGAATGACTTTAAAATGAAGAAAAGGTATTTCCAACCTTTAATTTTTATACTCAGCCAAACTATAAAATGTAAAAACATACAAGGTCTACAAAAATTTACTTCCCTTGCACTCTTCCTCAGGAAGGTTATTAAGAATACATTTGAGCCCAGCGTGGTGGCTCACACCTGTAATCCCAGCACTTTGGAAGGCTGAGGCAGGTGGTTCATGAGGTCAGGAGTTCAAGACCAGCCTGGCCAGGATGATGAAACCCTGTCTTTACTAAAAATAGAAAAATTAGCTGGGCGTGGTGGTAGGTGCCTATAATCCCAGCTACTTATGAGGCTGAGGCAGAGAACTGCTTGAACCTTGGAGGCAGAGGTTGCAGTGAGCCAAGATTGGGTCATTGTACTCCAGCCTGGGCAAGAGAGCAAGACTCCATGTCAAAAAAAAAAAAAAAAATACATTTGGCTGGATGTCACAGCTCATACTTATACCTATATTCCCAGCACTCTGGGAGGCCAAGGCGAGAGCATCACTTGAGGCCAAGAGTTTGAAATAAGCCTGGGCAACACAATGAGAACCTATGTTTACAAATATATATATATATATATATATATATATATATATATATATATTTTTTTTTTTTTTTTTTTTTCTTTTTTTTTTTTTTTTTTTTTTTAATGAATCAGGCATGGTGGCATGTGCTTGTAATCCTAGCTACTTGGGAGGCTGAGGCAGGAGGACCACATGAGCCCAGGAGTTTGATGCTACAATGAACCATGATCGTGTCATGCATTCCAGGGTGAACAACAGAGGGAGGCTCTATCTCTATTATGAAAAAAAAAAGAAAGAAAGAAATATGTATCATTAAAGAAAAAGGAAGACAGGAGATCCAAGAAAGAAAGGAATCAACACAAGAGAAGAAGGACTTCCTCCGAAAGTAATCAAGAGAAATCCCAGGATGACGCTTGTGTGTGGCAGGCTTATAAAACAAGAAGTCAGGCTGGGTGCAGTGGCTCACGCCTGTAATCCCAGCTGTTTGGGAGGTCGAGGCAGGCAGATCACCTAAAGTCAGGAGTTCGATACCAACGTGACCAACAAAAAGAAACCCCGTCTCTACTATCAATACAAAAAAATTAGACGGGCATGGTCGTACATGCCTGTAATCCCAACTACTCGGAAAGCTGAGGCACGAAAACTGCTTGAATCTGGGAGGCTAACGTTAAAGTGAGCCAAGATCGCAGCATTGCACTCCAACCTGGGCAACAAGAGTGAAACTCTATCTCAAAACAAAAAAAAAAAAAAAAATGAAGTCCAGAGCAGAGCAAGAGAAATGAGTGTTCCAGGAGGGATGTATCCAGCATTAAAAGGGACCTGAGCAATAACTTGATATGATTCATCATACTGCTAACTCTGTGGCTAAGTTAGTGGGAAGTGAAGAATTAAGCAAATAGACAAAGTATTGAGGAAACTAGGTTATTTTTGTTTTTTGTTTGTTCTTTTTTTTGAGGGAAGTGTTAATTCCAAGACAGACAAAAAGTTTAACACAAAAATAAATCATGGTAAAATACTGGACTTAGTGGTGAATACTTACATAGCTCTAATGCTTTAATCTTTGAGTATATAATCAAAAATTATGAAATAACTGGAAGATTGGAGAAACAGGAGGAAGAATGACATGAAAGAAAAGAAGTTAAAAAAAAAGTAAATCCTCATCTTCAATGGGAATAAATCAATAAACAATATCTACAATTATTTTTTTTGTCCAGTGAATAGAATACAGTCTTTTGGTTTTTTTTTTTTTTTTTAGATGGTCTTGGCCCAGGCTGGAGTGGAGTGGTGCCATTGTACCTTATGGCAGCCTTGAACTCCTGGGCTCAAGCAATCTTTCCACCTTGGCCTCCCAAAGTGTTGAGATTACAGGAGTATGACACAGCACCCAGCCTACAATTGTTAAATGAAGAAACCAGAGTGTAGTCAGTTTCTCAGAAACATAAGTACAAAGAGCTAAAGTACAGCTATGAGGCTGGGTGTGATGAATACCTAGAGTTTGAGCCACTCTGGAGACTGAGACTATAGGATTGTTTGAGCTAACTTAGAGGCTGTAGTGTGCCACAACAGCCACTGTGAATAGCCACAGCACTCTAGTCCAGGCAGCATGGTGACACCCTGTCAAAAAATAAAAAATAAAAAGCTATGAGTTGAAAGAGACTGTGAGGCTGTTTAGAAAGAACAGGACTCAAGGTTCTGGAAGGACAGAACAGGGAACTGCTTTGTTTTTATATAAACTATTTAACTTTTAAGACTATTACATCTGTAATTTGGAAAAATAATTTTTAAATTTTTGATAATGGCTAGGCAGTCACTCATGCCTGTAATACCAGCATTTTGGGATACCGAGGCGGGAGGATTGCTTGAACTTAGGAGTTAAGACCCACCTGGGCAACGTACTCTACAAAAATTTTAAAAACTAGCAGGGCATGGTCCTGTACGCCTGTAGTCCCAGCTCCTCAGGAGGCTGAGGCAGGAGGCTCACTTGAAGCTGGGAGGTTGAGATTTCAGTGAGACATGATTGTGCGACTACTCTCCAGCCTGGGTGACAGAGTGAGACCCTGTCTAAAATAAATAAATTAAATTAAATTTGGATAGTAACTATTTAACTTAAAAATGGAAATCTTGGCTGGGCATGATGGCTCACACCTGTAATCCCAGCACTTTGGGAGGCCGTGACTGACGGATCACGAGATCAGGAGTTTGAGACCAGGCTGGCCAATATGGTGAAACCTCATCTCTACTAAAAATACAAAAATTAGCCGGTGGTGGTGGTGCATGCCTATAGTTGCAGCTACTCAGGAGGCTGAGGCAGGAGAATAGCTTGAACCTGGAAGGCAGAGGTTGCAATGAGCGGAGATTGTGCCATTGCACTCCGGCGTGGGTGACAAGAGGAAAAGTCTGTTTAAAAACAAAAAATTAGCCTGGTGTGGTGGCACGCACATGTAGTCCCAGCTACTCGGGAGGCTGGGCAGAAGAATCGCTTGAACCCCGGAGGCGGAGGTCAAGGTGAGCCGAGATCATGCCACTGCACCCTGGCCTGGGTGACAGAGCAACAGTTTGTCTCAAAACCAAAAAATAAATGGCAATTTTAACTCGGAGTTTACCTAAAGATACATATAAGCAAAATAAGAATAAAATATCAGTTTGTCTTCTGATATTCTCCCTAGATGCCACTCCCCACCCCCCTTAAAAAATAACCATGTACATTTTCATGAACTTAAATATCTACCTACATTTTCACAGCTCTTTATCTAGGCTAAAGTAATTGCTGACCACATATGAAAAGAAAAACTCATTCTGTTTCTGTTACAAATAAATTATTACATGATGCCATGTGAGCATTTGAACACATGCCAATAAAAACTACCACAGTAAGTACAGGTTTATCTAAGTAAACATTTTGAAAAATGGTGAAGGGTCATTATTTGAGAAGTGTATGCCATGATTTTTGGCTCTCCTATGGCTCACTGGCCTATAAGTAATTCATTTGTTTAATTTATTCATATAACACAGCTTTATAGATTTCCTTTTTACATTTGAGGTACCATGCTAAGTTATAAATTTCCTGAAGTCTGTGTTATTCTTATTTATACTTCATGGCCTAAAATACTGTAAAATGCTTAAAGCAGCAGCATATACTTTAACCTATTAACATCTGCAGTTCTTTTTTAGGGAAAAAAATTTAAATTTAAGAGCAGGATTTATTGTTTATGGATTGATATGGAGATCAAAAGCACACACAACTCCTAAATTCAACATTCTAGAAAAACTCTCCATTATCTTTTCTAATTTTCCTATTTACCAAGAGTTGGACATACACCATAGTATTATGTCAATGAGGATCACAAGGTCAGGAGTTCGAGAGCAGCCTGGCCAACACAGTGAAACCCCATCTCTACTAAAAATACAAAAAGATTAGCTGGGCATGGTGGCGTGTGCCTGTAATCCCAGCTACTCGGGAGGCTGAGGCAGGAATATCGCTTGAACCTGGGAGGCGGAGGTTACAATGATCCAGGATTGCACCATCGTTCTCAAAAAAAAAAAAAAAAAGACACAGTCTTATGCATTCTCAGGTAAACAAGAATATAAGTATTAAATATATATGTATATGTAATACATATAAATTTGTATTAAAAATATAGCAATAAGAAAAAAAAACACCACCAGACAGTAAGCTCCATGAAGATACAAGCTCTGTGGTCCACTACGGCATCTCCAGTGCCAGACGGCATCCAGCAATTTACTTGGTACTAAAATGTATTAAACGAATGAATGAAATACTACTTTGCAATTTTGTGTGACTTCTATAACCAACGGAGTTACAAAAATATCCCATCCTAATTATGTATCAGGTATTTATATGTCTGCGAAGGAAGACCTGTCTTGTTAATTTTTGTATTCCCAAGAGCCTAGAAAATGTTGAAAGAAAAAAAATGGGGGAAAAAAAAGCCCTTTTCTGGAACAAGTTAGAATAGGACACACATACATTTTTTTTTTTTTTTTTTTTTTTTTTTTTTTTTTGAGACGGAGTTTCACTCTTGTTACCCAGGCTGGAGTGCAATGGCGCGATCTCGGCTCACTGCAACCTCCGCCTCCTGGGTCCAGGCAATTCTCCTGCCTCAGCCTCCTGAGTAGCTGGGATTACAGGCATGCACCACCATGCCCAGCTGATTTTTGTATTTTTAGTAGAGACGGGGTTTCACCATGTTGACCAGGATGGTCTCGATCTCCTGACCTCGTGATCCACCCGCCTCGGCCTCCCAAAGTGCTGGGATTACAGGCGTGAGCCACCGCGCCCGGCCGGACACACATACATTTTATCTGTTACTAACAAAACGTCCAGCTTGTCTTTCTTCTTTGAAAACTGCATGGTGTCAAGGGGAGTCCATTCCAATTAGGAAAAAAAGTCACTTTTTCAGAAGCTGGCGCTTCCCACCCCATGCAAAGCCAAGACAAGTTAGCAAAACCGCAAAGGCTTGGCTAATTCAAACATAAGCTAATAATTTGTTATTATTGGCACAAATTAGCCACTTTCTTTTGTTGCGCAGGTCAATGTCTACAACCACACTGACCCCTCCTGTAGGGCAAACGTCTCCCCAGCAGCTCGTGAGAGGCACAGCTCTTCTCAGCAAAAACCGAGGGAGACTGGAATTTGTGCAGTGCAGTAATCCAAACCCCTCGAGTAGATGCCCGCTTTAAAATCTGCATCTCGTAAGAAATGTCTTCCATTTTCCATATTAGGAACTGAGAAAACAAGTTCCTGAGCTCTTTGGGGACAAGTTCTTTTCCAAACACTACAACCACCTCCAACCATCCCGCAATGCCTGAGCCCGAGGGTGGGCCACACACGACCCAGCGCTAAACAGTCACAGTCAAGCTGTCCGCCGCCTGCCTTGCCTTTAAAGAAGCCGCACACAATCAAGCTGCCCCGGAGTTCAACTTCCGGCCACACAGTGAGAGGATGTTTTTCTACTGGAGCTAAGCCGCGGGGGCGCGCACCCTAGCCACGCCCTCCTAGCCACGCCCTCCACGCCCGGCCTTCGGAGCGCGAGCTCGGGCGGGAGCACGGAAGGGGCGGGACCACATGGGCGGCTGCTGAGTGGTTCGCCTTCTTCCCCTCGCGCGCAGTCACGCGGAGGCAAGCTCAGTGCTTGGAGAGCGCGATAGCGCGCGCGCGCGCGCGCGAGCGGGCTCTTAGTGCCCTCCCCGGTGACGTGCCTGGCCGAGGCCGCGCCAGGGCGCTGTTGCTGCCGGTACAGCTATCATGGCGTCCGAGGCGCTGGCTGCGGAGAGCTGGCTGCGGTCTCCATAAAGCGGGGGGCGGGCGGCCAGGTATGGAGAGCAGCCCCGAGAGCTTGCAGCCGCTAGAACACGGGGTGGCGGCCGGGCCAGCGTCAGGGATAGGTTCTTCGCAGGAAGGGCTACACGAGACCAGGCTCGCCGCTGGCGATGGTCCTGGAGTATGGGCGGCGGAGAGCGGCGGCGGGAATGGGCAGGGGGCGGCGGCCGCCGGGAAGAGCCTCCCGGACTCGGCTTCTTCCGCGGGCTGTCCTGAGGTTTCGGGACCCTGCAGCTCTGCCCCGGGTTTGGACTTGAAGAATAGTGCTTTGGAGAGTCTTGCTGCCGCCGAGGTGCCTCTGAGAGGGCAGTACAAGGTGACCGCCTCCCCTGAGACAGCCGAGGCTCGAGTGGGTCATGAGTTGGGTCCCGCTGGAGACGCGGGAGTCCGCCCGGATCTCGCCAGCACCTGCCAAGCAGAGCTGACGGCCGCCGGCTCCGAAGAACCCAGCAGCGCCGGCGGCCTCAGCAGCAGTTGCAGCGACCCAAGCCCTCCTGGGGAGTCGCCGAGCTTGGACTCTCTGGAGTCGTTCTCTAACCTGCATTCTTTCCCCAGTAGCTGCGAGTTCAATAGTGAGGAGGGAGCGGAGAACAGGGTCCCTGAGGAGGAGGAGGAGGAGGGTGCGGCAGTGTTGCCCGGGGCTGTTCCTCTGTGCAAGGAGGAGGAGGAGGAGGAGGAGGAGACCGCTCAGGTGCTGGCGGCCTCCAAGGAACGCTTCCCGGGACAGTCTGTGTATCACATCAAGTGGATCCAGTGGAAGGAAGAGAACACACCCATCATCACCCAGAATGAGAATGGACCCTGCCCCTTGCTGGCCATCCTCAATGTTTTGCTCCTGGCCTGGAAGGTACATTCTGCAGCTTTCTACTACCTACAGTTTTTGGGGTGGAGGAAAACGGGGTGAGGGAGCTGCTGCATGTCAGGTGATGGCTTTATTTCTTTCCTCATTCATCAGTCCCCTTCTTACATGAAATTCATTCCAAGACTTCCATGTTGAGAGAATATTCCCGTGTACATATATCGAAAAGAATTGCCCCTAACCTCAGGTTTCTCTTGTAGTGTTTGAGTTCAACATTCAGTTGTGGTTGATACACTTACAAACAAAAAGGACTTAGAGCATCCTAAATCTTACGATTATTTTAAACTATTATTTCCTACTTTATCTCTTCTTACTGACCTTATCACGTATGCAAAAAAGTGAAGAATTGGAGAAACTGATCTTCAGAAGTTACCATCAATCCATGATACCATGGACTAAGTTTTGATGGTTATGTTTAGTCTAATTTCCAACTAATGCCCCATTTGTGTGTAGATACTTAAGAGAATGGTGATGAGGAAGATGTGGCTCTTTAGACAAATTCCATTTAAGGAAAAGCATTGGTCTGAGACCCAATTACCAGAACTTCTTGGTTTTCAAAGATTGTTTTCATTTTATGCATGATTTTTACTTGCCTCATTTCTTTGGCTCTCCTTAAATGGTTTGGCATTATTACCAGTAACCATGCATCTGAATGTGTTAAGGGAGCTAAAACTGTAAGAACTAAAATAAAGAAAGATATGTCTAAGGTAAGGGAGCAAAAAAAGGAAGGGCCCTTAAAAATAGGTATGTTAAGGACCCAGAGTGAGTTACCTGTAAAATGAAGTGTCTTATTTAAGCTTGCAGTGTTAGGGTGCCGAGATGCATCTCACAGCACCTATTTTATTTTCAAATTGGTAATTATATCTATGGATGCAATGTTTCCTAGAAAAAAAATAACCCAAACTGGGCGTGGTGGTGTGTGCCTGTAATCCCAGCTACTCTGAAAGCTCACCTACTCTGGAAGGTGACACAAGACAATCGATTGAGCCCAGAAGTTTGAGACCAGCCTGGGCAATATAGTGAGACCCTATATTAAAAGAAAAAGAAAAAAATAATAACCTGGATTCTTCTGAACAGTTAGGAAGAAAATCAAGAAAAGGGAACAGTGTTTATCACATGTCTTTATCTTCCTGTCAGTAGCAAGGACTGATACAAAAGAAATAAAATTAGAAACCTTGCCATTATCTGGTGCATAATGGCACTGAGATGTTTTGAGTGAAGACAGTACCTGCCCTTAAAAGGCTGTCAAGCTGTTTGAGGTGGCATTATTGACTTACTTGAAACTGTCTAAGAACCAGAAATAGTGGATTTTGTGAGAAAAGTGGTAGGTAAATTGTGGTAAATCTGTGGAAATGCATTTGACATTCAAAAAGGGGAAGTTTTCCTCTGGTATGGCATAGTCCTAGAAAGCTTCATGGAATTTTTGGGTTGAACCAATCTTTTTTTTTTTGTAACAGACACCACTTTTAAATGAATTTAACAAATCTTTTCAGGAAGAGAATTTAGAATAACAGGGAAATGAAATTTCTAGGGGAGGGAAGAGTATAAACCGAGGGATTGAAAATAGAATGGATATTGTGTGTTTATATGTTTATTAAATGACAGAAGTGGTAAGTTAATGTCAGAGAATAATGAAAAATAAGTTTGAAAAGGTGAAGAAGAGCCACTTGATAGAGGCTCTCAACTAGGGAGTTAGACTTGCTCAAATGGATCAGAATCCCTAATCTTTTTTGTGGGAAGGAATAACTATTATTTTCCTTTAGTCTTTTTTCATAGTTTCTGTAGAGTACTGCAGAAATGCAGAGGAAAGAGCAAGTACTGTGGTCTGGAGTATTTGGGGACAGATGTGTATTAAACTGACTCATTCAATTCAGATTCAAATGAAGTCAAATGTTTGGGTTCCCACTAGGCGTGAGGTACTAGAAATGCAAAGATGAGGCTGGGTTTGGTGGCTCACATCTGTAATCTCAGCCCTTTGGGAGACTGACCTGAGGTCAGGAGTTTGAGACCAGCCTGGCCAACATGATGAAACCTGTCTCTACTAAAAATACAAAAAATAAGCCGGGTATGGTGGCAGGCACCTATAATCCCAGCTACTCAGGGATTTGAGGCAGGAGAATCGATTGAACCTGGCAGGCGAGGTTGCAGTGAGCCGAGATCACACCACTGTACTCCATCCTGGACAACAAAAGCAAAACTCTATCCCAAAAAAAAGAAAAAAAGAAGAAATGCAAAAATAAGTATGATGCAAATCTGTCTTCATGTAGCTATCTGGTGGGATGACAGACATATAAACAATAATTGCAGTGCAATGTGAGTAGCTCCAATCTGCTTTGGAAGCACAGAGAAGAGGGTAATTGGGAAGGGGACATATCAAGGGAAGACTTCATAGAAGAGAGAACCTCTGAACTAGATCCAAAGAATGAGCGAGAGAAGACCTTCTGGGCAAAGAGAATAGTTTATTGAAAGATACTAAAGCAGGAAAGGGTTCTGCTTAGGACCTTCAAGCTTGGTTGAAGTGCGCAGCATAGGAGGTAAAGGAAATGATAATAGAAGGACATAAAGTGGAGAGGCTTTGTCAGAATGAGAATGAGCAAGCATGCCATGAATTTGGAGATTATTTTGTCAGTCTCTGGTTATCAGTGTTTTTCCTTTCTCCAGCCTATTGATGCACGCAAAAACCACACATAAGTAATCATTAATGATTCATAAAGAGATGGATAAGAGAAGCAAAGTAGAGCAATATTCTCAAAGTGAGCCAGGGGTACTAGAAGTCAAGACTATTTTTACATTAATACTAAGACGTTACTTGGCTTTTTCACTGTCATTCTCTCACAATTGTCCTTGGAGTTTTTCAAGGTACATGATGTGATGACATTCTTCTGACAGTTAATGCAATGTGTGCCTCTGTACTTTGTGTTTTAAATTTTTCTCAATTTTAATTTATAATGAGGTAGATATAGATAGATAGATATAATTCATATAGATGAAAGTTATTGCGGTTCCTCAATCATTTTTAAGACTGTAAAGGGCTCTGAGAACAAGTTTGAGAAATGCTTTAGTAGAGAAAAATAGTAAATAGGGTTTGAAGATGGTTGTCAGATTTTGGAGGACCCATTGTTACCGGTGTTTAGACTTTATATACAGCTGATATTGGAGGTATTATAAATTGCTGGATAAGGAAATGACATGAAGAAGGTGGTCTTTTAGTTTGATATTAGGCTAGAGGTAAAATTGTAGTGAGTGTAGCAGGAAGAATTAATGTGGATAGCACTTGAGATAGAGAGTTCTTTGGCCCCTCTCTTTGATGAGGATAATGTGGCCTTCCCAATGATGACACCATTTTTCAAACCTGGGTAATAGAGATTGGTTGGATCTTTCAAAAGATAGGGAAGGTATGAAGGGAATTATTTCATATGGGAAAACTGATGCCAAAGTTTGGTCGTGTTGAATTGGAAATGTCCACTAGTGGGACATAAAAATATAAATGTTCATTATAATGCTAGAAGCATGGACTGGATCTCAGGAAAGAGACTAAATTTTTTTTTTTTTTGAGACAGAGTCTCACTCTGGCTTGCCCCGGCTGGAGTGCAGCAGTCATGGATCTCAGCTCACTGCAGCCTCCACCTCCCAGGTTCAAGTGATTCTCGTGTCTGAGCCTCCCGAGTAAATGAGATGACAGGCGTGTGCCACCACATCAGATAATTTTGTATTTTTAGTAAAGGTGGGGTTTCACCATGTTGTCCAAGTTGGTCTCAAACTCGTGACATCAGGTGATCCATCTGCAAGAGGCTAAAATTACAGGGAAAAATCAAATTGGGGAATTACTGCATAGAGTAAATATAGTAGTTCTGACACTAAATGAATTCTCCAGAGAGTAATGAGCAATAGTTCTCAACTTGTTTCCATCTCAGTATATGTGAGAGTGACAAATTGCCAGCAGAAACATCCTCTCCATCCTGCCTCATATTTCCCACTCCCTCTCCTCCCCTACCTCATTCTCCAGGAGACAGAGAAAACAGAAGAAGAAAACTTAATCCAGGGGAGGAAGGGAAGAATATTAAGGGTGAGAGAGTGAAAAACCAGCATAGGGAAAATTTGAGATGTGGAATGAGAACTAGAAATAGGACAATGTCATGATAGTATTAAGGGAAAGAGAATGTAATGAAAATGTGATCCATTACTATTATCAAATGCAGCAGCATCAGAGAGCTGATGGAATAGAGAAGGTTCTGCCAAAAATGGCAGGGGTAGGGACAAGATCCATGAAAAATCAGGATAGCACGGACTTCTCAGTTCTCCTCAGAGGAAAGGAACAACAACCATATTTTCTGAAGTAGTGGAATGAATGGGACAAGAATAATATAACAGAGACAAGGTCGTGTTAAGATAGACAGGGTAGGCCAAGTGTGAGGGCTCAAGCCTGTAATCTCAGCATTTTGGGAGGCCAAGGCAGGAGGATTGCTTGAGCCCAGGAGTTTGAGACTAACTGGGGCTCTATAGTGAGACCCCATCTCTATAAAAAAAATAATAGTAAGGAAAAAAAGAGAAGTAGATAAAAATGGGAGCCTCGTATTTTTCATTTTGGCAAAATAACAATGAACTCATCATAATTAAGTTTGTAGTAGCTGTTGAACTCATCAGTAATTAAGATTGTAAAGCGTTTGGGTGAATTTTGTGAGAAAAGTTTATTGCATTTTTTTTTTTTTTTTTTTTTTGAGACAGAGTTTCACTCATG
>NW_022436977.1:6688642-6694984 GCF_009761245.1 Sapajus apella | reverse complement strand
GGCTGGAGTGCAATGGCACGATCTCGGCTCACCGCAACCTCCGCCTCTTGGGTTCAGGCAATTCTCCTGCCTCAGCCTCCTGAGTAGCTGGGATTACAGGCACGTGCCACCATGCCCAGCTGATTTTTTGTATTTTTAGTAGAGACGGGGTTTCACCATGTTGACCAGGATGGTCTCGATCTCTTGACCTCGTGATTCACCCGCCTCGGCCTCCCAAAGTGCTGGGATTACAGGCTTGAGCCACCGCGCCCGGCTATTGCATTTTAAATAAGAATCTCAGTGGAGATTATGCTTAGGAATTTGAGATACAAGCCGAAAGTAGCATGGATAAACTGAGGTATTCTTTAAAAATGATTAGCATATCAGATTTGCTTTCCTTTTGGTCTTTCCCTCATTCTCTTACATCTGGAAATAGGAGCAGGAAGAATGATTAGTTAGAGTTAGCAAAACTTGGGCTTTTCTCTCAAGAACTGACACCTGAGGTAAAGGGGGAGTGAATTAGAGAATTGAAAGTGGGCCGGGCGCGGTGGCTCATGCCTGTAATCCCAGCACTGTGGGAGGCCGAGGCAGGTGGATCACGAGGTCAAAAGATCGAGACCATCCTGGTCAACATGGTGAAACCCCGTCTCTACTAAAAATACAAAAAAAAAAAAATTAGCTGGGCATGGTGGCGCGTGCCTGTAATCCCAGCGACTCAGGAGGCTGAGGCAGGAGAATTGCCTGAACCCGGGAGGCGGAGGTTGCGGGGAGCCGAGATCGCGCCATTGCACTCCAGCCTGGGTAACAAGAGCGAAACTCTGTCTCAAAAAAAAAAAAAAAAAAAAAAAGAAAGTGAAAACAGTTGATCGTGTCTTTTGGGAGAGGGTGAAATTATTAGAAAATCAATAGACTGATCAAAGTTGGAGGATTTGAGCAAAGGAAGTAAGTGTAGTGGTTCTGGATAAGGGACAGTAAAAATGATCAAACAGGGCTGAGTTGAAAGCATTGGTTCAGAACTGATAGAGAGTAGATGATCATTCATAATCTAGTAAATAGTTGGCCAGGCACACCTGTAATCGTAGCGCTTTGGGAGGCCGAGGCCAGAGAATCATTTGAGCCCAGGAGTTTGAGACCAGCCTGGGCAACATAGTGAGACCCCATCTCTATAAAAGAAAAAAAAAATTTAATTATAAAAAAATAAATCTATTAAATAAGTGACCTGTGATAGTCTAACAAATCAAGAAAGAAAGAAATCTATTAGATTCAATATTTAATTCAAGCACAAATTTGTAATTCTGTTTACCTCAAATTTTCAAAAGGTAGTTTCATCTACCTCTGTATTTTTCCTTTTTCTTATTTTTTTTTTTAGAGAGAGTTGGGGTCTAACTATATTGCCTCAGCTAGCCTGAAATTCCTGGGCTCAAATTACAAATTACATCAGGTAAATTTAGCAAAAGTTATGACTTAGAATACATTTCAGTTTTCTTCTTTTTTACTGTGTTTGATTTTTAATAGTTTTTAAAAATCTTATTTAAACTGTAAAAAAAGATGTTATTTATAGGTATATTTGAGGTCCATGATCCATGTAATTAGGTGTTTATAAAAGTTAAGCCAGAAGGTATAATATAACATATATATTTGAGGGTTTAAAAGGTATTTCTTTTCTTTCCCTTCTCCCCACCCCCTCACCCCAAGATGGAGTCTTACTCGGTCATCCAGGCTGGAGTGCAGTGGTGTGATCTCAGCTCACTGCAACCTCTGCTTCCCAGGTTCAAGTGATTCTTCTGCCTCAGCTTCCTGAGTAGCTGGGATTACAGGTGACCACCACTATGCCCAGCTAATTTTTTGTATTTTTGGTAGTGACAGGGTGTCCTTGTGTTGGCCAGGCTGGTTTCGAACTGCTGAACTTGTGATTTCCCCCGCCTTGGCCTCCCAAAGTGCTGGGATTACAGGTGTGAGCCTCTGTGCCTGGTTCACCAAGTGATTTATTTAATAATAGAGGGAATTCCTACTTTCTTATACTTTTTTTTTTTTTTTTAAGAAAGAATGTTACGGGTTCTGAGGCCAACAAACAAAAAAAAACTTCATATAACCTATACTATACATTATGATAGAGAAGATAGAGTATTGCAATATCTGATCATTGTATAGCATTTTAGTAGAAAAATGAATGTACTAATTTAAGATGCTGGAAACACATTTCCTCTTCTAGGTAGAGAATTCTTTTTCTGATTTTTTCCTTTGCTAAGTATGAGCTGAGCTTATTTCCTATTACCAGTTATGGGAGGAATGTTGGGGTCCTGAAGCAGAACTTTTTATATTAAGTTGGTTTCTCCAAATACCAAACCTAGAAACCGTAAAATAAGGATTAATATATTTGATTCTGTAAAATATAAAAAAGCTTAAAAAAAAAAAAAACAAAAAAAAAAAACATCATAAATTAAATCAAAACACACTAAACTAAGGGAAATATTTGCCAGATTATATGTCTAAGGACTAATTTTCTTTTTTTCTTTTTTTTATTTTTTGAGATGGGCTATAATTCCGTAACCCGGGATGGACTCTGGTGGCGCAGTCATAGCTCACTATAGCCTTGGACCACATGTGTGTGCTTCCGTGCCCAGCTATTTTTTTTTTTTTTTTTTTTTTTTGGGAGACAAAAGTCTTGCTCTGTTGCCCAGGCTGTGGCGTGATCTCGGCTCACTGCAACCTCCGCCTCCTGTGTTCAAGTGATTTCCAGCTAATTTTTGTATTTTTAGTAGAGACAGGATTTTACCATGTTGGCCAGGCTGGTCTCAAACTCCTGACCTCAGCCCTCCTGACTTGGCCTCCTGAAGTATTAGGATTACAGGCATGAGCCACTGTGCCTAGCCAATTTTTTTTCTTTTTTTCTGTTGAGATTTGTCTTGCCATGTTGTTCAGTCTGGCCATGAACTCCTGGCCTCAAGTATTCCTCCTGCCTGAGCCTCCCAAAGTGCTGTGATTACAGGTGCGAGCCACCATGCCCAACCCTAATTTCTTAACTTGAAGAAAGCTCTTATAAATTAGAAAAAGATGAGCAGCACAATGGCAAAATGAACAAAAGGCTATTAGCAGGAAATTCAAAGTTTAAATGGACATATCTTCTTATCTGATTATCACCTGCAAAGTGAGCCACCATGAAGGTGAGCCTCTTACCAGTGGTGAGTTTTTGCTCTAGTTCTCCCTCTCTCCTTGATGACCTTTTTCCTTATATCCTTTCACATACACTTCTAGCCTCCAACTAGGTTATGCTTTTTCTCCTGACTTGCAGAAACATTGTAATCACACAAATTTTCTCTTCCTGAAGTAAGCATAGAGCTCTTTTGAGGTTTTCCAAGTGTTTGTTACTTATAAAAAAAGGAAAAACAGATGGTGAGCCAAAGGTTCCGTCTTAGCCTCTGCCCACCCTGTTTTTAAATATAGATCCTGTAAAAAGAGATGAAAACTTCACACAATTGTGGGGTTTTGTTTACACACAAGCCTTAAGTAACATTTCTGAGGCTTTTATTCCCAGTCTCTTCTAAGAATTAGAATTGGTGTCGTATCTCTGGATTTGTAAGATAAAGTAGATAAGGGCGGAGGAGAGTATAAATACTGCCAGTAGGAGTTGCCCTCCTGTAGTTATAAATGTGTTCATTTTTTTCTTCTCCCCTTCATATGTGTAGTCTTTTAGTGAAAAACCTTCTCACTCCCCGTTCAACCTTGTCTGTTGAGTCCCAGATCAAAGACATTTCAGCACAGTTGGTACTACCAATCATAGCGGCTTTGAATAACAATAGTAAGTACTCAATTATTTTTGTGTCCAGACACTGTGCATTATTTTATATGCATAATATGTGTTTTCTCTTTCAGTTTTCTCAACCACATCATGAAATCCCTATGTAGACTGTTGTCCTTATTTTATGTATATAGAAAATTGAAGTCCATAAAGTTTAAATTAGTATCCCGAGGTAAGATTATCACCCACTCTAGAACCTGAGCTCTGACTCAGGATGCTTGATTAGGAAGATAAAGTTCAAGAGACCAGTAGTCTGGTGGACAATAGGTCTGGAGCAAAACAGGGTGGGAGAGCCAATGATAAAGTCAGAGAAGTAGAAATAGACTTCATAATGCCTTGTATCAAATCCTGCAGATCTGGTACCAGTTGCTCTTTATACAGACTCCCATTTTTAGCCCTCTGTGCTTTATTTTACGTCTTCTGAAGTGTCTCACACTTCTAATTTCAGAGTCTCTTTGGGGTATTATGGTGAATAAGCTTGCCTTTCCCATTGCAGTTTATTAAATAAATTCTTGGATGTTTTTTATTAGTTAGTAACTTCCGTTTCTTCTTTTTTTTTTTCTTTTGAGATGGAGTGTCACTCCTGTTGCCCAGGCTGGAGTGCAATGGTGAGATCTTGGCTCACTGCAACCTCCCCATCCTTGTTTTAAGTGATTCTCCTGCCTCAGCCTCTCAAGTAACTGAGATTACAGGCAAACGCCACCACATGCAGCTAATTTTTGTGTTTTTAGTAGAGACAGGGTTTCACCATGTTGGCCATGCTCGTCTCCCTCTCCTGACCTCAGGTAATCCGCTTGTCTCAGCCTCCCAAAGTGCTGGATTACAGCTGTGAGCCACCGCACCCGGCTAGTAACTTCTGTTTCTACTGCCACTACTTTAGTTCAGGCCTTCATTTCTCACCTGGTCTACTTCAGTCGCCTACAAAATGGTCTCTAGTCTTATCCTATTCTCATCTGTCTTTCAAGCCGTTAATGTAAAAGTTTTATTAACAGTTTTTTTGGGGGGGATATTTTTCAGCTTGCTGAGCTTCTTAAATATAAGCAGTGAATTCTGAATGTAAATGCTTTCTTTAAATCTTTTTTTCTTGTTCTTCTTTTTTTAAATATACTTTAAGCTCTGTAATATGTAGGTTTTTTGGTGTTTTTTTTTTTTTTTTTTTTTTTTTTTTTTGAGACGAAGTTTCATTCTTGTTGCCCAGGTTGGAGTGCAATGGTATGGTCTTGGCTCACTGCAACCTCCGCCTCCTGGGTTCAAGCTATTCTCCTGCCTCAGCCTCTTGATTAGCTGGGCTTACAGATGCACACCACCATGCCCTAGTAATTTTTGCATTTTTAGTAGAGACAGAGTTTCACCATGTTGGCTAGGCTGGTCTCAAACTCCTGGCCTCAAGTTATCTACCTGCCTTGGCCTCCCAAAGTGCTGGAATTACAGGCGTGAGTGACCGTGCCCAGCCTACAGGTAAATCTTTCATTAGTAAATCTCATTGCAACAAAATTCTTTATTGCTCTAAAACACTTTGAAGGCTGGGCTCAGTGGTTCATGCCTTTTGTAATCCCAGCACTTTGGGAGGCTGAGGCGGGCAGATCACAAGGTCAGGAGATACAGACCATCCTGGCTAATACGTTGAAACCCTGTTTCTACGAAAAAATATAGAAAATAAGCTGAGCTTGGTGGCATGTGCCTGTAGTCCCCACTACTCGGGAGGCTGAGGCAGGAGAATCACTTGAACCCAGGAGGTAGAGGTTACAGTGAGTCAAGATTGCGCCACTGCACTCCAGCCTGAGCGACAGAGCGAGACTTCATCTCAAATAAATAAAGAAACCACTTTGAAGTGCGTATAAAATAAGCAGTCTTGCAAATTTAATATGTATGACTTTCTGCAATTTCTGACAGTTTTAAATAGGCCTTGGTCGTACTCTCAGGGTAGGGTTTAAATTATGATAAAAACTGGTGAAAGTGTTTCAAAGTTTCAAAGCCTTTTTAAGTTGTGGGTTGTCTCATAAAATTTTCCTGTTTTGAAATACGGATGGAATGGCCGCTGGGTGCGGTTGCTCTTGCCTGTAATCTCAGGACTTTGGGAGGCTGAGGCGGGTGGATCATGAGGTCAGGAGTTCAAGACCAGACCAGCCTGGGCAAGATGATGAAACCTTGTAAAATGTCTCTACTAAAAATACAAAAATTAGCCGAGCTGGGCGTGGTGGCAGGCGCCTGTAATCCCAGCTACTCGGGAAACTGAGGCAGAGAATTGCTTGAACCCAGGAGGTGAGGTTGCAGTGAGCCGAGATCATGCCACTGCACTGTAACCTGGGTGACAGAGGAGGAAAGAAGGAAAGTAGAAATCCAATTAGATTTACTAAAAAGTCTGAATTTGAGTATTTTTAAGCGTAGTAAGTATTATTAATAGTAAATGAATACCAGTAGTACAAGAAATTAAAATGTAAAGCATGATGTGTAATAGCTTGTAATACAAACATTTTGATTTGCTAGAGCCAGAATTAAAGGCATGTTGAAAGAATCCATAAGTTTTTGAGTCTTTTTTTTTTTTTTTTTTTTTTTTTTTTGAG
>NW_022436977.1:6665893-6688542 GCF_009761245.1 Sapajus apella | reverse complement strand
TTTTTAGTAGAGACGGGGTTTCACCATGTTGACCAGGATGGTCTCGATCTCTTGACCTCATGATCCACCCACCTCGGCCTCCCACAGTGCTGGGATTACAGGCTTGAGCCACCGCGCCCGGCCTTTGAGTCTTATTTTGAAGAAAGTGGGTAAAGCTTCTCTTTTATTCCCATTAATGATACTTCTAATATTTTCTAAAGAATACTTTTTTTATAATTTCAACTAAAAAATCATATTACATATTCATGCTGATATATGAATGCTATAGATATATACACACATATGTATATGTACACTGCATATTTCAAAATAATGAAATTTGACTATTATTTAGTTGATCCATTTTGCCATATATAAGCAATGCAAAAATAGACTGCTACATAAAAATGTTATCTCCTGTGTTCCAAACTCAACTCCCTGTTTGAATGTCAAACTAAAAATGTAACAGTTCCAAAGCAGACATCATTTTCTTCTACAAACTTATCTTTACTTGCCAAATTTCCATTTTTGTCATCGTATGGATTTTATTTTTTAGAGTTTCCTGAGCCTTCTGGTCAACTTTGGTTATTCTTTCCCCGTCATTCTCCACTTTTCCCTGGTCACAGAGCTCTATCAATTCCTGATTTGAAAGATGTTTCAGATGATGTTTTATATAAGATTTCATGGAGTGAAAGTGTTCTGCTGTTGTTAAAAACAAGTCTGTGAGGATTGGTATAAGGGAAAAGGTAACTGGCTTTGGGGTCTGATCTCATTTCCCATCATAGTATACTTCTATTTACTTTGGATAAATTAGTTTTTTAAAGCCTTAGTTTATTCTTTGAATGGAGGTAAAATGCCTGCTTCATAGGATTGCTGGGGATTAAGCTAACATACAAATTGAATGGTAATTATTAGATGTTCAATATATTTTAAGTTTTTTTCCTGACTTTTTTTTTTTTTTTTGAGACAGAGTCTTACTCTGTCACCCAGGCTGGAGTGCAGTGATATGACCTCAGCTCACTGCTGCCTCTGCCTCCTGGGTTCAAGTGATTGTCCTCCTCAGCCTCCAGAGTAGCTGGGATTGATTACAGGCATCTGCCACCGTGCCTGGCTAATTTTTTGTATTTTCAGTAGAGATGGGATTTCACCATGTTGACCAGGCTGGTCCTGAACTCCTGACCACAGGTGACCCACCCATGTTGGTCACCCACATTGGCTGGGATTCCAGGACTAAGCCACCATGTCCGGCCCCTGACTTATCTTTTCTAAAGAGCAGAGACTGGCAAATACTCAATTTTATATTTTCTCAAATATTTTCCCAACTTTGAAGAGGTATTGGAACTCAAACTGTGTATTTCTTGAGTACTTATTAATTGGTATTGTAACTGTTAAGCATTTAAAAATGTTCTTTGGCCAGTAGTAATTTTTGTACTTGCTATCAACTATATAAACTGCTTCTTATTTCTTAGTTATTGCCGAGTCCCCTGCATTTATCTTTTCCTTTGGATTATCAAAATCACAGGTGTAAAAATCTTGGCATATCACTCTTAGGATGTTTTACATTCCAGTTTAAGATTTTACTTACAGTTTAAACAGACAGTTTTATTGTTATTATTTTTGGCCTTGCTTGAGTCTATTCCCAAATATACTCTTTATATATAAAGAGTAACTCTTTAGATGATTAAGACTTACAGAATGGGCTGGGCATGGTGGCTTATACCTGTAATCTCAGCACTTTAGGAGGCTGAAGCAGGTGGATTACTTGAGCCCAGGACTTTGGTCAACATGTCAGAACCCCATTTCTTTTTTTTTCTTTTTCTTTTTTTTTTTTTGAGACGAAGTTTCGCTCTTGTTACCCAGGCTGGAGTGCAATGGCGCAATCTCGGCTCACCACAACCTCCGCCTCCTGGGTTCAGGCAATTCTCCTGCCTCAGCCTCCTGAGTAGCTGGGATTACAGGCACGCGCCACCATGCCCAGCTAATGTTTTGTATTTTTAGTAGAGACGGGGTTTCACCATGTTGACCAGGATGGTCTCGATCTCTTGACCTCGTGATCCACCCGCCTCAGCCTCCCAAAGTGCTGGGATTACAGGCTTGAGCCACCGCGCCCGGCCAGAACCCCATTTCTACAAAAGAATTAACTGAGCATGGTGGCACGTACCTGTGGTCCCAGCTACTTGGGAGGTGGAGGTGGGAGGGTCACCTGAGCCAGCGTAGGTCAAGGCTATAGTGAGCCATAATTTTGCCACTGCACTCCAGCCTGGACGGCAGAATAACTGGGCTAAATTTTTGAGGTTTTACCTTATAGTGGAATATTTGGAGTTGGAATAGCTATTTTCTTTTATTAATTTAAATAATTCTTGTGCTTACATAAGTAATTTTCCAGGGCCAAGTACGGTGGCTCACACCTGTAATCCCAGCAATTTGGGAGGCTGAGGTGGGAGGATTGCTTGAGGCCAGGAGCTCAAGACCAGCCTGGGTAACCTGGTGAAACCCCACCTCTACAAAAAATACAAAAATTAGCTAGGTGTGGTGGTGTGTGCCTGTAGTCCCCGCTACTTGGGAAGCTTAGGTGGGATGACTGAGCCCGGGAGGTCAAGGCTGCAGTGTACCATGATCCTCCCATTGCAGTCCAACCTGGAGAACAGTGAGAACCTGTCTCAAAAATAATAATAACTTCCTCAGGAAATCTGGTTAATACAGTAATATTTATAGGGTAGGATGCCGGGCGTGGTGGCTCAAGCCTGTAATCCCAGCACTTTGGGAGGCCGAGGCGGGTGGATCACAAGGTCAAGAGATCGAGACCATCCTGGTCAACATGGTGAAACCCCGTCTCTACTAAAAATACAAAAAATTAGCTGGGCATGGTGGCGTGTGCCTGTAGTCCCAGCTGCTCAGGAGGCTGAGGTAGGAGAATTGCCTGAACCCAGGAGGCGGAGGTTGCGGTGAGCCGAGATCGCGCCATTGCACTCCAGCCTGGGTAACAAGAGCGAAACTCCGTCTCCAAAAAAAAAAAAAAAAAAAAAAAAATATTTATAGGGTAGGATATTATTTTCCTTGATAATAAAAATTTGACGTCTATTAATTTTGAGCTGTGTTTTGATTTATGTTGAGATATTCTGTTCAAGTTTTAGGAAGAATAAACTATTTAAAGTGCTTTCCAAGTACCTTTGTATACTTTAAAGTACTCATTTATTTATAAACACTATGTTGCAGATAATTGCTAAAAGAGGTCATACTTGATTTGTCATTATTTCTTTCTTTCTTTCGTTCTTTTTTTTTTTTTTTTTTGAGACAGGGTATATCTGTTTTGCCCAGGCTGAAGTACAGTGGCATGATAATGGCTCACTGCAGCTTCAAATTCCTGGGCTCAAGAGATGCTCCCATCTCATCCTCCCAAATAGCTGGTACTACAGGCATGTGCCACCACACCTGGCTGATTTTTGGGTTTTTGTTTGTTTGTTTGTTTGTTTGTAGGCACAGGGTCTCCCTATATTGCTTAGGCTGGTCTCAAACTCCTGGGCTCAAGTGATCCTTCTGCTGCGGCCTCCCAAAGTGCTGGGACTGTCAACATGAGCCACCACACCCAGCCTGTTACTTTTTTCATTGTAAAACTTGAAATTTAGAGATTCAGATAGGCTGCCACAATTGTTAATTCCATATTCTTAGCCAACTGTCCCATAACCTGTTTCTCCTTTGCTAACATCTAAAAAGACAAAGGTCATTAACAAAACCCTTTTGAGGTGATGGTGGTGAAGAAAAGCCAAAAAAAAAAAAAGAAGCAAGCTTTTGGGAAGATCTTAAATGGTTAAAAAATAATAATTAAGATTTGTGAATGGTTCCACAATATTAGTGTGAAGTAGACGATTTTTAGTTTTAATAAACATCTAAAGTACTCTACTGGCTAAGATTCAGGAAATGAATATACTATTGACTTTGCTTGTAAATAAATGAGTTGAAATATTTGTGTATTTGCTTCTAAAAAATCATCTAATGCAGAGATCAGCAAACTTTCTGTAAAGGATCAGATGGTGAATACTAATATTTTAGGCTTTGCGTGCCATACAGTCTTTGCTGCAGAGATTCATCTCTGTATTGTAGTCCAAAAGCAGCCAAAGACAGCACGTAAACAAATGAGAGTGGCTGTGTTCCAAAAAAAGTTTATTTAGAAAAACAGTCGACAGTAATTTGCCAGAGTTTCTGTTAAAAAATACGCCAAATATGGGGACTCTGTATTCTTTCTGCTTAGTTTTTCTGTAAACCTTAAAACTGCCTTTAAAAAATAGTCTATTGAAATTTCTTTTTAAACAGACTGTCTCGCTCTGTCACCCAGGGTGGAGTATGGTGGCACGATCTCTGCTCACTGAAGCTTCTGCCTCCCGGGTTCAAGCGATTCTCCTGCCTCAAGTAGCTGGGACTACAGGTGTGCGCCACCAAGCCTGACCAATTTTTGTGTTTTTTTTTTCAGTCAAGTCGGGATTTCACCAAGTTGGCCAGGCTGATCTCAAACTCCTGACCTCAAGTGATCTGCCCACCTTGGCCTCCTGGATTATAGGTGTAAGCCACCATGCCTGGCCTGAAATTTTTAAAAAATACAATAGAGAATACAAATATGTAGCATGAAGTGATGATCAAACCTCAAAGACATCTCATAGTAAATCTACTGGATGACTGAATATAGCTATCAACTATCATATATGCTTACAGAAGACTTCAAACCCTTCTGTTTTATAGGGATCTTTTAAAAAACTTATTTTATTCGTTGATTAAAACAAAATCATGACATTATTACATTTGATAACATAAACAGCTAGAGGACCTTTATCAACATTTGGGGTAATTGTTGGAGAAATTGCTGATTTAAAGGATTTCCTTGGTTGAACACAAAATAATTGCTGAAGAATTTTTAACAATGTTACTATTCTTCTGTCATTGATATAGTAGTTACTTTGAGTTTCCATCCTACAGTATTAATTTTTTTCTCCTGTTCTGTAAATATACCCTGGAGTGTGCTCGTGAATGTCAGTTAAAGTATTTATAATCATTGGCCATAATATTCATATTCATTTACAACATATTTGAAAAATTAATTTAGACTAATGTGTTGTTGCACCTGAATTAATTTTAATGGATTTTCTGGGGTTTTTAGTTTAAATATCACTATGATGTATCTATTTAGTTTTTTTTTCTATTTACTTTTAACCTTTTTATTGTGAAATATGACACATAGAAAAATACATAAAACAGAGATGTCCAATTTAGTAAATTGTTATAAAGCAAACATCAGTGGAACTACCATTGCAGGTCAAGAAGGTCAAGAAATAGAGTGTTTTCAGCACCTCAGAATCCCCTTAAAAGACTTTTTTTTTTCGTTTTGAGATGGAGTTTTGCTCTTGTCGCCCAGGCTGGAGTATAATGGCACAATCCTGGCTCACTGCAACCTTCAAGCAATTATCCTGCCTCATACTCCCAAGTAGCTGGGATTATAAGCATGCACCATCATGCCCAGCTAATTTTTGTAGTTTTAGTAGCGATAGGGTTTTACCATGTTGGCCAGGCTGGTCTTGAATTCCTGACCTCAAGTGATCCGCCTGCTTTGACCTCCCAGAGTCCTGGGATTATAGGCATGAGCCACCATGCCCAGCCCATTTCTTTTCTTATTTATTTTTTTTTAACTCTGTTGCCCAGGCCAGAGGTTTCACCATGTTGGCCAGGCTGGTCTCGAGCTCCTGACCTCAAGTGATCTGCCCACCTTGGCCTCCCACTGTGCCCAACCCATTTCTTCTTAATTGTTTTATCTCCTATATGTACTTCTTACTTTTTAATTGTTTTATCTCCTGTATGTGCTGCTCTAAACAATATAGTTTAATTTTGCTTGTTTTTAAGCTTTGCATTACCTTTTTTTTTTTTTGATGGAATCTTGCCCTTGTTGCCCAGGCTGGAGTGCAATGGCACGATTGTGGTTCATCCCAACCTCCACCTCCTGGGTTCAAGCTATTCTCCTGCCTCAGCCTCCCGAGTAGCTGGCATTACAGGCATGTGCCACTACACCCAGCCAATTTTTTCATTTTTAGTAGAGATAAGGTTTCTCCATGTTGGTCAGGTTGATCTCGAACTCTTGGCCTCAGATGATCCACCTGCCTCGGCCTCCCAAAGTGCTGGGATTACAGGCGTGAGCACCCACACCCGCGCCCGGCCTGCATTACTTTTAAATAGCCAAAACTGCAATTATTTTTGCACCAATCTAATAAATAGAATAACAGAATAAATTCTTCAGTGTGTCACTAATACTGCACACAATAATAAAAATACAATAATAGTAATAAAAATGGCCAGGTAAATGATAGTAATGTGATACTGAGCTGTATTGAAGGCTGTCTTCAGTAAAACTGCTCCATGGGTAACATCACATGTCTGGCACCTCTTCCTGCCCTTTAACTACGTTTGCTACCTCATAGGACACTGTTGCTGGTGCCTGGTAACAATTATGGTGGGTGGTGAAAGGTATAGCACTTGGCTTTGAAAACAGATTTTTCTTTAAGGCCTTAGGTCAGTCACTCTGTAAGTTTTATGGTGATCGGACTAATTTTCTATAGTTTAAAAAGGCTGGTTATAAAGATTCCAGTATATGTGAATGTTAATGTATATGTATAGTAGATACATATATAGACATAAGTATTTGTGTTTCTGACTGTAAGAAACACTTTAGTCATCTAAAACATTTAATTTTATAGAATTGTTTTGTTTTTCAGGTGAAACTTCCACCGATGATGGAAATCATAACTGCTGAGCAGCTGATGGAATATTTAGGTTGGTGTTGAAAAGTGGATTTTATATCTCTTCATACAAACATTTTCAAAGTTAGTTTATTACCCAGTCTCACCTTTCTGAAGTGCTATTATACAATCTATGTTAAAATTATAGTTTTGAATTTGCTAATTAAAAATTTTTATCAATATGTTATTGTTCTTAGATGGTATAGCCTTCTTTCTGGGCATTAAAATTCTGTAATACACACAAGGAATCTAGGTAACATCTAGAAAACAAGATACATCTTAATCCCAATAAATTGTAAAATGGGTGATGGCACAGAATGGCTGACTTTGCATATACAAAGTGTTTAAAAATATTGGGTAGACTTGAATTAAAGACAAAGGAGGTGATTTAGAGCAGTGCTACTCAAAGTGTGATTCATGGACATATGCCACTCTACAAAATGTTAGTTATCAGTCTGCAGTGAGATAGAATCTTGTCCTAGGATGGAAAATATTTACGTTAGTAAGCATACTGTTTATGTCTTCTATAATTTTTTATAGGGAAATTTTCTGCTTGAAGGAAGTAATGTATTGAATTGCATTCTTGTCCAAGGTTCTTATTTCAAAACAGACCATTAATACAGTTTGTAGACTGGCTACATTGATTGAACTTGTTTAGAGAGCAGGCATGTACATCACATTGTGGCCTTTTAAAATCTAATCTGGCAAAGAAGAGTTCATATATTTATACTATTACCAAATAGGAAATCTTAATTCATATTCTTACAGTTTTTTCAGTAATTAAATTTGTATTTAGGCCAGGCGTGGTGGCCCACACCTGTAATCTCAGCACTTTGGAAGGCCGAGGTGGACAGATCACTTGAGGTCAGGAGTTTGAGACCAGCCTGGCCAATATGGTGAAACCTCATCTCTACCAAAAATATAAAAATGAGCCAGCTGTGGTGGTGTGCACCTGTAGTCCCAACTACTTGGAGTCTGAGATGGGAGAATCACTTGAGCCCAAGAGGTGGAGGTTGCAGTGAGCCGAGATCAAAATGCACTCCAGCCTGGGTGATGGAGTGAGACTCTGCCTCAAAAACAAAAACAGATTTTATTTTTAAAAATTCTTGTCTTTACCCTTCCAGACAACTAGTTAACTGATTTTTTGTGAGATCTAGGCTTAGTGATAAAACTGAGACTATAAACTTTAGAAGACTTTTTTTTTTTTTGAGAAAAGAGTCTTACTCTGTTGCCTAGGCTGGAATGCAGTGCCATGATCATGACTTGCTGCAACCTTGACCTCCCTAGGCTCAGGTGATCATCCCACTTCAGCTTCCCGAATATCTGGAACTACAGGCACATGCTACCATGCCCAGCTAATTTTTTTTTTTTAATAGAGATAGGGTTTTACTGTGTTGCCTAGACTGGTCTTGAACTCCTGGGCTCAAGCGATCCTCCCACCTTGGCCTCCCAAAGTGCTGGGAATACAGGCATGAGCCACTTCACCAAGAAGAAAGATCCTTCTCAGAAAATATAATTTATATCATGTAATACCCATTTACCGACTAGGGACCTTAGGTAAGGGAAGATTACTCTGAATACCTAGATGTCTGCAAACTGGCTTAAAAAGAAAATCCCTCTTTTAAGCTAGCTTAGTGATTCTTGTTATTATTATTATTATTATTATTTTAAATTTTTATTTTTTTTCCCCATGGGACTCTGCTGGATAAGCGGATAACATTCTTAAAGTTAGTGATTCCTATTTTATGGGGAAGGCTGAAATATGCTTGGTGATTTTGAGGAATAGCCAGTATAACTGCCAGAGAGAATACAAAGGGGAGTTGTAGGAGATGAGATCAGAGTTACTGGAGTCAGATCACATGGGGCCCTAAGGATGTAACAGCAATTTTGATTTTTGCTGTGAGTAAGCTGGGCAGCTGTTAGAGGATTTTGAACAGAGGATGACATGATGTAACTTGCGATTTAGCAAGAATTCTCTAGCAGTTATGTTGAAAATAGACCTTAGAGAAGGGTAAGGACAAGCAGGAAGACCATTTAGGAGGTTAGCAAAAGATGATGGCTTTAAACAAGGTAAAATAAGTGAAGTTTGTAAGAAGTTGTCAGATTCTGGATACAGAGTTGACAGAGTTTGCTCATCAGTTGGGTGTAGAGTGAAAGTGGAATAAAGGGTTGTTCTGTGGTTTTTGGTTTGAACAAGGAGAAAGATGGAGATAGAAAAACTAAAATAGGAAAAAGTGGAAGGAGCAAGGTTTTGGGGGAGAAATCGCAGGATTTTTGTTTTTAGATGTTTGTTGACATCAAAATTTAGAGATCAGGAAAGCAATCATATGCATATATGTGTATATATATGATATATGTCTATGTGTATGTATACACACACACACACACACACACACACACACACATATATATATATATATCTTGAGTTTAGAGGAGAGGTCTAGATCAGCACTGTATAATTAAAATTTCTGGAATGATAGAAATGTTCTATATCTTGCTGTGCAGTTTAGTAGCCGCTAGCCACATGTGGCCCTCAAACTCTTAAAATGTAACTCCTGTTTTGAGCCCAGGAATTTGAGGCCAGCCTGGGCAATTTGGTGAGACCCCATCTCCACTTAAAAATAAAAAATTTAGCCAGGCATGGTGGTGTGCACCTGTCCCAGCTCCTTGGGAGGCTAATGTGGGAGGATTGCTTGAGCATGGGATTCAGAGGCTGCAGCGAGCTGAGATCACAGCACTGCACTCTACCCTGGGCAACAGAGCAAAACTCCACCCCCCCCCCCGCATATATGTATATACACACACACACACACACAAACATATATACTTGCATATAAACATATATGTGTGTGTATATAATGTGACCAAGGAACTGAATTTTTATTTTTATGTAATTCAAATTTATATATCCACATGTTGCTACTGGCTACTGTATTAGACAGTACAAGTCTGTAAATATACATTTACAGACAACGTACATAAGCAGTAGTTAGATTGGGTGAGATCATTAAGAGAAGGAATGTAGTCGATAGAAGAGAAAAGGTCAGTGGATTGAGTTTGGCATATGCCAGTGATTAGAAGATGGGGAAGGAGAAAGAGCTGGCATGCTCAGCTGGTTAGAAGAAAAATAGAAAAATAGGAGGCTCTGATTTCCTAGAATCCTAATGAAGAAATGTTTCAAGGAAGATTGAGAGATGAACTGAATCAAGTGCTGCTAATAGCTGAAGCAGGAAGAAGATTAAAAGTTGATTTAGCCATAAGGAGTTCATTGGTAACCTTGATGAGTGTATGGGATGAAAACCTGACTGGAACAAGAGAAAACTGGAAACCCTCACACCTAGCCAGTTGGAATGTAAAATAATACAGCTATTTCAGAAAGCAGTTTGGCTATTTTTTTTTTTTTTTTTTTTGAGACGGAGTTTCGCTCTTGTTACCCAGGCTGGAGTGCAATGGCGCGATCTCGGCTCACCGCAACCTCCGCCTCCCGGGTTCAGGCAATTCTCCTGCCTCAGCCTCCTGAGTCGCTGGGATTACAGGCACACGCCACCATGCCCAGCTAATTTTTTGTATTTTTAGTAGAGACGGGGTTTCACCATGTTGACCAGGATGGTCTCGATCTCTTGACCTCGTGATCCACCCGCCTCGGCCTCCCACAGTGCTGGGATTACAGGCTTGAGCCACCGCGCCCGGCCCAGTTTGGCTATTCTTTAAAAAGTTAAGCAGAGTTACCATATGACCATGAAATATCATTCCTAGTTATTGACCCAAGAGAAGTGGAAACATATTTCCATACAACTTGTATAAAAATGTATATAGCAACATTATTCATAGTAGTCAAAAAATGGAAAAGATGAGCAGATAAGCAAATATAAATTCATACAATAGAATATTAGCCATAAAAAGATATGAAGTATGAATACATGCTATAACATTTAAGTGAAAGAGGCAAAATCATAAAAGACTGCATATTGTAGGATTCCATTTATATGAAACATCCATTAAACAGGCTGGTGGCGCATGCCTCTGGTCCCAGCTACATGGGAGGCTGAGGCAGGAGGATCACTTGAACCCAGGAGTTTGAGACTGCAGTGAGCTATGACCATACCACTGCCCCCCAGCCTGGGTGAGAGAGCAAGAACCTTATCTCTAAGAAATGAAAATTTAAAAAATTAGAATAGGCAAATTTGTTAAGACAGAAAGTAGATTTGTGGTTGCATAGGTCTGAGGAAGAGACAGGGTGAAATGGTAATTGACTGCTAATGGAAACAGGGTTTCTTTTAGGGAAGACCAAAATATTCAGAAATTACATCATGGGCTGGGCACAATGGCTCACGCCTGTAATCCCAGCACTTTGGGATGTTGAGGCGGGGGGATCACTTGAGCTCAGGAGTTTGAAACCAGCCTGGGCAACATGGTGAAACCCTGTTTCTACTAAAAATACAAAAAATTAGCCAGGTATGGTGGCACACGGCTGTAGTCCTAGCTACTTGGGAGGCAAAGGCAGAAGAATTGCTTGAACCTGGCATTTGGAGGTTGCAGTGAGCAGAGATAATGCCACTGCACTCCAGCCTGGGTGACCGAGTAAGACTCCATCTCAAAATATTAAAATTAAAAATTTTTTTTAAAAATTAGATTATCATGATAGTTTCATAATCCGGTGAATAGGCTACAAAAAAATCATTGAGACCGGGCGCGGTGGCTCACGCTTGTAATCCCAGCACTTTGGGAGGCCGAGGCGGGTGGATCACGAGGTCAAGAGATCGAGACCATCCTGGTCAACATGGTGAAACCCCGTCTCTACTAAAAATACAAAAAAATTAGCTGGGCATGGTGGCGCGTGCCTGTAATCCCAGCTACTCAGGAGGCTGAGGCAGGAGAATTGCCTGAACCCAGGAGGCGGAGGTTGCGGTGAGCCGAGATCGCGCCATTGCACTCCAGCCTGGGTAACATGAGTGAAACTCTGTCTCAAAAAAAAAAAAAAGGAAAAAGGGAAATACAGAAAGTACTTTATACAAATAGAAAAATTATCCTTAGATAGGTCATTCGTAGTAATAGAAGGGAAGACAGAATGTATTATAAATAGATGCAGGTAGGAATGTCTCTTGAGTGCTTCTGTTTTCTCAATGAAATGGGAAACAAAGTCATCAGCTGGGAGTGCGGATGAAGGAGGAGTTGTTGAAAATAAGAGGGAAGGTATAAAATAATTGCTTAGAGGAATGGGAGAGTGAATCGATTAGAGAGCTGTGGTGTGATTTTTGGGTGTTACCTTTAAGGTTAGTGAGACCAGCTGGCATGGTGTTATGGCTTTTCCGCTCACATTCAGCTGCCCTGAGTCTAGGCCTGAATAATGGGAGGGCAGGATTTAACCAGAGCTGGATTTTTGCCTGAAGAATGTGTTGAAGAAAGAATCTAGGGTATGTTGCTCTGCATGTTGCCAGTGGTGGGGCCAGAGTTGTGCACTGGGGGAGGAGGGGAGGAATCTAAGGTATGAAGATGTGTATAGACAGTGATTATAATGATGGGCCATAGAATTTAAGCTGCATAAAGAAGAAATGATGTAACCATGTTGAAGGAAAATATAATGAGATTAATGGATTTTAAGTCCTGATTCCTGAAAGAGCTGAGGATTTTTTATAATAATGAAACTGTATCACCAAGGGAAATGAGTTTCTGAGATAAAGTAGAATAAAAGAGGGGTGTGTGTGTGTGTGTGTGTGTGTGTGTGTGTGTGTGTGTGTGTGTGTTTAAGAATAAAATGTGAATAAAATATTTTTGTTGGAGAAGAGGTCAAGGAACAGAGAGACAGAGAGGCAGGGTATTAGAGGAGACATCCCCATGCCTATTGAAATTACCAAAAATTACTGGATTTGTGTTGGAGAAATATGGTGAGCTAAGAATAAAGGGGGTTGCCTGAAAGTTAGTAGGTAACTGCAACAAGGTGCATGGATAACGGGTAGAATTATCTGAATTTTAAAACTGAAGAGTTGAGGGAGAAAGTGGGGAGAGAGTAAATGGCAGACTATGAGTTCCAGAGAACACTGAAATTTATAAGAATTTAGGAGTCCTCAGTATAAAAATAGTATTTAAATCTATGGAAGTTGATGAGATAATAAGGAGAAAAGAGAAGAGGGCCCAGGATTGTCTCCTGCAGTTTCCCAGCATGCAGAGATTAGATGGAGCAGTGTTTCAACTTTCTTTTCATTATTGCCTTTCTGAGTCTGCCATTAGTAAATTCCCTAGGTTTTCAACTTCTCTGAATGTTCCCTTCACCTTATCTGAATATTTGGCTCTGTCTTGATGACAATGCAGTTCTCTCAAGTGATAGTTCTGTTCTCTCTCATCTCTCATCTCTATTTTACCAGTGAGCCTCAAAATGGAATAGGTACCCACTTGCTCCTTACTGTCTGTCTCCCCAGTTCCTCCCTAAACTCCTCAGTTTTAGAACTCAGATAATTCTACCCATCATCCATGCAGTAATGGCTCATTTCAGGACATTTTAATACTGTAGATATATTGTATGTGTTTTTATGTACTGTGTATGGCCCTTTGAAGGCTATAAACCATTATACTATTTAAGATTTTTTTTTTTGCCACCCTCTCTTTTGCATCAAGAACCATTTTTTGTCCCTTTAGGTGCAACATCACTCTTGCTAAAATGCATGAAGTAGAGGACAGAGACATAGTGAAAACGCAGCTGGTAAGAAAGGAAAAAAGCCAGGAGAGAGTGGTAGAGTGAAGCCAAGAGAAGGTGAAGATTGTTAGAAGAAAGGAGAAGGGATATTGAATAATATCTGGGAGGTAGGGAAGTAGAGACTCAAGGGCAGAAAACTTTTGAGAATTTTGGGTAAAAATGGGCTGGAAAGTGGGTGAGGAGTAGGAAATGTTGTTTGTATCAGGCTTTGAAGTATAGTTAGCATCTACGCTGTTGTAAAGAATTGGGAAGGTTGTTTCAGAGCTAGGTGGAAACTAGGTTAACCTCAAGCTAGAGGTGGAAATATATAAGGCATATTGAAGGAAGAGTGAATGAGTCTAATTTGACTATAGTTGGTAAATCTGCATGTGGTATGGTTGTTAGAGGAATAGAGATTGGATTAGGTCACTTGTGGCAAAAAAGTCATGTGAGCCAGGCAGTGAGTTTGAATGGGCTATAATAGGATGCTTAATCTATTTTAGTTTCCTAAATGGGATAGTAACAAGTTAAATGTAGTTTTATTTTGTTTTGTTTTTTGAAACTGGGTCTCGCTCTGTCACCCAGGCTGGAATGCAGTGGCATAATCTTGCTCACTGCAACTTCCACCTCCCAGGTTCAAGCGTTTCTCCATGCCCAGCTACTTTTTGTATTTTTAGTAGAGATGAGGTTTCCCCTTGTTGGCTGGGCTGGTCTCTACTACCTGTCTCCAAGTGATCTGCCTGCCTCAGCCTCCCAAAGTATTTGGATTATAGGTGTGAGCCACTGCACCTGGCCATTTATATGTAACTATATATAATTTAAATAATAAGTTACATGTATTTCTAAGCCCTGTTTCCTGTCCAGCTCTTCTATGTCCTTCCACTCTCCACCCTACTTCCCTGTTCTCAGATGCAATTGTGTAAGGCAGATGAGTCAAATTAAACTCATTTACTGTTCCTTCTTAGATCATTACTATATGTGACGTAAACCTGTACTAAAGAATATAGTAGCCACTAGGTATATGTGGCTATTGAGTACTTGAAATGTGGCAGTGTGAATTGAGATGTTCTGTAAATGTAAAATATACACCAGATTTTAAAAATTTGGTTAAAAAAGAACATCAGTAATTTAAAAATATTGATTGTTGAAATGTTCATATATTAGGTTAAATAAAATATATTACTAAGTTTAATTTTGGCCAGGTATGATGGCTCATACCTGTAATCCTAGCAGTTAGAGAGACTGAGGTGGGCAGATCTCTTGAGCTCAGGAGTTCAAGACCAGCCTGGGCAACGTGGGAAAACCCTGTCTCTACAAAAATTTAAAAATTAAACGTGTGATGATGCTTACCTATAGCGCTAGCTACTGGGGAGGTTGAGGCAGGAGGATCACTTGAACCTGGAAGGTCAAGGCTGAAGTGAGCTATGTTTATGCGAATGCACTCCAGCCTGGGTGACAAAGTGAGACCCTATCTCAAAAAAAAAAAAAAAAAAAAAAAGAGAAGATTAATTTTACCTGTTTAACTTTTTTTAGTGTGGCTACTAGAAAATTTAAAATTACATTTGAGTTCATATTCGTGGCTTGCATTATATTTTCATTGGACAGTGTTCAGTTAAACTATGCTGCCACTCCATAGCTCTTAAGTTCATTGTGGCTCTACTTTCTGTGCTATCACAAGTTGATTCCGTTTACCTAACCTCCTCCCTGCTCATTATCACTAGCATGCTACTTGACTTTGTCTGCATACCTTCTGAGGCAAAATGAGCTCTTTGGCCGCGTTCTGCAAATGAAGAAATACAGTTGTGGTGGCAGAGAACCGATGAGCAGAGTTATTAAGTGCAGAAGTACTAATAGTACAAAGAATGAGATTGGTGCCAAAAAGAAACTCTCATAAAATTGTGATATCTCTCTGTTTTACAGAGAAGGAAACCAACACGCAGAGGGGTTAATGTGATATCTGCATCTGGGCACCTTGTATGATTTAAAGAATGCTGAAAAGCTCATAATACTCAAAAATACATCCCTCTTACCCCTCTACCATTCCAAAGTGTTTTTGATATAATATTTGAAATTTCCTCTTCTTGTGTTTTTCTTTCTTTTTTTGCTTTTTTTAACCCAGTAACTTTTTTTTTTCTTCTTTTTTTTGAGATGGAGTTTCGCTTTTCTTGCCCAGGCTAGAGTGCAGTGGTGCCATCTTGGCTCACTGCAACCTCTGCCTCCTGGGTTCAAGCAATTATCTCGCCTCAACCTCCCCAGTAGCTGGGACTACAGGCGCCCACGACCATGCCCAGCTAATTTTTGTATTTTTAGTAGAGACGGGGTTTCACCTTGTTGGCCAGGCTGGTCTCAAACTCCTGACCTCAGGTGTTCCGCCCGCCTTGGCCTCCCAAAGTGCTCGGATTACAGGCTTGAGCCACCATGCCCAGCAATCCTGTAAATATTTACTGAGCATATACTGTGAGCTAGTTATTTAGAGGTGTCAAAAAGTAGTCAATGTCGCTGCATAAAAGTGTACTCTAACCACAAAAATGTCAGCGTGGTATTTTTCTTGGAAAGAGTAATAAGGAAAATAGTTAACATACTTGTTATATGAAATATATCTAACTCTTAGCTAGCAAAGCCCTGAGGAAGCACAACGTAGGACAGAGAATTTTAATAAGGAAAAAGAAAAATTGGTGAGGAAATATCTAGAGCCAGTGTTGCTAAGAGGTTTGGGAATCACTGGTGATACGACTTAGCTACTAGGGTCAGCATAAAAGTAATATGATTTTAACAGGAGGTGGGGGAGAAGTGACAAGAGCGATGTAAGCAAAGAAATTCTGAAAGCTCTGCCACACAAAAAGTAAACTTTATTCAGGGCCAATCCTGCGAGAACAAATCGTTTAATTTTCTAAGCTATTTAGATTTTCTCCTCTTGAGATTATTCCATTTCTCTGGAGAAACAAGAGATGTTTTTGAGTTAAAAAGCAAACACTAGTAAAGGGATTGTAAGAGGAACTAATAATTGCTTTCCTAATGCCTAGCTGAAGTACCCCAAGGAAATGGGAATTTTGATTGGCAAAGGTTAGAGGAGAAGAATTGAGTTTCAATCTGGAAATTACTGTTACTAGAATACGAGAGCAGAGCCAGACACGGGCATGGCTTTTTGGAGGGCTTTGGCACAGAGAATGAAACACGATATCTAGTCTAATAAGGTGGGGAAGAGATGTAGGTAAAGAGGCAGGAAATGGGTAGGAATATGAAACAGCATAAACTGGAATGTACATTGTGACTTCAGCCATCTGAAATTAGTATGATGATGAGACTGGCATAGTATGAAGTAAGGAAAATAGTAGAGATGGTGGCATTGTCTGACTTTAAACAAAATTATTTTATGTTGGCCAGGCACGGTGGCGCATGCCTGTAATCCCAGTACTTTGGGAGGCCTAGGCGGGTAGATCACCTGAGGTCAGGAGTTTGAGACCACCCTGACCAACCCATTGTATTTTTTAGTGGAGATGGGTTTGAAACAAAATTTAGTATTGTATTTTTTTATATTTTATATAAAATATATTGCATATATTGTATTTTTTATATTTTATATTTTGAGACCACTCTGACCAAAAAAATATATTTTTTGTATTTTATATGAAATATATTTTATATATTTTTTATATTTTATATTTTGAGACCACCCGAACCAACCCATTGTATTCTTGTCAGGCCGGGCGCGGTGGCTCACGCCTGTAATCCCAGCACTTTGGGAGGCCGAGGCGGGTGGATCACGAGGTCAAGAGATCGAGACCATCCTGGTCAACATGGTGAAACCCCGTCTCTACTAAAAATACAAAAAATTAGCTGGGCATGGTGGTGCGTGCCTGTAATCCCAGCGACTCAGGAGGCTGAGGCAGGAGAATTGCCTGAACCCGGGAGGCGGAGGTTGCGGTGAGCCGAGATCGCGCCATTGCACTCCAGCCTGGGTAACAAGAGCGAAACTCCGTCTCAAAAAAAACAAAAACAAACAAACAAACAAAAAAATAAAAATAAAATTTGTTTTTGTTTTTGAGACAGAATGTCTCCCCATCACCCAGGCTAGAGTGCAGTGGCCGATCTTGACTCAGTACAACCTTCATCTCCTGGCTTCAAGCTATTCTCCCACCTCAGCCTCCCGAGTAGTTGGGGCTATAGGCACTTGTCATCACACCTGGCTAGTTTTTGTATTTTTGGTAGATACAGGGTTTTACCATGTTGGCCAGGCTGGTTGTGAACTCCTAACCTCAGGTGATGCGTTCTCCTCAGCCTCCCAAAGTGCTCGGATTACAGGCATGAGCCATCGTGCGTAGCCCAGTTTAGCTTTTACAGTTTAATAAGAAAAGACAAGCCAGGTGTGGTGTCTCATGCCTCTAATGCCAACACTTTGGGAAGCTGCAACATGACAAAACCCCATCTCTTAAAAAGAAAAAAAAAAGATGATAATTATATAGGTAGAGAATTCAAAGAAAAATAAATATATACATATAGTTAATACATAATTTGAAAGATAATACATAGGTTATGGATAGATTTAAAAGTATTAAAATTGTGATCCATGTTTTTAAAAGGTACCATGTATATTTAAAAGTTGCCACGTATACCAAAAGGTTATGTATATATTGAAAAGGTGATATCAAGTAAAAATTTTTATATAAAAATGCCATCTTTTTAAATGCACAAAAAAAACTTTTTTTTTTTTTTTTTTAGTGGAAACGCTCTCTTGCCTAGGCTGGAGTGCAGGGGTGCAATCTCGGCTCACTGCAACCTCCACCTCCCAGGTTCAAGTGATTTTTCTGCCTCAGCCTCCCAAGTAGCTGGAATTTACAGGTGCCTATCACCACGCCCTGCTAACTTTTGTATTTTTAGTAGAATCGGGGTTTCACCGTGTTGGCCAGGCTGGTCTTGAACTCCTGACCTTGAGTGATCTACCCACCTCGTTCTCCCTGGGATTACAGGCATGAGCCACCACATCTGGTCAGATGCCAAAGAATGTTTTTTTTTTTTTTTTTTTTTTTTACCTCTCAGGGTTGCAGACATTTAGAAGACTGATAATACCCATTGTTGGTGAGGTAATCGGAATTAGTTATATCGTTGACATTAGTGAAATTTGGTACATCCTTTGGGATCTTTATACATAATAATATGGAATGATGCTGAAATATGTTATAAAATCAAAAAAGTTCAAAAGCACTATAGTATAAATATTTTAAAAATATATGAGGTGATAGCAAGTAGTTAACATTTATTTTCTCTAGGTAGGTTTGAGAAGTCAACTTTATATGTCAGCCATAGCTTCAGTGTTTTAACATTTATAATTAAAATCTATTATTTTTGTAATCAGAAAAAAAAAAGTTTTTAAAAGGCAATTTCACATTTTTTTTTTTTACAGGAGATTACATGCTTGATGCAAAGCCAAAAGAAATTTCAGAAATTCAACGTTTAAATTATGAACAGGTAATCAACACAACTTTTGTTAAAGTATAATTTTAAAGTTTAAATATATACATTGGTCTCTATCAGTAGCTGGCAGCCTTTTTCTATAAAGGATTAGATAGTAAACACTTTAACTTTGCAGCCCACATGTGGTCAGTCTCTATTACAGATTCTTTGTTTTCTTTTTTAATAACTCTTTAAAAGTAAAAAAGCCATTTTTACCTTACAGCCAGATTATCATTCTACAAATCTATGTAGAATGATAACCTGGTATTTTTCCTTTTTTTTTTTCTCATTCTGTGACAGATCAAACCTTGTGTTTTTCTTGAAAAATTGACTTCCAGGTGAATTTGTCATTAATTCATCTTTCCTTGTTTTATTTATGTTTTACAATTAAGTTATATTCAGGAGAAAGTTGAACAAATGATGTGTATATCATTAGGACAAATTTTGCCATTTGATAGTTTCAGTGTTCACATTTCTTGGTATGTTATTTTGAGATCCTGTTCCACAACATAGGAGGTATCACTAGGCTCAAAATTATTGGTACTGGAAAAAAGCAAGCAGAGCTTCATTTTCTTCAGTATTCTTCCTTTACTTGGCAATAGAAGGCAAGAAGGAATTGGCTTCTTAGAGTGGAAGGAAATATTAGCCAGGGAAGAAAGAGACATGATTGGAACCTTCATATTTACTTTCAAAGCAACCTTTTTGACATACTTTTGCCAGTATTAAATTTGCAAAAAGAAAGCATAACTTACTTCAGTATTGCAAAATTTCTTGAGTTTGATGCTCTAATCTAGTCCTAATGGAATTTGAAAAATCAACAACTTACATTGCATCATTTTATAAAATAGGAAATCTAGGCCAGATGCGGTGGCTCACACCTACAATCCTAGCACTTTTGGAGGCCAAGGTGAGTGGGTCACTTCAGGCCAGGAATTCGAGACTAGCTGTCCAACATGGCAGAGCCCCATCTCTACTAAAAATACAAAAATTGCCCAGGCGTAGTGGCACGTACCTGTAGTCCCAGCTACTCAGGAGGCTGAGGCATGAGAATTGCTTGAACTAGGGAGGCAGAGGTTGCAGTGAGCCAAGATTGTGTTACTGCACTCCAGCCTGGGCAACAGAGGGAGTCTCTGTCTCAAAAAATAATAAGAAAAAGAAGCAGCAGCAGCTAAGAAGAAGATAGGAAATCTAAAGTTAAAGCCAAATTTGTATTCTAAGTCATTTAAATTTTGTCAGGGGAATTTGTATCTTAAAACAGTGATATTCAAGCATTTTTAGCAATAGAAACCTCTTTTCAAATGAAATCCTATCTCAGCTTCCAGTATGTAAAACCAGTACATGATAAGTATAAAGAGATAAGGTTCAATTTATATCATATATTTATCAAATTTATATCATTTCTTACTGAAATCATGAACCTATTTTAATAACAAAACTTAAAATTAGGGACTGTAGATGATAGTTGCAGTCTGATATCAAACTCCAAATTTATTTTACTTTTGTTGCCTAATTCTGAGAAAATCTTGACTGAAATGAGAAAATCTTGATTTTTGTATTTGCAATTGCTGGGGGTGGTGGCTCATGCCTGTAATCCCAGCACTTTGGGAGGCCAAGGCAGGTGGATTGCATGAGCCCAGGAGTGAGACCAGCCTGGGCAACATGGCAAAACCCTGTCTCTACAAAAAGTACAAAACATTATCTGGGCATGATTGCAAACGCCCATTACCCTAGTTACTTGGGAGCCTGAGGTAAGATGATCACTTGAGCCCTGGAGGCAGAGGTTGCCGTGAACCAAGATCATGCCACAGCATTCCAGCCTGGACAACAGAATGAGAACCTGTTAAAAAAAAAAAGAAGAAGAAGAAGAAAGAAAAGTCTTGGTAGCCAGTCACAGTGGTTTGTAGCAGTAATTCTAACTACTCAGGTACCCAGGAGACTGAGGCAGGAGGATTACTTGAGCTTAGGAGTTCAAGACCAGACTGGGTGATATAGTGAGACTCAATCTCAAAAAAATAAGAAAGAAAGAAAAATAAAAATGTTTGCAAATGTTATCAGCATTTTAAGTCCATCTTGCAGTTTTGGAATACACTCCTATTATAGTGATCAGGATCCTAGAAAAGAGATTGCAAGTATTGGCTCAAAGTTAAAACAAAGGATATCTAACAACTGCTTGCCTTTCTCATAAACTATCAGTCAAAAAGTATCCTGCTTTTAAAATAAAGACTGAAACTATACAATGTTATTATTATATTACAATTAGTTTTGAAAATAGTGTATGTCAAGCTTATATGGCTGAGTCTAAGCTAGTGTGTAATGTTCCACAAGTGTGGTGTAATAGTGTTCTTTTTTGTATACTTTTACTTGAGCAGACCTCTTTAAACCTGAATTTAGAAAGACCAACACAGAGCTGCAATATTCCCAACTAAAACTCTTTACGAGAAGTTGTAAGTGTAGAGGGAATTTTTCCAGTTTTTCCTGATAATAGACATCCTGACAGTACCAGAAAACATGATATGTGTGTGTGTGTGGTCATAACAGATTTTTTTTTTTTGAGACGGAGTTTTGCTCTTGTTGCCCAGGCTGGAGTGCAATGGGATGATCTCAGCTCACTGTAACCTCTGCCTCTTGGGTTCAAGCAATTCTCCTGCCTCAGCCTCCCAAGTAGCTGGGACTACAGGCGCCCACCACCATGCCTGGCTAATTTTTTTATTTTTAGTAGAGATGGGGTTTCACTTTGTTGGTCAGGCTGGTCTTGAACTCCTGACTTTGTGATCCGCCCGCCTCAGCCTCCCAAAGTTCTGGGGTTACAGGCGTGAGCCACTGCGCCTGGCCTCATAACAGATTTTTAAATGACTGCAAATATATTCTTAAAATGTATTTTGTATTTAAATTTAAAATATTTCACCATATTAAAGGTTGGTTTGAAAAGAGTTGTAAGAAACAGTTTACCGCCTTAAAGGATCCAGTAGTAATCCCTTCTTGTGAGGTATGCAACAATAGCTCACATTTATATTTTATAATATTAAGTATTATTTGGAATTAGGAACAAAGTGGCAAAATACTTAGCCAAGAGTTTAAAACCCTTTTACAATAAGTTTGTTTCATTTATCAGTTATTGTTTTTTATTAAGACAGAGTGTTGGCCAGGCGTGGTGGCTCACACCTGTAATCCCAGCACTTTGGGAGAGGCCAAGGTGGGCAGATCACAAGATCAGGAGATCAAGATCATCCTAGCTAACGTGGTGAAATCCCATCTCTACTAAAAGTCCAAAAAATTAGCCAACCGTGGTGGCACACTCCTGTGGTCCCAGCTACTCGAGAGGCTAAAGCAAGAGAATCCCTTGAATCTGGGAGGCAGAGATTGCAGTGTGCCAAGATCACGCCACCGCACTCCAACCTGGTCAATATAGTGAGATGCTGTCTCATGGGGGAAAAAAAAAAAAAAAGACAGAGTCTTGCTCTGTTCACAGGCTGGAGTGCAGTGGCACAGTCTCAGACCACTGTAACTTCTGCCTTTGAGGTTCAAGGGATTCTTATGCCTCAGTCTCCCAAGTAGCTGGGATTACAGGCATCTGCCACCACTGCTGGCTAATTTTTGTTTTTGAGATGGAGTCTTGCTCTGTCACCAGGCCGGAGTGCAGTGGCACCATCTTGGCTCACTCAACCTCTGCCTCCTGGGTTCAAGCGATTCCCCCGCGTCAGCCTCCCAAGTAGCTGGGAGGTGTGTGCCACCACGCCCAGCTAATTTTTTTTTTTTTTTTTTTTTTTTTTTTT
>NW_022436977.1:6664201-6665793 GCF_009761245.1 Sapajus apella | reverse complement strand
TTTTTTTTTTTTTTTTTTTTTTTTTTTTTTTTTTTTTAGTAGAGACGGGGTTTCACCATGTTGGCCGGGATGATCTTGATCTCTTGACCTCATGATCCACCCACCTCAGCATCCCAAAGTATTGGGATTATAGGTATGAGCCATACAGTCCAGCCAGTTTTTTTATTTTTAGTAGAAATGGCATTTCACCATGTTGGCCAGGCTGGTCTGAAACTCCTGGCCTCAAGTGATCCACCTGGTTTGGCCTCCCAAAGTGCTAGGATTACAGGCATGAGCTACCGTGCCAGCTTTTGTTTGTTTGTTTGTTTTGATAGGGTCTCACTCTGTCACTTGGGCTGGATTGCCATGGTGTGATCTTGGCTTACTGCAGCCTCAAACTCCTGGGCTCAAGTGATCTGTCCACCTCAGCCTCTCACAGCGCTAGGATTACAGGCGTGAGCCACTGTGTCTGGCCTGCTTTGTCAAGTTATCTGAAGATATCAAATGGTGTTAATTTAGTTGTTTTAATACTAAATAATGGGGAATAATTGTAGCAAATATATGAAGGTATAAGCATGAGCCTGGAGCCATTACAAATCATACTGCCCCTAAAGGAAATTGGGTGGTTGACAACCAAGAATTTACAAAAATAGAGGAAAGAACTGCTGGTTATAAAACTGTAGTTCTTAGATTGCTCACTATTGTTACTGTTTTCTCAGATTCATCATTGCTGTAGCTTTAAGAAAAGTTCTAAAACATTTAAAGGAAAAAATGTAAGCTAATTGTTTTTAAGCGTTCAATTTTTGGGAAGGTTGAGAAAATATATTGTTTGGGGGAAACATACATAGTAGGAAGAGATGAAACTGGCAAAGGCCAAAGACTGTAATATAACAATGTTATCCTATTATAATTGCATCATTCATGAACTTAAACCTTTGAATGATTTCTCTTTACTGTCTGAACAGTATGTTAGAATGAAATTTTATGAATTATTTATTAAAACAGAACTTTGTAACCTAAATTTGTCTTTTTCAAATTTGAAAGAGAATCCATAGTTTTAATGTAAGAAGATTTCCTTCATTTTCTCTCTTTTTAAAATCAAACCCCTCTATGTAGTCTACTGTTCCTATTTTGTTAGCATCTAGTACAGTGTCTGATAAGCAGTAGGGATTCAGTAAAAGTGTGTGAATTTTTTTTTTTTTAATGAGACATAGTCTCGCTCTGTCACCCAGGCTGGAGTTCAGTGGCTCTATCTCAGCACACTGCAACCTCCATCTCCTTGGTTCAAGCAATTCTCCAGCCTTAGCCTCCCGAGTAGCTGGGACTACAGGCCTATGCCATCATGCCCAGATAATTTTTTTGTATTTATTGTAAAGATAGGGTTTCACCGTGTTAGCCAGGATGGTCTTGATCTTCTAACCTCATGATTTGCCCGCCTCGGCCTCCCAAAGTGTTGGAATTACAGGCGTGAGCCACTGTGCCCGGCCAAAAGTGTATTAACATTTATGTATTGGTTTTTCTTTGTTCTTTTGAATGTATCCTCTATATATATGTCCATATTTAATGTGTTAAAATGTTTTTTTTTTTTTTTTTTTTTTTTTTTTTTTTTTTTT
>NW_022436977.1:6639314-6664101 GCF_009761245.1 Sapajus apella | reverse complement strand
TTTTTTTTTTTTTTTTTTTTTTTTTTTTTTTTTTTTTTTTTTACTCCACCATCGTAGAATGATAGAAAAGCATTTTAAAATAGTCTTTTTTTTTTTTTTTTTTTGAGACGGAGTTTCACTCTTGTTACCCAGGCTGGAGTGCAATGGCACAATCTCGACTCACCGCAGCCTCCTGGGTTCAGGCAATTCTCCTGCCTCAACCTCCTGAGCACCTGGGATTACAGGCACACGCCACCATGCCCAGCTAATGTTTTGTATTTTTAGTAGAGACGGGGTTTCACCATGTTGACCAGGATGGTCTCGATCTCTTGACCACTTGATCCGCCCACCTCGGCCTCCCAAAGTGCTGGGATTACAGGCTTGAGCCACCGCGCCCGGCTAAAATAGTCTTTATTACAGATTCATATGACTGTATTTATGGAGAAAACTGATGTGGGCAGAATGATCCCTTAATTTGACAAACAAGACTTTGTGGTTTAGCCTCTGCCAGTCTCTTAGACTTCATCTCCTGCAACTTTTCACTTTTATTTTGTCCCAGCCACACTGGACCCCATGCTATTCCATGGATACACTAATAAACTCATTTTTACCTCAGGGTTTTTGCAATGCTCTTTGACCAGAACTTCCTAAGACTCAGTGCTCACTGTGATCTCTATTCTAGTGTCATTTTCAAAAAGGCTTGCCTCTCTCTCCTTTTTTTTTGAGACAGAGTTTCGCTCTCGTTACTCAGGCTGGAGTGCAATGGCGCGATCTCGGCTCACCGCAACCTCTGCCTCCTGGGTTCAGGCAATTCTCCTGCCTCAGCCTCCTGAGTAGCTGGGACTACAGACACGGGCCACCATGCCCAGCTAATTTTTTGTAGTTTTAGTAGAGACGGGGTTTCACCATGTTGACCAGGATGGTCTCGATCTCTTGACCTTGTGATCCACCCGCCTCGGCCTCCCAAAGTGCTGGGATTACAGGCTTGAGCCACCGCGCCCGGCCCCTCCCTCTCCTTCTTTTCCCTCCCGTTTGTACTGCCCTCTCTCCCTCCCCCTCCCTTACTCCATTTTCCCTCACCTGTCCCTTCCTCCCTTTCTTCCATCCATCCCAGTATATTCACTGCAAAATTGAGTATGGAAAGTGCTGAGAATTTCTGTATACCTTCTGTTCCTCCTAACCCTACACACAAAACTTTCTCTACTATCAACATCCTGCACCAAAGTGGTACATCTGTTACTGATAAACGTACAATGCCTCATCATTATCACCCAAAGTCTGTAATTTATTCATTCTTGGTGTTGTATGTTCTATGGATTTTGAAAAATGTATAATGACACATATCTACCATTACAGTATTATACACAATAGTTTCACTGTCCTAAAAATTCTCTGTACTCTGCCTATTCATTCTTCCCTTCCCCTAATCCTTGGCAACCACTTATCTTTTTTACTGTCTCTATAGTCTTGCCTTTTCCAGAATGTTATTTGGAATTATACAGTATGTAGCCTTTTCAGATTATCTTCTTTTCTTCACTAATATGCATTTAAATTCCCTCTATGTCTTTTCATGGCTTGATGGCTCGTTCCTCTTTTTTTAAATTGTGTTAAAAACCACGTAATATAAAATGTATTATTTTAAACATTTTTAAGCATACAGTTCGGAAGTGTTAAGTATATTCATAATGTTGTATAACAGATCTCTAGAACGTTTTCATCTTTAAAACTGAAACTTGCCAGGCATAGTAGCTTATGCCTATAATCCCAATGCTTTGAGAGGCTGAGGCGGAAAATTACTTGAGCTCAGAAATTCAAGACCAGCCTGGGCAACATAGTGAGACCACATCTCTACAAAATATCAGCTACATTAGCTGGGCATGGTAGCATGCACCTGTAGTCCCAGCTACATGGGCGGCTGAGGTGGGAGGATCACTTGAGCCCAGGAGGTTGAGGCTGTGGTAAGCCATGATCATACCACTGCACTCTAGCCTGGGCCACAGAGTGACACCCTATATCCATCAGACAGTTTCCCTTTCTCACTTCCCACAATTTCCTGAAAACCACCATTTTACTTTCTGTTTTTATGATTTTCACAACTCTAAATATCTCATATAAGTAGAGTCATACAGTATTTTTATTTTTGTGACTGGCTTATTTTACTCAGCATGATGTACTCAAGGTTCATCCAGGTTGTAGCATATGACAAGATTTCCTTCTTTTTTAAGGCTGAATAATATTCCATTGTGTGTATATACCTCATTTTTTTTATTCTTTTGTCAGTTGTGACTAAGAATAGATAAAAAATTATGAATAGGCCAGACACGGTGGCTCATGCCTGTAATCCCAGCACTTTGGGAGGCTGCGGCCGGCAGATCACGAGGTCAAAAGATCATGACCATCCTGGCCAACATGGTGAAACCCCATCTCTACTAAAAATAAAAAAGTTAATTTAAAAAAATACAAAAATTAGTTGGGTGTGGTGGCGCACACTTGTAGTCCTAGTTACTCGGGAGGCTGAGACAGGAGAATCGTTTGAACCCAGGAGGCAGAGGTTGCGGTGAGCTGAGATTGAGCCACTGCGCTCCAGCCTGGTGACAGAGCAAGACTCCATCTCAAAAAAAAAAAAAAAAAGAATTATGAATAATGTTGCAATGAGCATGGTGTGCCACTATCTCTTTAAGATCCTACTTTCAATTATTTTAAATTCAACTGTAGGAGAGGCCTTCCTCTTTGACTTTAAAAACATTTGACTTTTAGACTTTCCAGTCTAAAATACGTCCTTCATTTCTACTACTCTCTACAACCTTATCTTGCTCAGTTTTTCTTACTAATAATTGACATTGTGTTATATATATACATGTTTATCTCTCTGAATAGAATGTTAGTTGCATAACAGCATGAACTTTGTCTCGTTTTGTTTTGTTTTGTTTGAGGCAGAGTCTCTGTTGCCCAGGCTGGAATGCAATGGCACAATCTCTGTGCATTGCACCCTCTACCTCCTGGGTTCAGGTGACCATCCTACATCAGTTTACCAAGTAGCTGGGACTAAAGGCACGTGCTACCACGCCTAGCTAATTTTTGTATTTTTAGTAGAGATAAGGTTTCACCCTGTTGGCCAGGCTGGTCTCAAATCCTGACCTAAAGTAATCTACCTGCCTTGGCCTCCCAAAGTGCTAGGATTACAAGTGTGAGCCACCATGCCCGGCAATCTAGTAAATATTTACTGAGCAACTACTGTGAACTAGTTATTTGAAGGTGTCAACATGTAGTCAGTGGCGCTGCATAAGCGTTATCAACAATAAAAATATGTTGGATTTATTGGAGAAAATGGAAAATTAAAAGTAAATGTCCTTATACTTGAATATCTTCTGTGTTCTTGTTTTGATGTTTTGAATTATAACTTTCCCCTTTTCTATTTTCAGAATATGAGTGATGCCATGGCAATTCTGCACAAATTACAGACAGGTCTGGATGTAAATGTAAGATTCACTGGTGTTCGAGTGTTTGAGTATACGCCGGAATGCATAGTATTTGATCTTCTTGATATTCCTTTGTACCATGGGTGGTTAGTAGACCCTCAGGTAAGTCGAAGAATTTAAATTATCTAAACACAAATGCAGGAAAAATGTATTAATTTGGCAAACAATTCGAAATTTATATTTTTTTGTTACTTACTCTTTTTGTACTTTTGCCTGGAATTAGCCAAACTATGAGGTTAAGAGCACAATCCTCCAGACTACCAAGTCTGCCCAAGGCTTCTGACCCCCAACTACAAGGAGCTAGGGCCCAACTGCAAGGTTAGAGGGAAGAGCTCATAGAATACCACCCTTACTTCTCACACCAACCTCAAGGTCAAAGGTTTCCCAAAACCGCCCTCAGGTTGAGTAATTCACCAGAACGACTAACAGGACTTACAGAAACCTATTATACTCACCATTACAGTTTATTACAGGGCAAAGATACAGGTTAAAATTAGCAAAGGAAAGAGACGTAGGTCAGAATCTAGGAGGGCTCCAACTATGAAGCTTCCCTTGGATCCTCAGGACATCATACCCTCCTAGAATTGATGTATGACAACATGCATGGAGTACTGCCAATCCTGGAAGTTCACCCAACCTTTAGTTTTTGGATTTTTTACTGAAATTTCGTTATGCAGTTAGGATTGACTGATTAATTGATGGTCCACGTAGTTGAACCCAGACTCCTACCCTTCCCTCCCTGGAAACTGAGCTGACACCATGTGGTTCAAAGGATCCATCATTAGTATAAACTGCAGGTGTGGCCCAAGAGGCCCATGATAAATAACACGGTCACTCCTATTGGTATGGAAAAGCCAAGATTTAGAGGTTATCTCATAGGAACCAGGACAGAGGTCAAACTTCTCTTTGGGCAAGACTGTATTCTTTATTGCACAGCTTTGAAAAGAGATTTTGTATTACCCAAAGATTTATTTTAAAAAGGCACCCCCATACATCCATCACTCTAACAGTATATTTCTAAATGTACAGTGACCTTTGGTATATTAGTCTAGCAGTCTAGATTTTGCCTCTTGTTAAGGGTATCAGGGTCCTGGCAGGAAGTAGATAACACATGTAAAGATAACTGACAAAAGTTTAAGGAAGAGACTATTTACAAAGTTGTGGGCACAGTTAAGGGGAACATGCAAGGGATGGTGAAGCATCCTAGAGCTAGCAAAGGCAGAAAACTACTGCCATTTCTAACTATGAAAAGACAAGGAGAGGGAATAGTTAGCAGAACCCAGCGAGATAATTACTAAAGCACAGAGCTGCTGACCAGGAGAGGTGGTCTTCAGGAGAGGAATACTGTTACCACCAAGCTATGGCCCAGCAGGGAAAGAGCAAAGGTAATCCACTGTCTGACTCCCACTTTCTGATTTCCTCCATTAGCTCCTAATGGCCAAATTCAACTGATAACTAGAGAGTAAGAATTCCAGTTGCTGCAGTCCTTAGAGGTTAGTCTCCCGAATAGAGAAGAATGGAGAGTTAATTGGAAGGATAAAAGGAAAAAATAATTTTGCTATCACATACTAAATTTTTATATAGGTTAGAGTCTTTTCTTTTACACTGATCTCTGTTATGTCTATTCCTATACTGTTTTAGTATTATTTTCACTTATTTACATTTTTCAACATAAAGTAAGATTCAGATTTCAAAATAATACTGGTTAATTATGAACTTTAAAAGAAAAAGACAAAGGAATCATACCAGCTAATGCCTTTCAAATTTATTTTGTTTTGTAGTATGAGGTGAGGATTTACCTTTTATATAAATTAAACTTTTTATTTTGAGGTAATTGTAGATTCATATGCTAGTATAAGAAATAATAAAGAATGATCCCTTGTACCTTTTACCCAGTTTTCCCCAATGGAAAAATCTAGTAATTTTGCAAAATTTAAAGTTTGGTTATTTTAATCAAAGCCAGGAAATTGACATTAATAAAGTCAAGATGCATGACTGGGCACAGTGTCTCATGCCTGTAATCCTAGAACTTTGGGAGGCCAAGGCAAGAGGATCACTTGAGCCCAGGAGTTCAAGACTAGCCTGGGCAACATGGCAAAACCTTATCTCTACAAAATATAAAAATTAACCAGTCATGGTGGAACATGCCTGTGGTCCCAGCTTTTCAGGAAGCTGAGGCGAGAGGATCACTTGTGTCCAGAAGGTCGATGCTGCGGTGAGCTATGATCATGCCATTGCATTCTAGCCTGAGAGACAGAGCTAGACCCTATCTCAAAATAAGTAAATAAATAAATAAACAAAGTTAAGATATAGAACATTTCTTTTTTTATTTATTTTTTTTCCCCATTTATTTATTTTATTGCATTTTAGGTTTTGGGGTACATGTGAAGAACATGCAAAATTGTTGCATAGGTACACACGTGGCAGTGTGATTTGCTGCCTTCCTCCCCATCACCTACATCTGGCATTTCTCCCCTTGCTATCTCTCCCCAGCTCCCCAATCCCCACCGTCCCTCCCCTATTTCCCCCCAACTGACCCCAGTGTGTAGTGCTCCCCTCCCTGTGTCCATGTGTTCTCATTGTTCAACACCCGCCTATGAGTGAGAACATGCGGTGTTTGATCTTCTGCTCTTTTGTCAGTTTGCTGAGAATGATGGTTTCCAGGTTCATCCATGTCCTGAATCCCTCCTGATGCCCTTTTATATCCCACCCACTTCTCTCACACCCTTACCCTCTATCCTCTTGTTAAACCCTGACAACCACTAATCTTTCTCCATTTCTATAATTTTGTTATTTTGAGAATATTATGTAAGTGAAATAACACAGTGTGTAATCTTTTTGGATTGGCCTTTTTTTTTTTTGAGATGGAGTCTTGCTCTGTCACCCATACTGGTGTGCAGTGGTGTGGTCTTGGTTCACTGCAATCTCCACCTCCTGGGTTCAAGCGATTCTCCTGCCTCAGCTTCCTGAGTAGCTAGGACTAGGACTACAGGCGTGTGCCACCATGCCCAGCTAATTCTCATATTTTTAATAGAGATAGGGTTTCACCATATTGGTCAGGCTAGCCTTGAACTCCTGACCTCGTGATCTGGCCTCATGATTTGGGCCTCCCAAAGTGCTGGGATTATAGGTGTGAGCCACCACGCCCAGCCTGTCTTAGTCTTTTATATTCATCCTAAGTCTCCAGAGCGTCATCCAGATTGTTGCATCTATAGTTTCTTCCTTTTTATTACTGAATAATATTCTGTGGTGTGGACATACCACAGTTTTACTTGTTACAGAGCATCTGGGCATTTTCCAGTGTCTGGCCATTATGTTAAAACTGCTATAGGCCGGGCACGGTGGCTCACACCTGTAATCCCAGCACTTTGGGAGGCTGAGTTGGATGGATCACTTGAGGCCAGTAGTTCGAGATCAGCCTGGCCAACATGGCAAAACCCCATCTCTACTAAAAATACAAAAATTAGCTGGGTACCTGTAACCCCAGCTACTCGGGAGGCTGAGGCAGGAGAATCACTTGAACCCAGGAGGCAGCAGCGGCAATGAGCCGAGATTGTGCCACTTCTTTCTGGACTAGGTGACAGAGCAAGACTCTGTATCAAACTGCTGTGAACGTTTGTGTATAAGTACGTTTTTCATTTCTCTGGTTTAAATGCCCAGGATTGCAGTTGGTGGGTTATATCTTAGTTGCTTATGGGTTTGTGTGTTTGTTTTTTAAGAGACAGGGTCTTGCTTTGTTGCCCAGGCTGGACTTGAATTCCTGGGCTCAAGTTATCCTCTCACTGCAGCCTCCCAAGTAGCTGATACTACAGGCATGTACCCCTCTGCTCAGTTAACCTGTGTATTTTTTTTTAAGAAAGTGAAAAATTTCAGTACCTGTACCAAAAGTTTACATCACCAGTAACATGAGTGATCCAGCTTCTCTGCATCTTCATCAGTATTTAATGTTGTCACTTTTATTTTTTTTTAGCTATCCTTAGGTAGCAATATTTCATTGTAGTTTTAATTTGCATTTCTTTTTCTTTTTCTTTTTTCTTTTTTCTTCTTGAGGCAGAGTCTCATTCTGTTGCCTAGGCTAGAGTGCAATGATGCGATCTTGGCTCACTGAGCCTCCTCCTCCCGGGTTCAAGTGATTCTCCTGCCTCAGCCTCCTGAGTAGGGCGGATTCCAGTCACCCGCCACCATGCTCAGCTAATTTTTTTGTATTTTTGGTAGACACAGGCTTTCACCATGTTGGTTAGGCTGGTCACAAACTCCTGACCTGAGGTGATACACCCACCTAGGCCTCCTGAAGTGCTGGGAATATAGGCGTGAGCCATCGTGCCCAGCCTAATTTGCATTTCTTATTTTTTATTTTATTTTTTTTTTTGAGACGGAGTTTCGCTCTTGTTACCCAGGCTGGAGTGCAATGGCGCGATCTCGGCTCACCGCAACCTCCGCCTCCTGGGTTCAGGCAATTCTCCTGCCCCAGCCTCCTGAGTCGCTGGGATTACAGGCATGCGCCACCATGCCCAGCTAATTTTTTTTGTATTTTTAGTAGAGACGGGGTTTCACTATGTTGACCAGGATGGTCTCGATCTCTTGACCTCGTGATCCACCCGCCTCGGCCTCCCACAGTGCTGGGATTACAGGCTTGAGCCACCGCGCCCGGCTGCATTTCTTTAATAGCTAATGATGTTGAACATCTTTTCTTTTTTTCTTTGAGACAGTTTCGCTCTTGTTGCCCAGGCTGGAGTGTAATGGCGCTATCTCAGCTGACCACAACCTCTGCCTCCCCAGTTCAAATGATCCTCCTACCTCAGTCTCCCGAGTAGCTGGGATTATAGGCATGCGCCACCACACCCAGTTAATTTTGTATTTTTAATAGAGACAGGGTTTCTCCATGTTGGTCAGGCTGGTCTCGAACTGCTGACCTCAGGTGATCTGCCCTCCTTGGCCTCCCAAAGTATTGGGATTACAGGTGTGAGCCACCACGCCTGGCCGATGTTGAACATCTTTTGACGTGCTTGTTTGCCATTTGTATATTCTTTTGAGTAAAATATCTCCTCATGTCTTTTGCCCATTTCTAATTAGATTAGTTATTTACTGTTGAGTTTTTTTTGTTTTATTTTTTGACACTGGGTCTTGCTGAGTCACCCAGGCTGGAGTACAGTGGCATGATCATAGTTCACTGCAGCCTCAAATTCCTGGGGTTAAGTGATCCACCTGCCTCAGCCTCCTGAGTAGCTGGGTACATGCCATCATGCCCTGCTAATCTTAAAATTTTTTTCTAGAAATGAGGTCTTGCCATATCTCTCAGGCTGGTCTCAAACTCCTAGACTCAAATGATCCTCCTGCCTCGGCCTCCCAAAGTGCTGAGACTACAGATGTGAGCCACCATGTCCAGCCCCTTTGCCAGTTTTTTAAATTGGGTTCTGTGTCTATTTGTAATTGAGTTGCAAATGATCTTGATGTGTTCTAAGCACAAATCTCTTGTCAAATATATGACTCGGAAATATTCTTTAATGTTGAATTTTTTTTTTTTTTTTTAGAAATAGCGTGTCAGTCTTTGACATGCTTGAACTACCAGTCTGGTCTTGAACTCCTGGCCTCAAGCAATTTTCCCACCTCAGCCTCTCAGAATGTTGGGGTTACAGGTGTGAGCCACTGTGCCTGGACTTAATTTCAGTGAAGTTCATTTTATCTACTTTTTCTTTTGTCCCTTATGCTTTTGGTGTCCTATCTAAGAAGACTTTGCCTAACCAAAGTCAAGATTTAGTCATTTTCTATTAAGAGTTGTATAATTTTAGCACTTACATTTATGAATATGGTTAATTTTGAGTTAATTTTTATGGTTTGAGGAAAGGGTTCAACTTTATTCATATGCATGTAGATATCTGGTTGTCCTAGTACTATTTGCTGAAAAAGTTATTCTTACCCTGTTGAATTATCTTGATACTTGGCATGATCTTCGTAAAATAAACCCTTCCCTTTACCCTATGCCCTCCTCTTTCCCTTAAAAGCATCCAATTTAATTAAAATAAGATTTAAAATCCTTATTCATATTTATGGAGGCTTTTTTTTTTTTTTTTTTTTTGAGACAGAATCTTTGTATGTCACCCAAGCTGGAGTGCAGTGGCACAATCTTGGTTCACTGCAGCCTCAACCTCCTGTGTTCAAGTGATCCTCCCTTCTTAGTCCCCAGGTAGCTAGGTGCATACCACCATGCCTGGCTAATTGAGACAGGATTTCACTGTGTTGCCCAGGCTGGTCTCAAACTCCTGTCCTCAAGCGATCCTCCCACCTCGAACTCCCAAAGTGCTGAGATTACAAGCATGAGCCACTATGCTTGTCTCAAAAAGAAAGGCTATTATTTCTGTAACTGATTAACTGTCATCTCCCACTATAATATAGGTTTTATAAGGGCTGGATTCATATCTCAGTATTTGGAACAGTGCCTGGAATGTCTTAGGTTCTCAGTAAATATTGACTGGTGAAATGCAGCATGCATGTGTGCATCCATTAACTCTAGGAAAGTGGAGATCATAATGGCAAGGACTGGGCAGTGGTTTTTTTTTTTTTTCATCTCTGTCCATTGGTAAAAGCTGCTGGGATTCAGGAGAATGGAAGGATGGCTTACTATAAGCAAGGCAACTCTGAGAATTGCACTGAAAAGTCTCAGCATGCCCAGTAATTTACACATCCAAGGTTGGATTCTGGCAGAAGACAATGACAAATAATTTAGATTGTGAAGAATGATAGTCTGAGGACTGAAAGCCTGAGTTCTTCATTTTTTTAATTTTTTTAAGAGACAGCCGGGCACGGTGGCTCAAGCTTGTAATCTCAGTACTTTGGGAGGCCGAGGTGGGTGGATCACGAGGTCAAGAGATCGAGACCATCCTGGTCAACACGGTGAAACCCCGCCTCTACTAAAAATACAAAAAAAATTAGCTGGGCATGGTGGTGCCTGCCTGTAATCCCAGCTACTCAGGAGGCTGAGGCAGGAGAATTGCCTGAACCCAGGAGGCGGAGGTTGCAGTGAGCCGAGATCGCGCCATTGCACTCCAGCCTGGGTAACAAGAGCAAAACTCCGCCCCCCCCCCAAAAAAAAAAAAAAAAAAAGAGAGACAATACCTCGCTCTGTTGCCCAGAGTAGAGTGCAGTAGCATGATCATAGTTCCCTGCAGCCTCAGATAGTTCAAGGGATCCTCCGAGCTCAGCCTCCCAAGTAGCTGGGGCTACAGTGCACCAGCATGACTGGCTCACAAACAAAGTATTTTAAATATTGCGATTAAGAATTAGACCAATGGCAGAGAGTAGAGGCCTAAAAAGACAATTATACAGATAGATCTAGGGCACAGTAGAGCAATGGGGAAAGACAATCCTTTCAATAAAAGGTTCTAAGACAATTAGATAGACATAGAGGGAAAAAATGAAACTGTTTCCTATAACTCACACCACAAAATTCTATTCCATTTACATTGAAGTTTAACTGTAAAAGCCAGGTGAGGTGGCATGCCTGTAGTCGGTTACTCAGGAGACTGAGGCAGAAGAATCACTTGAGGCCATGAGTTAGAGGTTGCAGTGCACTATAATAGCACCCGTGGGTAGCCATTGTACTCCAGCCTGGGCAATATACTAAGGTCCTGGCTGTACAAATGGAGTGGGGCGGGGTGGGGGCAGGGGCAGTTTAACTGTAAAAAATAAAACTGCAAAAGTTTGAAACTATGTTTCTGATCTTCTGTTATTACTGTAGGAAGGGATTTCAAAAACAAGATACAAACCTATTAACTATAAGGAAACATTGGTAAACATGACTACCTTAAAACTGAGAATTTGTATTTATCCAAAGACATTCCAAAGAGAATGTAAAAGCAAGCCACAAAGTAGAAGATGAATTGCAACTTATAAAATGACTGAAGGATTAATATTCAGATAGTAGGAACTCCTACAGATAGTTTTTAAAAAGATAGACAGCCAAGCAAAAAAAAAAAAAAAAAAAAAAGGAGCAAATGACTTGAGTAGGCACTTCAGAAAAATAGATATCCAAATGGCCAGTGAACATATGAATTGGTCATTAGGGAAATACAAATTAAAATCAGTGTTAGAGACCACTGTGCATACTTCAGACTGGCTAACATTGAAAAGTCTGATGATTTTAGGCCAGGTGTGGCGGCTCATGCCTGTAATCCCAGCACTTTGGGAAGCCAAGGTGGGCAGATCACCTGAGGTCAGGAGTTTGAGACTAGCCTGGCCAACATGGCAAAACCTTGTCTGTACTGAACTACAAAAATTACCCAGGGGTAGTGGCAGGTGCCTATAATCCCAGCTACTCGGGAGACTAAGGCAGGGAGAATTCCTTGAACCCTGGAGGCAGAGGTCACAGTGCACCGAGATTGTACCACTGCATTCCAGCCTGGGTGACAGAGTGAGACTCTGTCTCAAAAAACAAAAAATTTTTAAATAAGTCTGACGTTATTAAATGTTGGAGAAGATGCGCAGCATAGAGAATTCTCATTCCCTACTGATGAAGTTGGAAATTGGCCATCTACTTTGGAAAACACTTTGTTTTATCCATTAAAGTTGAGGCTAACCATTCCTTAAGACTCAGCAATTTGGCAAGGCATACCCTCTTGATGTTTAGAACAGGATAAATGTCCTAGAATTTTTCACAGCAGTATTATTTGCCATAGTGCTAAACTGCAAACAAGTCAAATAGCCATCAAAAGACAAATGAATAACCACATTATGATGTATTCTGTAGAATACCGTGTTACATTGGAAAAAAACTGGCATCTGCATACCACTGTATACAACAGCCTTACATTATATATTTGTTGATTTGGTTTATTGTTTGCTTTTACTCTAGAATATCTTTATGGAAGCATAAACTATTTCGCTCACTGCTGTGTCTGCAGATTCTCTCATGGCACCCCTTTTAGGTAGTAGTATGTAATAGACATCCGAATAAATTGGATGAACGGAATTCTGGGGGTGGGAGGAGACAAGATCTCACTCTGATGCCCAGGCTGGAGCACAGTGGCATGATCATAGCTCACTGCAACCCCTGGAACTACTGGGCTTAAGCAATCCTGCCTCAGCCTCCTGAGTAGCTGGGACTACAGGCACACACTCCCATGCCTGGCTAGTTTTGTCTTTCTTTTTTTTTCTTTTGTTTGAGACAGAGTCTCACTCTGTCACCCAGGCTGGAATGCAGTTGTGCAATCTCGGCTCACTGCAACCTCCGCTTCCTGGGTTCAAGAGATTCTCCTGCCTCACCCTCCTGAGTAGCTGGGATTACAGGTGCCCACCACACCCCTGAGCTAATTTTTGTATTTTTAGTAGAGACAAGGTTTCACCATGTTGGCCAGGCTGGTCTCGAACTCCTGACCTCAGGTAGTCCTGCCTGTCTAGGCCTACCAAAGTGCAGGGATTACAGGCGTGAGCTACCGTACCTCGATTGTTTTATTTCTTGTAAAGACAGAATCTTGCTATGTTGCTCAGGGTGGTCTCAAATTCCTAAGCTGAAGCAGTCCTTCCACCCTGGCCTCCTAAAGTGTTGGATTATAGACATGAGTCACCACACCTGGCCTTGAGTGAAATACTAATGTATAGATTCTGCCTGTGAACATTTGAAATCTTTTTTATTTCTAGCTACTCTAGAGAAATGTATTTGATACTTGTTTTTTTTGTTGTTGTTTTGTTTGAGACAGTGTTTCATTCTTTTTTTTTTTAATTGCATTTTAGGTTTTGGGGTACATGTGAAGAACATGCAGGATTGTAGCATAGGTACACACATAGCAGTGTGATTTGCTGCCTTCCTCTCCATCACCTATATCTGGCATTTCTCCCCATGCTGTTCCTCCCCAACTCCCTACCCCCGGCTGTCCCTCCCCTATTTCCCCCCGACAGACCCCAGTGTGTGATGCTCCCTTCCCTGTATCCATGTGTTCTCATTGTTCAACACCCACGTATGAGTGAGAACATGCGGTGTTTGGTTTTCTGTTCTTGTGTCAGGTTGCTGAGAATGATGGTTTGCAGGTTCATCCATGTCCCTACAAAGGACACGAACTCATCGTTTTTGATGGCTGCGTAGTATTCCATGGTGTATATGTGCCACATTTTCCCTGTCCAGTCTATCATCAATGGGCATTTGGGTTGGTTCCAGGTCTTTGCTATTGTAAACAGTGCCACAGTGAACATTCATGTGCATGTGTCCTTAATAGTAGAAGGATTTATAATCCTTTGGATATATACCCAGTAATGGGATTGCTGGGTCAAATGGAATTTCTGTTTCTAGGTCCTTGAGGAATCGCCACACTGTCTTCCACAATGGTTGAACTAATTTACACTCCCGCTCACAGTGTAAAGGTGTTCCTATTTCTCCACATCCTCTCCAGCATCTGTTGTTTCCAGATTTTTTAATGATCGCAATTCTAACTGGTGTGAGATGGTATCTCAGTGTGGTTTTGATTTGCATTTCTCTAATGACCAGTGATGATGAGCATTTTTTCATGTTTGTTGGCCTCATGTATGTCTTCTTTTGTAAAGTGTCTGTTCATATCTTCTGCCCACTTTTGAATGGGCTTGTTTGTTTTTTTCTTGTAAATCTGTTTCAGTTCTTTGTAGATTCTGGATATCAGATAGGTAGATTGCAAAAATTTTTTCCCATTCTGTTGGTTGCCTTTTCACTATAATGACTGTTTCTTTTGCTGTGCGGAAGCTGTGGAGTTTGATTAGGTCCCATTTGTCTATTTTGGCTTTTGTTGCCAATGCTCTTAGTGTTTTGGTCATAAGTCCTTGCCTATGCCTATGTCCTGAATGGTTTTGCCTAGATTTCTAGATTTTCTTCTAGTGTTTTTATGGTGTTAGGTCTTATGTTTAAGTCTTTAATCCATCTGGAGTTAATTTTAGTGTAAGGCGTCAGGAAGGGGTCCAGTTTCTGCTTTCTGCACATGGCTAGCCAGTTTTCCCAACACTATTCAACAGGGAATCCTTTCCCCATTGTTTGTTTTTGTCAGGTTTGTCAAAGATCAGATGGTTGCAGATGTGTGGTGTTGCCTCCGAGGCCTCTGTTCTGTTCCATTGGTCTATACCTCTGTTTTGGTACCAGTACCGTGCTGTTTTGATTACTGTAGCCCTGTAGTATAGTTTGAAGTCAGGTAGTGTGATGCCTCCAGCTTTGTTCTTTTTGCTTAGAATTGACTTGGCTATGTGGGCTCTCTTTTGGCTCCATATGAAGTTTAAGGTAGTTTTTTCCAGCTCTGTGAAGGTTGTTGGTAGAGACAGTGATTCATTCTTGTTACACAGGCTAGAATGCAGTGGCGTGATCTCGGCTCACCACAACCTCTGCCTCCTGGTTTCAAGTGATTTTCCTGCCTCAGCCTCCCAAGTAGCTAGGATTACAGGTGTCCACGACCACAGCTGGCTAATTTTTTGTATTTTTAGTAGAGATGGGGTTTCGTCATGTTGGCCAGGCTGGTATCAAACTCCTCACCTCAGGTGATCCACCCATCTCAGCCTCCCAAATTCCTGGGACTGCAGGCATGAGCCACTGCACCCAGCCTGTTGATCTTGTGTTTATTACTGTAGTTGGGCTTTGAAGGGTTTTGTTTTGTTTCAGAGACAGTGCCTTGCCCCGTTGCCCAGGCTGGAGTATAGTGGCATGACCATAGCTCATTGTAGCCTTGAACTCGTGGACTCAAGCGGTCCTCTTGCCTCAGCCTCTTGAGTAGCTGGGATTACGGGCATGCACCACCATATCCAGCTAATTTAAAATATGTATATATATTTTTAGAGGTTTTGCATGATGGCTCACACTTGTAATCCTAATATTTTGGAAGACCACGGTGGGAGAATCACTGAGCCCAGGAGTTTGAAACCAGCCTGAGCAACAGGAGACCTGTCTCTACAAAAAATTTAGCAATTAGACAGGTGTGGTGACATGTGCCTGTAGTCCCAGCTATGCAGGAGGCTGAGGTGGGAGGATTGCTTGAGCCTGAGAAGTCAAGGCTGCAGTGGGCTGTGATCACACCACTGCACTCCAGCGTGGGTGACAGAGGGTGGGAGATGGAGTGAGAAAAAAAATCTTAAAAAAAATTTTTTTTATTTTTAGACACAGAAGTTTTGCTATGTTGCTGAAACTGGTGTTGAACTCCTGGCCTCAAGAGATCCTCCTGTCTTAGCCTCCTGAATTGCTTGCATTACTGGTGTGAGCCACCATACCCAATTTATTGTAGTTGTATTTCTGTGGATTTCTTGAAATTGAAAATTCAGATTCTTTGAAAAGACTTACTGAAGTTAAGTCACTAACGAAAACACTATGAGGTAAAGGTGTTGAGGAAAATAAGATCTGAAGAGATTGTGCCCTCAAATTGTTTCTTAAGGACCTAACTTCTCATTTTTAATAAATCAAAGCTGGAACTCGTGAATTTTTTCTTGTGATTTACGTAGAATCTTATCCCAAGGATCCTCTCACACAGAAAAGAACTCATTTGGCTCTGCATCAAAAGATTGACAATTGAATACATTTTTGTTTTAAGTTAATATAAAATGTTTTGGTTTTATAAAGGGCAGCAAAACAAAAAATATGTATATATGAAATGTTTCAGATATGGGCCAGGTGTGGCAGCTCACACCTGTAATCCCAGCACTTTGGGAGGCCCAGGTGGGCATATTACTTAAGTTCAGGAGTTCAAGACCATCGTAGCCAAAATGGTGAAACCGTGACTCTACTAAAAGTACAAAACTTAGCCAGGTGTGGTGGTGGGTGCCTGTAATCCCTGCTACTCTGGAGGTTGAGGCAAGAGAATCACTTGAACCCGGGAAGTGGAGGTTGCAGTGAGCTGAAATCACACCACTGCACTTTGGCCTGAGCGACAGAGTGAGACTCCATCTCAAAAAAAAAAGTTTGGCTGGGCGTGACTTTGGGAGGCCAAGGCAGGTGGATCATGAGGTCAGGAGTTCGAGACTAGCCTGGCCAAGATGGTGAAACCCCATCTCTACTAAAAATACAAAAAATTAGCCAGGTGCAGTCACAGGTACCTGTAATCCCAGCTTCTCGGGAGGCTGAGGCAGGAGAATCACTTGATCTCAGGAGGTGGATGTTGCAGTGAGCTGAAATTGAGCCATTGCACTCCAGCCTGGACGACAGAGCTAGACTCCATCTCAAACAAACAAACAAAAAATGTTTAGGATATGTATGCCTGTAAACATTTTCCACAATTTCCTGCTTTGACTTTTTGAATTAACTGATTGTCTCAACCAACCGCCAGTCTCAGTTGTATGAGTTAGGAGGCTTTTAGTATTGTAGAATTTTTCATAAACAAGAAAGATAAATTACAGCCTCAAAGGATGGTTCCGAAACATTGCCATGTATCAGATCACCTGGGTAGTGGAATGAAAACTTAGAGAATTGAGAAGCAACTTGAGCCTGAAATTATTTTACATCTTTTTAACAAACTCCTCAAGTTTGAAAACCACTACTGTGAGTATTACTTGTGCAGATATATGTTGAAACCTGTGGTATTCAAAGAGTAAGTCTTCAAGATGATCATTTGAATGTAGGAAGAAAACATTCGCCCTCTTATTTCTATTTATGTTATTCTAAAATTTGTATTTGTTTTATTGGGTATATAACTTATTAATACAGCAATATATGTGAATAATTTATAAATAAATATAAATATATTATGTATGCCAATGCAACTATATAAATTTTTTAGACAGTAGGAACCTCTTTTTCTTCTCTAGTCAAAGCAAAGCATAATGGAGAGAGAGTAGAGAAGCCCAATTTTCTTTTCCTGTAGCTTAAAAGTTTAAATTTACTCTTTTGCTGTACCTCTAAAAGCAAAGATTAAATAAGAATCATGCAGCAGATACTGTCCCTGGTTAACACATATTAACTTTTCTTCAGGAAAATAACATTAGCTATCTCTACTTATATCTCCACTATACTTTTCTAGGAAATAAGTAATAAATAAAATAGAATAATTTTATTAATCCTATAAATTAACATATTTAAAGTTCCTTTGCTTTAAATGTGCAACATTTGTTTTTTAGTTTTAAAAAAACTGTTGCGGCCGGGCGCGGTGGCTCAAGCCTGTAATCCCAGCACTTTGGGAGGCCGAGGCGGGTGGATCACGAGGTCAAGAGATCGAGACCATCCTGGTCAACATGGTGAAACCCCGTCTGTACTAAAAATACAAAGAATTAGCTGGGCATGGTGGTGCGTGCCTGTAATCCCAGCTACTCAGGAGGCTGAGGCAGGAGAATTGCCTGAACCCAGGAGGCGGAGGTTGCGGTGAGCCGAGATCGCGCCATTGCCCTCCAGCCTGGGTAACATGAGTGAAACTCCGTCTCAAAAAATAAATAAAAAATTAAAAAAATAAAAAAACTGTTGCTTGGTACTTTATGCTAAGGGAAAAAAGTGGATATTTTTTCATTTTTCCTCCTGGAATAGTTTATGTTTTATTTTGGTCACTTAAATACGTGTTTATGACTTTAAGAAATAAAGTTGCATCTAATAATCCCATTTAATCTTTTTTTGCATAATTGAAATACAGCTATGCAGTATTTTTCATAATGTGTCATACTGAGCTGTAAACTTGGAAACTGTTGGGTGTTGATTTTAGTGCCGATTTTGTTTTTCAAAAATTATTATTTATGAAAAATAAATAGTTTTATATTTAGTATTATATTAGAATAAAGTTCTAAAGAGTGATGTGGCTTTCTTTTGTTTTGTTTCTAATCTTACCGTGATTAGTGAGACAGTCATTTGTTTTCTAGATTGATGACATTGTAAAAGCTGTTGGTAACTGCAGCTACAATCAACTAGTGGAGAAGATCATCTCTTGTAAGCAGTCAGACAATAGTGAGCTGGTTAGTGAAGGTGGGTGAGTGCTGCTGTTACCTGACTTTTTAAATTCTTGGCAAGATAATTTTTCTTACAAATTAATATCTTTGAAATTTCTTAAATTAAGATTTCTAAAAAGCACAAGTGATATTACTTGTAGGAATTTTAAGTAAACCATTTAGGCTGGCCACAGTGGCGCCCAGCACTTTGAGAGGCCAAAGCAGGCAGATCACCTCAGGACAGGAATTCAAGATCAGCCTGGCCAACATGGTGAAACCTCATCTCTACTAAAAATACAACAAAAAATTAGCTGGCCGTAATGGTGCATGCCTATAATCCCAGCTACTCGGGAGGCTGAGGCAGAAGAATCGCTTGAATTGGGAGGTGGAGGTTGCAGTGAGCCGAAATTGCATAACTGTACTCCTACTGCAGCCTGGGCAACAAAGCAAGACTTTATAAGAAGTAAGCATTCATAAAGATGCCAGTGAAAGGTTTTTCCTAGAACTCAATTAACTTGTAAAATCAGGCCTGAATTCTATTAAAAATCTTTGGAATCACTTGCTAACTGTGGTATGGTCAGGTACCCGGAGATTACTGATAATTACTTTTTTAAAAAAGGTTTGTTCTTTAGGAGTACAGAATGAACTTAATCATTGATCCTGAACACTTCAGTTGACTGAGATGAGTATTATAGTGCTCAAGTATTCTATTTTGGTAGACCTCTGCTTTATGTTTCAGTATAATACAATATATTAAAGCCCCATTCTGGATCAGAGTATACCCCTGCAAATCAGTTTTCCTAACCCTTAGCTAACTGGAGTTCCTAAATTCGTCATCACAAAATCAGTTTAATGTTTTTTCAGCAGTGTTCTAGTCACTCATGAGGAGATTTGAAACAGAATGCTGTCAAAAGGCATAGCATGTAGCTATACCTTCCCACTCCCCACTTTACTCTTTCAAAAATACACACTAATACTGAGGCTGTAATTCTTCTTTCTATGAAAGGTATAAGAAAGAGAAATCATGAGAAGTAGGGCATGAGTTTTGTCTCTCTCAGACACACAGTTATTTTACGTGAGATATAATAAAAGTTTATTACAATTATCACATTTTTAAGAATTAAAACATTTATTACAGTTATCACATTTTTAAGAATTAAAATGCTTATTACAGTTATCACATTTTTAAGAATTAAAAGTAAAGACTACAAGAATATATGAGCATATAAAAGATATGTACATGAATTCCATTTGTATTGATCAGAACCCAACTAATTATGTTACTTAATTATCCAGAAGTTTAACACATTTTTGCAAAAGAGGAAAATAATAAGAAGATAAATAGTATTTTAATTGAGGTTTATCCTGCTCTTTTTTTTTTTTTGAGGCGGAATTTCACTCTTGTTGCCCAGGCTGGAGTGCAATGGCACGATCTTGGCTCATGGCAACCTCTACCTCCCGGGTTCAGGCAATTCTCCTGCCTCAGTTTCCTGAGTAGGTGGGATTACAGGCATGTGCCACCATGCCCAGCTAATTTTGCATTTTTAGTAGATATGGGGTTTTGTTATATTGGTCAAGCTGGGAGGTTTATGCTAGTCTTCTGCTTGAAATAAACATATAAAGATAGAGGGACAGGCTGGACATTGTGACACACACCTATAATCCCAGCCCTTTGGGAGACTGAGGCAGGAAGATCGCTTGAGCCCAGGAGTTTGAGACTAGCCTGGACAATGTAGCAAGAGCCCATCTCTAGAAAATAAATTAGCCAGACACCTGTAGCCTCAGGTACTTGGGAGGCTGAGGCTGAAGATCACTTGAGCCCAGGAAGTCAAGGCTGCAGTGAGCCAAGATCATGCCACCACTACACTCCAGCCTGGGAAACAGAACAGAACCTGTCTCAAAAAAAAAACAAACCAGTATAGGATAATCAATCATTGATTTGTCTGACAACTCTTTCATTACAGCATGAGGCAGCAGTGTTCAAATTTCAGGAGGGAAAGAAGCAACAAAAACTGTTATAAAGGATTTTCTCTCAATTAACAAAATTTCTTCTCAAGCTAGAATGTAGGAGGAAGAATTCCACTCACTAGAAGTTTGCATTCCTATACAAGCTCTTATTACCATAGCTATATTACCAAAAAGAAGCCTATTTTAAACATTTCTATCTATGGAATCCTTTTTCAGTAATGTCCAATATACTAGAGTATGCTATCCAGTAGTACCTGAAGGAACAATAGGATTCAAAAAGTGGTAACAGAATGCTAGCCCCCAAGTAATACTTGAATACATTGACTTAAGGAGTATGAAGTTAAGTGAAATGCTGTTAACATCTTTTCCAGTTCTGGCTACAAATACAATAAGGGTAGGACTTAGTATTACAATAATCAACAAAATGAACAAAAAAGTCAGTCCGTTCTCAACTTCTTTTTCCTTAACCTGATGTCACAGCTATTATTATTTATTTGATATCGATTCCTCAGGATAATGAAAAACTGTAGTTAATGTATGTGTTATTGATAATTTAGGAAGACAATCATGGTAAAAGCAAAGAAGGAAACACTCTAAAATGGTATAGAATTTTTAGAGATTATCTGCTGGGCATATTTATTGATTACTTCCTTGAGATGTAAATTTCATAATGGTGAAATTCTGCATACCAGATTTACATATTAAAGATTAAAGAAAAATTATATGTGTCATTTAGCATAATTAAGAAACTAAACTAGATTTTTGTTCATAAGTAACTGCAACTATGTAGTCCATTTGAAATAACACCAGTGGTTACTTGTATAAGACGCTAAGAAATGATGGAAAATAAAAGATCATAATAGGCATGTTTACTTACTTTGTAGCAATTAGCTTTCTTTCATCATTTTTCTTCATCATTATCTTCTTTTTTTTTTTTTTTTTTTGTGAGACAAAATCTGCTCTGTTGCCCAGGCTGAAGTGCAGTGGCACGATCTCAGCTCACTGCAACCTGTGCCTTCTGAGTTCAGGCACTTCTCCTGCCTCAGCCTCCCTAGTAGCTGAGACTACAGACATGTGCCACCATGCCTGACTAATTTTTGTATTTTTAGTAGAGACGGGGTTTCACCATTTTGGATAGTCTGGTCTCAAACTTTTGACCTCAAGTGATCCGCCAACCTCAACCTCCCAAAGTGCTGAGATTATAGGCATATGCCACCATGCCCAGCCTATCATATTATCTTGAGTGGTGCTCAGTTGAAGTAATCTTTTTCTGCTTAGCCTGCAAATTGTAGCTTTCCCTTTAAATCAATGAAATACCCCAAAGCTGACTTATTTCTAATTTTTATTAAAAATTAAATATTGGTCACGTGATAACTTTTTAAAAATTCAAACATTTTATTTCCTATTAAGGCATGGAGAGTAAGAAGTACATTCACTAAAATTCCTTTTTAAGGAAAAAGAAATGTTAGTTAGCAAATAGCCAAACAGAGTTAGGTAGTCTTTCAACTGCTTTTAGATGACATTCATTTTCTTTGATGCTAATACCTTGTAATTAATGGTACAGAACTTTTACGTTATGCAGAATACACTGCTTTTGGATGTCAGTAACTTTTTTATTTTCTACTTCTTTTCTGGTACAATGATGAATAGAAACAACACCTCTTTGCATCTGGTTATAATGATGCTGATTTTTCATGGCAGCAAAAATCAGCAAATTTGAAAAAGCATAGTACCAGCTGCCAGACTTCACCTGAGCTAATCATTTAATTCCAGATGCTCTCAGCAATGTTTCTTTTTTTTGTTTGTTTATGTGGGTTTTGTTTGTTTTTGAGATGGAGTCTTACTCTGTTGCCCAGGCTGGAGTACGGTAGTACGATCTCAGCTCACTGTAACCTCCACCTCCTGGGTTCAAGCAATTCTTCTGCCTCAGCCTCCCGGGTAGCTGGGACTACAGGTGTGCGCCACCATGCCCAGCCAATTTTTTGTATTTTTAGTAGAGACAGGATTTCACCATGTTGGTGAAGTTGGTCTCGGACTCCTGACCTCAGGTGATCCACCCGCCTTGGCCTCACAAAGTGCTGGGATTACAAGCATGAGCCACCATGCCCAGCCTAGGAATGTTTCTTTAACAATTGTTCCTAAGATGAAAATATGCTTATAAAAATATTTCTAGGATATGTATTTATTTATTTATTCAAATATTTATTGAGCCTTCATTATGTGCCATAAACACCGAACATTATAGTTTGAATTCTCATTTTTTTTTTTATTAAATAATACTGGTTTCCTTTTCTTTTTCTTTCTCCAACTTATATTTTGAAAATTCTCAAAACCATAAAAAAGTTGTAATAGCGCAATGAACATTGATATCCTCTTTACCTAAATTTACCACTTGTTGATACATTGAATGTTTTCTTTTTTTCTGTATTTCTACACGTAACACATACTTTTTTCCCTAAATCTTGTGAGAATTAATTGCAAATAGAGCACTTTACCCATAAATGCTTTATCATTTGTCTACTAAGAACAGGGAATTCTTTTACATAAATTCTCCTATATAATCACAATACAATTATCTCAAGCAATTTAGCATTGATAAAATATTATTTAATATATTATTCATAGTCAGAATTCTCCCATTTTCCCACTAATGCCACTTACAGCTTTTAATTTTTTTTTCAGTGTAGGCTCCAATTGAGGATCATTGAGTAGTTCTATAACCTTTTTCCTTCCTTCCCCCTCCCTCCCTCCCTCTCCTTCTCTCTTTCTCTCTCCCTTTCTTCCTTCCTTCCTTCTTTCTTTTCTTTTCCTTTCTTTCTTTCTCCTTTCCTCCTATTCTCCCTCCCTCCTATCCTTTCTTTTTTGTCTTTTATGACATTGACTTTTTTAAATAGTCCAGGCCAGTTTTTCTGTAGAATATTCCTCAATTTGGATTCATGTGATTATTTCCTCATTAGTAGATTCAGGTTACATAGTTTTGGCAGGGATTCTACATAGGTGAAATTTTTTTTTTTCCGGTACATCAGATCGGGGGCACACAAGCCTAATTATCTCATTATTGGTGATGCTCAAATATGATATCTGCCAAGTTTTTATATTGTAAAGCTGTTCTTTTCCCTTGGTAATTAATAAGTTATCTGTGATGTTACACTTTGAACTGTATGAATATCCTATTTCTTAATAATGTGTCATCCAGTAGATTTGGCATTCATTGATTCTTGCCTGAATCTGTTATTACTGTGGTGGTTATCATTTCTGTTATTTCTTCTATTTATTAGTTGATACTCTTCTGTGACAGAACAATTTTCCCTTCTCTTCCTTTTACTCTTTCCCCATTAAAAAAATGGTATCAATATAAACTCATGTTTTTTTTTTTTTATTCAGTGCATTATAATCCATTATCATCGTTATTCTTTTTGATACTTAAAATTGTTCTAAATATGGCCAGTGTGATACCCTCAAGTTGGGTCTTGTAGTCTTTTGTATCTCCTCATCTTTCCTTGAGCACTTATTTTTTGGCACAGTAAAATGTTCTGGGCTTCCTACCCCACTCCTGGAATCGAGTCATATGAGCCTTTATTTTTTCAAATAAAATCTGGGCATTTGTCATTATAATAAATTGTTTTGCCCATCCTTTTGAGGAAAAAATACATTAATATAATGTATTTGATCTTTGAAACTTAAATGTAGATTAAATTCTTAAAAATTAGATTATTTGCTTAAAACTACACAGTGAGTAAGTTTAAATTTGAACACAAGCCAAGCATGATGGTTCACACCTGTAGTCTCAGCACTTTAGGAGGCTGAGGTGGGCAGATTGCCTGAGGTCAGGAGTTCGAGACGAGCCTGGCCAACATGGTGAAACACTGTCTCTACTAAAAATACAAAAAAAAACAAAACCAGACATGGTGACGCACGACTGTAATCCCAGCTACTCAGGAGGATGAGGCAGGGGAATTATTATTATTATTTTTTTAAAAAACGGGGTTTCACCATGTTGGTCAGGCTGGTCTTGAACTCCTGACCTCAGGTGATCCGCCTGCCTTGGCCTCCAAAGTGCTTGGATTACAGGTGTGAGCCACCACGCCCGGCCAAGGCAGGGAAATTGCTTGAACCAGGAAGGTGGCAGTTGCAGTGAGATGAGATCGCACCACTGCATTCCAGCCTGGGTGACAGAGTGACACTCCATGTAAAAAAAAAAAAAAAAAAAATGTTGAAGACAAATTTCAGACACAACCACATCCAGGCAATATTTTTAAATAAACCAAGTTTCCTTCCTTCCTATTTCTGCTTTCTATTCCTTTTTGCCTAATTTTAGTGTCTGTCTTTCTAACATCACCATCCTTAAGGCATTTATTACTTATGTTCTCTAATGACTCCCCAGTAACAGAGGCAAACAGTTTCGTGAACTAATTTATCACTGAATTTCTAAATGTAAGAAATATTTTCAAATATAGTAATAATCTCAGGAAAATAATGCTTCAATTTATTTTGAGAAATAATACTCTTTATTATCGTTAAGTTTTTTT
>NW_022436977.1:6537051-6639214 GCF_009761245.1 Sapajus apella | reverse complement strand
CCTGCCTCAGCCTCCTGAGTAGCTGGGATTACAGGCACACGCCACCATGCCCAGCTAATTTTTTGTATTTTTAGTAGAGACAGGGTTTCACCATGTTGACCAGGATGGTCTCGATCTCTTGACCTCGTGATCCACCCGCCTCTGCCTCCCAAAGTGCTGGGATTACAGGCTTGAGCCACCGCGCCCGGCCTCGTTAAGTTTTTTTTTTACCTTTACTCTGGATTATTTGAACCAATAACACCTTTTTGAGTGTCAGCATGATGCTCTGATAAGTTTACAGATAAATAAACTGCTATGAACACTTAGAGTTATTTACTAAAATTTGTTTAAAAAGTTGAAACTAGATTAGCCTTTTTCCACTAAAACCACTCTTTATGAGATGACAGGAGAATTAGGAAACATTGTGTTATCTAGTTCTTAATTCAGGTGGCATTTATAATACTCATCTGCACTAAATTTTAAAACTTAACACCTGTAATAATTGTGCTAGGTTACAGTCTTCTCTTTGCCATAACTAGTTTTATGTCCTTGGACAAGTGACTTATTCTTTTGGAGCCTATGTCTTGTTCCTGTAAAAAGAAGTAGCCGAGAAAGACCTTTCTAGTATTGAATTTTTGAATTTCACACTGGCATGAAAGAAATGTGCTATATCTCCACTGAATTTCTGTATCTTTTTGAAAGGGATTTGTAGAGAGGATATTGTGTGAGTAAGGTATGGAAGGGGCATTTAAAAACATTTAAAAACATCCTTCTGAAGGGAGCATTTAGTAATATGGATATTACACACATCAGTGGTACTTTTCAGCACAGGCATAATGCCTGCTTTTTAAATGCTACATAATGGTAAATGCTATTTACTAGCATATATCATAAATGCTATTTATTTGTATATAGTAACTTAAGACTTAGCAGAGTAAAGTAACAATAAAAATTAGGTGGAGAAAGCTCTTCTTTTTTCTTTCTTTCTTTTTTCTTTTTTTTTTTTTTTGAGACAGTCTTGCTCTGTCGACAGGCTGGATTCAGTGGCACAATCTCGGCTCGCTGCAACCTCCGCCTCCTGTGTTCAAGTGATTCTCCTGCCTCAGCCTCCCGAGTAGCTTGTACTACAGGCATGCGCCACCACGCCCAGCTATTTTTTGTATGTTTAGTAGAGACAGAGTTTCACCATGTTGGCCAGAATGTTCTCGATCTCCTGACCTTGTGATCTGCCCACCTCTGCCTCCCAAAGTGCTGGAGTTATAGATGTGAGCCACCACACCCAGCCAAAATCTCTTATTTCTAAATATATAAACCCAAGAAGTTCCAAGTATTCTATGAATTTATTTTGGCTGTAGACCTCTTTATAATTTTTCTACTTCCTCTATCATAACAAGGTCCTTGTAATAGTATGATAACTATAGTATGGTAACTTTTTACAACCACTTTGCAGCTTGAAGTACTATGGCTTGACACTAAGGGATGTTGAGGGAATGGAATAAACCTATGTTATCTAGCTGCTTCCGACCCTACCAAGTTTTATTTTCAATTTATTTTTGAAGTGTTAGTTTCATACCACAGATTTATCTTTACTCCCTATATCTATATCTCTCAATTACTTATTAAGCTTTTTAGGACATTCCCTTCCCTCCTCCTCCATTGCTTCTGAGACATCTCTCCTTACTCCCAAAGAAAGGAGGGAAAGAAGAAGAGAAATACAAGTTTAAAAAATACATATACAGTTAATTCTCATTATTTATGGTAGGTATGTTCTACAAAGTTGCTGTGAACACTGAATTAGTGAATGCTGAACCACTGGCCCTAGGAGAAATACAGAGTTAGGTTCCAGGGAACCTTTGGTAACAAAATTTTCATCAGCTTATCAATACATAAATTTGTTTTATGTGTGTTTCTGTTAAACACACCTTATTTAATATATATTGTTAATTCATTAGCATTAAACTCATAGCCAACAGCACTACAGATAGAATATCCCTAATCTGAAAATCCCAAATCCAAAATGCTGCAAAATCTAAACACCAACATGACACTTAGAGGAAATGCTCATTGGAGCATTTCAGATTTCTCATTTTCAGATTCGGGATGCTCAACTGATAAGTATAATGCAAATGTTCCAAAATCCAGAATAATCCCTAACCCAAAACACTTCTGGTCTCAAGCATTTCAGATAAGTGATACTCAACTTGTATCACTTAAACCAGAATGAAACTTAACCAGCACATGTATTTTCTTTATAAGGCACATGGTATTGTCTACTTAATACCAGCCAGCACTTCGGCATTAGGCCTGGAGTCCATTTTAAACAGCAAAATCACCAACAGAAAGCATAAAAATGTTAAAAACAGGCACTAAATAGACCATGAAAGGGACACTTGTTTACAGTATGAGAGGGAGCTGAAACAAGAGGGCAGAATGTTGCCTTGTTTGACCTTAGCTGGGAATGTGCACATTGGGCCACTCAGAATTTTCGCCAGTCTTCACATGTCCACAAACAAGCATGAAAATGCTGCAAGTATTGATTTGGGGGTTCTACATAAATTTTAGCCAGTAGATGAACTTGCAGATGTGAACCTGCAATCAGGATCAGTTGTGTATATGAAGATCAGTTGTGTATACATATATATATATATATATGTAATATATATACATATCTTTTAAATTATACCCCAAATGACTTCTGTATATTTTATTGTATTTCAGAAACAAAAGGCCTAATATCTATTTCTGAACTTGATACATCTACATGAGTGGCATGTGTTGGAGGAGATTAGGATAAAAATGGCATCAAAAAACATTAAAAATGGCATCATTTATCCCACGGCTTTCTGTTCAGTCTTATGCCTACTTTTAAAGCAAGAATTGAGAAGATTACAATTTAAGAATTGTCTGGGATTTTTTTTTTTCAAAAACCAATTTTAATTTTTAATCTTTAGTTTGATTTAAACATTGCTTTTAACGTGATGCCGACGCCAGCTGTGCAGAAAGGGCTCTGAAGAGATGTTCATAGCAGCACACACCTGCGGCTCTTCGTCAGTTCTGGAGGCTCCAGGGCAGCCAATATTGCTTCGTCAAATACATTATTTAGGCCTTTCTGTGTGAGTGCAGAATACTCCATATACTTGACAGTCTTCAGGTCATGGGCCAGCATTTCAGCAGTCCTTGGAGTGATAGGCTTCTGTTTGTTCTTGGCAAGTTTCTCAATAGTAGAGGGGTCATCTCTGAGATCAGTTTGGGTCCCAACAAGCAAGAAAGGAGTCTTTGGACAGTGGTGAGTTATCTCAGGCACCCACTTTTCTTTCACATTTTCAAATGAAGATGGAGCAACCACTGAAAAACAGACTAGAAATATATCTGTTTGGGCCGGGCGCGGTGGCTCAAGCCTGTAATCCCAGCACTTTGGGAGGCCAAGGCGGGTGGATCACGAGGTCAAGAGATCGAGACCATCCTGGTCAACATGGTGAAACCCCGTCTCTACTAAAAAATATAAAAAATCAGCTGGGCATGGTGGCGCTTGCCTGTAATCCCATCTACTCAGGAGGCTGAGGCAGGAGAATTGCCTGAACCCAGGAGGCGGAGGTTGCGGTGAGCCGAGATCGTGCCATTGCACTCCAGCCTGGGTAACAAGAGTGAAACTCCGTCTCAAAAAAAAAAAAAAAAAAAAAAGAAATATATCTGTTTGTGGATAACTCAGCAGTCGTAATTTGTCATAATCCTCTTGCCCTGCAGTATCAAAAAGTCAAAGAGTATATGGCTCTCCATGAATCATAACTGTGACTGCATAGTTGTCAAAAAACAGTTGGTACATATTCCAACGGAAATTTATTTGTCGTGTAGGATATCAGGAGATATATTTTACTAACAGCACCATCGCCCACAACAACACACTTAATTGTCTGCATTGCTGAAATAGTTTTGTATTCACTTTAAATATTTCAAATCTGATGTTGACCTCAGCTTCTCCACCGGGGCCTGTCTAGGATTTTTGTGAAATCTTAAGCTACTCAATTTGTTAAGGCTACTTTTAATTTGAAAACACCTTGCTATTGGGGAGGTAGCTGTTAACTGACATTTTTCTTTCCTACCTCTTGAAAATTGCTAACAACTGTTCTGTTATTTGCTTTGATGGGTTTTAGTTTTATTGTGTCTGCTTTTTTACTGCAGCCTGCTTGAAATCCTTTGTGATAGTGCATATAGTATAAGTAAATGCATTTGTTTATAAAAAAGAATTTGACTTAACTGTTTCTTCAGGATGGGAATGTCTATATACACATACTTCATAGCAAAATTAAAAAGACAAATCTCTAATTTGGAGCCATCATGAAGTAGTAGGGAAAGTATTATAATAATTTGCCTTTTTCCATACTTGGAATACACTGTAAATAGAAAAAGAATAACTTGTTAATTTTGAAATTATTCTTCTATCTAATATTATGCATTGGTTCTACAGGCTTTGTAGCTGAGCAGTTTCTAAATAACACAGCCACTCAACTGACATACCATGGATTATGTGAACTAACTTCAACGGTTCAGGAAGGAGAACTTTGTGTGTTCTTTCGGAATAATCATTTTAGCACCATGACCAAATACAAGGTATGATATAGAAATAGCTATTTAATCGTTATCCTAAAACAAAGGAGCTTGATTTAGAGATGTCTTCTGGTCTGCTTATAAAAGATTTTAGCATAATATTTCTTAACCATCAAATTATGAAGGTAATTATTAAATACTGTACTTAAAGATGGGATGGATTAACAATTGAAGTGTTACCTCAAATCACTTTTTGTTTTTTAAATTCTTTTTCACAGATCATTGCATTAAGAAATATTTTTTTATTTTCTTTCTAAGAAAATAAAAAGATAAACCCTAGAGATAGAACTAGGATGATGACTTTTTTTTTTTTTTTTTTGAGATGGAGCTTTGCTCTTGTTGCCTAGGCAGGAGTGCAATCGCACAATCTCGGCTCATAGCAACCTCCACCTCCTGGGTTCAAGCTATTCTCCTGCCTCAGCCTCCCGAGTAGCTGGGGTTACAGGCATGTGCCATCACTCCTAGCTAATCTTGTATTTTTAGTAGAGACGGGGTTTCTCCATGTTGGTCAAGCTGATCTCGAGCTCCTGACCTCAGGTGATCTGGCTGTCTCAGCCTTCCAAAGTGCTGGGATTATAGGCATAAGCCACTGCGCCCTGCCAGAACTAGGATGACGTCTAATGATGGAAGTTTATGTTTCAATGCTAAAGGAATTTAAAATAAATAAATTTTTGTATTTATTTAGATGATTTGCCTTTATGATAGTGTTTGCTATTATTAAAGTTTGATAACTTTAATGTGACCAGACAGTAAATTCTTTAATAATGTGTAGCTTTAAATTCTTCTTACAGTGCCATTTATGATTCTCTGTGAAAAACATTTACTGGTTTACACTTTTTCTCTCTTATATCCATCCTTTTTGTTTTTATAGCTATCAGTTCATAAGTTTCTCAACTTATATCTAGATTTCTTCACTAGTACTGTAGAATACTTTTCTGATGCCGTCAGTAATACACCAGAAATGTTCAGTAGCACTTCATGCATAAGGGGTAAAAATACAAGATATGTTCTATTTGCCAACACTTTGCTACAGCCAAAATGGTGTCTATTCACTGATAACCCTCCATCCCATACACACATTATACCTTCTAAATTCTGCACTTCACTGCCTTATCTCACTCCTTAATCCCTATTTGGAAAGCTCTTCTCATTCCTTTTTGCCTGTCCAAATTTTTCCTATCCTTTAAGAAGCATTTCAAATACTAACTCCTTAGTAAAGGTACTTCTGCTCTCCGCAAACCAGTGATTCTAAACCCAAATTGTATGCTATAACTATATGAGAAGCTTTTTTTAAAAATGCCGATACCCAGAACCTACCACCAACTTCATTAAATGAGAATCTTTGGAGGTGGGATCTGAGCATCATTAATTTTCAGTGCTTTTCAGGTGATTTTAATGTGCGGCTAAGGCGGAGTACCATTGTCTAACCATCCTGTAGCTGTTATTGGCTACATCATCTTTTTTTTAGCTCTTATTAGTTAATACCTAGTTACCAGTTTTCTTCCCATGTAAATGTGTCATTTTTTTTCCGAATGAAAGTAGCTTATTAAAGTCGTGAATTACATCTTCATATTTTCTTCAACACTTTAGTCGATGAATTACACAGAGTAGTATAAAATGATGATTTGTTTCCTTATTTAAGAATAACCTAAAGCCCTTGCTCTCCCATTCCTGTCTTAGTTATAGCAACAGCTCATTTGTTTAATTTTAGCTAGATGTATGTCAGAAATGGGCCCAGAGTCAGCCACACTCCTCAGAAATCTGAGGCCAAAGGACCTCAAGATCAGAATTATTGCTACATGGTGAATACTGCTAAATCATTTTACTTCTTACTTAACCTTACCTTTCAAGTCTAGGATTTATTCACTTATTTAATGAATATTTACTGAGAATGTATCATGTCTGGGTACTCACTAGTAGTAGGAGTCTGCCATGAGCAAGGCAGCTATGGTTTCTGCCTATTAAGGACCTCCTAGTTTGACAAGGGGCAGATATTAAACAATTACAGAAATAATTATTCATTTATTTCTATTGAGATATGTTTTGTTAAGGATACTTACCACAAGCTGTGAATGCTTTTATCAGGACTTACACCTTAGTTGCTTTTATCAGGACTTATAACTTAGGGAGTGTCACGAAACACTTCTTTGAGAAGGTCACATTTAAAATGATACTTGAGGCCAGGCACAGTGGCTCATGGCTGTAATTCCAGCACTTAAGAAGCCTGAAGGGGGTGGATCACCTGAGGTCAGGAGTTCAAGACCAGCCTGGCCAACATGGTAAAACCCTGTCTCTACTAAAAATACAAAAATTAGCCAGGCATGCTGGTGGGTGCCTGTAATCCCAGCTACTTTGGAGGCTGAATAAAAGGAATGAAGAAAGGCTAAATAGATAGGCAGGCACTAGATCTTGTAAAGTCTCAAGAGGAGAAATAGCTCTTGGTTCTTTTTCTTCTCTCTGGCTCAAGAGTGAGCAGAAATGAGATAGCTCAGTGAGGAAACAAAGTTTTTGGCGGTCATTGGTGATTGTTATGCAGCTTCCCAGATGCTTCCTTTTCTGTTGACCATATCTCCTACCAGGAAGTCCTTCACTGGTCAGCTAGGTATTCTCAATCTTCTTATATGGTTGGGGAAGTCTGAACTAAAAACACCTTTCTATGAGATAATAGTAACTCAAGGAATGTGTGGAGTCTGCTATTTCTCTGCTTTTAAGTTTTTCTCAGTAAATCTTAGTCTGTGACTATACAGTATATCACTAGTGGTATGTATCTTCCTGCTCCTTGCACATTAAGGTGCTTTGGACTTTGAGCCAAAAGTGAATGTGGGATTTAGTTAGGAGACTCTTTCCAGGAGCCAATTTAGAGATTATAGTGACGTGGACTAGGATGGTAAAAGAATGGAGAGTAGACAGATTTCAAAGACATTTAGAAAATGTAATCAACCAGATTTGGTGATTGTGTGTGAAAAATAAAGAATGATTTCTGGGTTGTGGATATGGATGAATGGTGGGGAACTGCTTTTTGCTTGTTTGACACAGGGTCTCACTCTGTTGCCCAGGCGGGAGTGCAGTGGCATGATCACAGCTCACTGCAGCCTTGACCTCCCAGGCTCAATCGATCCTTCCGCCTTAGCCTCCCAAGTAGCTGGGACTACAAGCTCACACCACCATATCTGGATAATTTTCATGTTTTTAGTAGACACAGGGTTTTGCCATGTTGCCTGGGGTGACCTCAAACTCCCGGTCTCAAGCAGTCCTCCCACATTGGCCTCCCAAAGTGTTCGGAATTACAGGCGTGCACCATTGCACCTAGCTGTAACTGTTTATTGAAACAGAAGAGTAGAAGAGAAGGAAGATATAAGATTAGCCCTGGACTGTTAGAGCTGCTTTCTGAGGCGTCTCTCCAAGTGAAAATGTTGGATAAATTGTTCAATAGTGGAACAATTTTGGTGTACAGATAAAATATGGTATGAGAAAAAAAGAGAAGGCCTAGGACAGAGATGTGAGGCGTGCCAACATTTAAGGATCAACCAGGGGAGTAAGAACTGGCAAAGCAGATTGAGAAGCAAATAAGAGGAAAAATCTAAAGAATATAGGGGGCTGGGCACAGTGGCCCATGTCTGTAATCCTAGTACTTTGCGAGGCCAAAGCAGGTGGATTGCCTAGCGTTTTAGGAGTCCAAAGCAGGAGTTCAAGATCACCCTGGGCGACATGGTAAAACCCCATCTCTACTAAAATGCAAAAAATTAGCCAGGTGTGGTGGTGGGCAACTGTAGTACCAGCCACTTGGAAAGCTGAGGCAGGAGAATCGCTTGAACCTGGGAGGCGGAGGTGGTAGTGAGCGAGATCACACCACTGCATTCCAGCCTGGGCAACAGAACAAGACTCTGTCTCCAAAAAAAAAAAAAAAAAGAAATGATTAAGAAATGATTCGATTAATGGAAACTTGTGAAATGTTAAAACAACTTTTTAAAAATTAAGAAATGATTAGAATATCAGGGAATAGAAACAGATTGTAGGCAACTCTTTGTTTGTCTATAAGGGTGACATAGACATAATGACTCATAATACTAGTGGGGTACAAAACCCTGGAAGGGTTTTTTGGTTTTGCTTTGTTTTGTTTTGTTTTAGAGACAAGGTCTTCTTGTCTTGTCCAGGCTGGAGTATGGTGGCCATTCACAGATACGCTCATAGCACACTGCAGCCTTGCACTCCTCGGCTCAAACTGTCTTCCTGCCTCAGCCTCCCAAACACTGGAACTACAGGCACGCCACCATGCCTGGCCTGTTTTTGTTTCTTAGTATGAGATAGTTGGTCATGGTTAAATATGGTAATATTTAATAGAGAGGTTAAAGATTAAGGAGAGGTTGATAATTAATGTTAGAAGGCTCCTAAGGAGGTGAGAAAAAAGATAAAAACTTTTATAAGTAAAGGAGATTGACCTTTGGTTGTATTTATTTTTTGTATTTATTTTATTTTATTTTTTATTTATTTTATATTTTATTGAAACAGGGTGTGTCTCTGTTCCCCAGGATGGAGTATAGTGGCACGATTTCAGTTCACTGCAACCCTGACCTCTGGGGCTCAGGCAATCCTCCCCGCTTAGTCTCCCGAGTAGCTGGGACTGCAGGCACACACCCCCATGCCTGGCTAATTTTTCTATTTTTTGTAGAAACAGGATTTTACCTTGTTGGCCAGGCTTGTCTCAAACTCTTGGGCTCAAGCTGTCTGCCTCCCAAAGTGCTAGGATTACAGGCGTGAGCCATGGGGCCTGGCCTGACCGTTGATTTTTAAAAGGGACCTCTTCATTGTAAAGGAAAGAAGGAATAGATTATGAGTACAGCTATAGGTAAATTTGCACATCTTTTTTTGTAGATGGCAGGAAGTAAAAAATCTGCTGTATGCTTCAGTTTTCTCTGTGAGAGGCAAGATTATCTACTGAGTAGTAGAGAGATGGTATGTTTCCAAATTTGAAGAAAAAATGTTTAAAATAGTCCTTGTAGCACATGAGAGAAAGCTTAGACTGTAGAAATCAAGATCACCAGGAAATGTTGAGGATGGTAATGATTAAATAAATATGCCACTTTGTGATTTTTCTACAAGAGTATTCATGACAGTATTGGCATGCAGTTAGCTGGGTTGTTGTTCTGTTTGGGGGTTTGTATAGTGGGTGAAGCAAAGGAAAGAAGGGCAAAGTAGTTTGAGACAAGATAGTATTGTGGACATAATGATATTTCTAGATTTATAGAGATAAATTTTACATAGAGCAAATAAAACACCATTCTTCTCCATCATCTTATTCCTGTACAAGGAATAAATGGAACAGCTATCCTGGTGGCCAGTTACCAGGGAAAATGCCACTGTTACTCTAGTGACCAGCAAACCAAAACAGTAATACCGTGGTTTTTATTGTTTGCTTTGTTGTTTTGTTGGGTTTGTTTTTTTTTTTTACTTTTTAATATGAAAAATTATAAGCTTACAGAAAAATGAGACTTACATTAACAAGTTTAACGTTGTGCTCTTTTCATCTATTTTTATACTTCACTTATACTTCAATACATTGCTAAACAAAAAAAACTTAAAAAATTAGCCAGGCATGGTGGTGTATCCCTGTTGTCCCAGCTCCTTGGGAGGCTGAGATGGGAGAATCACTTGAGCCCAGGAGGTAAAAGCTACAGTGATCTGTGATCATGCCACTGCACTCCAGCCTGGATGACAGAGCAAGACCTTGTTTCTAATATAATCACTGTGTTTTCCATCTTTCTACTACTATGAACTCTTTCCCTTTGGAACATCTATCATATAAATACATTTTATCCCACAGAATTCAAGATATACTTTCAGGCCAGGCATGGTGGCTCATGCCTGTAATCTCAGCACTTTAGGAGGCCGAGGCAAGTGGATCACTTGAGTTCAGGAGTTCAAGACCAGTGTGACCAACATGGTGAAACACCGTCTCTTCTAAAAATACAAAAATTAGCCAGGCATAGTGGTACATGCCTGTAATGCCAGCTACTCAGGAGGCTGAGGCAGGAGAATCACTTGAAGCGGGGAGGCAGAGGTTACAGTGAGCTGAGGTCGTGCTACTGCACCCCAGCCTAGGAGACAGAGCAAGACTCCATCTCAAAAAAAAAAAAGATATACTTTCAGCAAACAGTAAATTTAACATCTAGATGGAGTGCTTTTCTACCTGAGTGGTGTTTATAACTAGGGGCTTATCATAATAAATTGCCAGTCTATAATAAACTGGCCATCAGACATAAATATCTATACTTGTGTTATTTTTTAGTGGAGCTATCTTTTTTTTTTTTTTTTTTTTTTTTTGAGACACAGTCTTGCGCTGTCACCCAGGCTGGGATGCAGTGGTGCAGTCTCGGCTCACCACAACCTCAGGCTGGTCTCGAACTCCTGACCCCGTGATCCTCCCACCTCAGCCTCCCAAAATGCTGGGATTACAGGCAATAGCCACTGTGCCCGGCCTAGTGGGGCTACTTTTTAAGGATTTCTTTTTTAAGATGGAGTCTCACTCTGTTGCCCAGGCTGGAGTGCGTGCCACAATGTCGGCTCACTGCAACCTCCACCTCTCAGGTTCAAGCAGTTCTGCTGCCTCTGCCTCCCAAGTAGTTGGGATTACAGGTGGGTGCCACCACTCCCAGCTAATTTTTTTTTAGTAGAGATGAGTGCACCATATTGTCCAGACTGGTCTCAAATCCCTGACTTCAAGTGATCTCCCACATTGACCTCCCAAAGTCCTGGGATTACAGGCATGAGCTACTGAGCCCAGCCTAATTTTTATTAGGACTTTTCAGAGAGGATCTTTATGCTTCCAGGCATTCATGATTATATTGTATCATTAGCATATCAGGACCTAGGCAAACGGGAAAGTCCGTAATGGCAGGACAAAAATGATTAGCAAGGAAGGGTCATCTGCAGTTTTTTTACTGGTTGTACCGATTTCCTTAGGAATTTACAAAACCCTATTTATGAAAATATTTTTTTGCTATTTATTTAATTTTTTGGAGTGTGTGTTAAGATCTTTTGTCATCCGAAGTGTAGAGGTATTTGAGCTGTGGACTTTGCTTTGATAAGAGGGGAAGGGAGGTATATGTGCTTTCTAGTTATTAATGGCATTGTTTAAGACTATATCTCTTCCGAGGCTGTCAAAACCGCCTCGCTGGCCACAAAAGTCGCACTGGCGACCCGTGGGGCTCCTCCACTGGGAATCTTCTGGTCCGTGAGCAACAAAAATTCATCTGAAAGTGTGGTGTCCTCTCGTTCTCTGCGCTTTCACTGGGAGCTACAATCCCGAGCTGCTAGTGTTCAGCCGTCTGAACATATACCTCCCTTCCCCTCTTATCAAAGAAAAGTCCACAGCTCAAATACCTCTACACTTTGGATGACAAAAGATCTTAACACACACTCCAAAAAATTAAATAGCAAAAAAATATTTTCATAAATAGGGTTTTGTAAATTCCTAAGGAAACTCCTGTCTGGTTGTTGTTTTGTTTTTTTTTGAGACAGAGTCTCACTCTTTTGCCCAGGCCAGAGTGCAGTGACACAATCTTGGCCCACTGCAACCTCTGCCTCTCCAGTTCAAGTGATTCTTCTACTTCAGCCTCTTGAGTAGCTGGGATTACGGGCACACCTGCCACCACATCTGGCTAATTTTTGTGTTTTTAGTAGGGATGTGGTTTCATTGAGTTCACCAGGCTGTTCTCAAACTCTTGACCTCAGGCAATCCAACCACCTCAGCCTTCCAGAGTTTGGGGATTACAGGTGTGAGCCACTGCACCTGGCCTAGGGTTAGGCTTTTTAGTGACCCTCTACACACCAAAGTGGTGTTTAGAGGACCAGTAAGTGGTGTTTCAGTATACCGAACCATTGAAAAGTATATAGAAGTTTTAGAAACATGTATATACTTGTCAGTGGACAAAGTATTCTTTGATTATTAACTTCATGATTGCATCTTTATCTATTTATTTTTACCACACTTGATTTTATCATTTTTATTTTTTTCGAGACAATCTCACTCTGTCACCCAGGCTGGAGTGCAACAGCATGATCTCGGCTTACTGCAACCTCCGCCTCCCAGGTTCAAGCAATTCTTGTGCCTCAGCCTCCTGAGTAGCTGGGATTACAGGCACGCGCCACCATGACCAGCTAATTTTTTGTATTTTTAGTAGAGACTGGGTTTCACCGTGTTGACCAGGATGGTCTCGATCTCTTGACCTCGTGATCCACCCGCCTCGGCCTCCCAAAGTGCTGGGATTACAGGCGTGAGCCACCGCACCCGGCTTCTACCTGGTTTTCAACAGTTAAGCTGGGCAGATCATCTTTGCAAAATACACATTGACCTCATGATTTTATTTTTATTTTATTTATTTTTTGTGAGACAGTTTCATTCTGTCACCTGGGCTGGAGTGTAGTGGTGTGATCTTGGCTCACTGCAACCTCTGCCTCCTGGGTTCAAGAGATTCTCATGCCTCAGACTCCTGAGTAGCTGGGATTACAGGCGCACACTACCATATCCAGCTAATTTTTTGTATTTTTAGTAGAGACAGGGTTTCACCATGTTGGCCAGCCTGTGGTCTTGAACTCCTGACCTCAAGTGATCCACCCACCTCGGCCTCCCAAAGTGCTGGGATTACAGGCGTGAGCCATTACACCAAGCCATCCTCATGATTTTCTTATAAATAATTTTAATTTGGGGGTCCAGATACAGTGGCTTATGGCTGTAATCACACCACTTTGGGAGGCTCATGATTCTATGAAGATCTGTGCTTTTCTTTTTTTGAGATGGAGTTTCACTCTCGTTGCCAGCCTAGAGTGCAGTGATGCAATCTCAGCTCACTGCAGCCTCTTCCTCCTGGGTTCAAGCAGTTTTCCTGCATCAGCCTCCCAAGTGGCTGGGATTACAGGTGCAAGCCGCCATGCCTGGCTAATTTTGTTTTTTGTTTTTGAGACAGAGTCTAGCTCTATCGCCCAGGCCAGAGTGCGGTGCCGCAGGCTTGGCTCACTGCAACCTCTGTCTCCCAGGTTCAAGCAATTCTCCTGCCTCAGCCTGCCAAGTAGCTGTACTTACAGGCACCCACCACCACACCCAGCTAATTTTTGTATTTTTAGTAGAGACAGGGTTTTACCATGTTGGTCAGGCTGGTCTTGAACTCCTGACCTAGTGATCCGCCTGCCTTGGCTTGCCAAAGTGCTGGGATTATAAGCGTGAGTCCCCGCGCCCTGCCTTAAGATCTGTGCTTTTTCACCCTTTTTTTTTTAGACAAAGTTACACTCACCCAGGCTGGAGTGCAGTGGCACAACCTTGGCTCACTGCAAGCTCCACCTCCTAAGTTGAAGCAATTCTCCTGCCTCAGCCTCCCTAGTAGCTGGAATTACAGGCACGTGCACTGTATCCTGCTAATTTTTTATATTTTTTAGTAGAAATGGGGGTTTCACCGTATTGGCCAGGCTGGTTTTGAACTCCCAACCTCAGGTAATCTGCCCACCTCAGCCTCCCAGAGTGCTAGGATTACAGGTGTGAGCCGTTGTGCCCAGCTGATCTGTGCTTTTCAACAGCATAACTAGATTGATTTCTGAGATTTGAGTGAGGAGACCATAAGAGAGCAAGTGCTTTCAGGGCCATTCCAGTGGGTCTAGAAAGTGAGATGACTATTTATCCAGGCAGGAAATTTGAAGGTATAAAAATGGGTTGTAAATAAACCATTTCTGTCCTAGAAACAGACTCGTTTAAGTCAGTTTTGCTTCTCATATTCTACATATTATCATGAGTGTTGGATTCCTATCCTTACCTAATTCTATATCCTAGATCTTGTTATTCCAATTCATTTTAATCGCCCTCCTTCACCACCCTCTAATAACTTCTGTTTGCTCTTAACTAAGATTATGTGGCCCCTGTCTAGATCACATAGCTTCTAGATCTTGGGTTCATAAAATGGTATCTGCATAGCTCTTTACCTATTCCAGCTCCTTGGTTCTCCTTTTACCACATCAACTTTTATATTAATGTCATGACTGTTTCCCCGACTTGTTGGTTTTAAATTACTGACATCTCTCTGAAGTATATTTTGTTTTTGGGTTTTTTTTTTTTGTTGTTTTGTTTTTTTTTTTTTTTGTTGTTGTTGTTGTTTTACTATAAACTCAGCTAGTTGGCATGAGGTTGGTTTTGTTTGATTTTTTTACTTTAGGGATTAGAAGTGAAAAGTGGAGGTACAGTTCTGGATAAACTAAATTAAAGAAATAAATTTATTTGTTCTATTTCCTCTTTTATAAGGCTCTAGTGGAAATTTTTTTCCACAGAACATTACGCTTAAGTAACAATCCTTTAAATTTAGCTATTTTTAAAGCTGGTTGATAATCAAAAATTGTCACTTTTTAAATTGAAAGGGGAAAGGGAGGAAATGTGGAAACTGGAATAAGGAAAGTAATGGTTCCATAGTACAAGCAGAGAGATTCATCTTTTTCTCTTAAAAAGGAGACAGAAGCAGATAGACACAGAAACTGAGATCGATTTAGATGATACTCATGAGTATGTCTTCTGTTTATGAAGCAATTTGATGCCTTGCACTATAGTAAGTATTTTATATTGATTATCTCATTTTATCTTCACAACTCCTGTGAGGGGTGGATATTATTGTTCTCACTTCATAGCTGAGAGAAGACTTAAAGACCCTAAGTAACTTGCCCAAGACCACTTAGCTTAGACGCATTTCCAATCTGACTTTCAAGTTGACATTCAAGTCAACAACTATGCTTTCCTGTCTCTCTGCATAGATAAGAAAGTGCTTTGTGGATAAGACTACATTTGTTAAGTAGGAGTGAAGTTCATTTTTGAGTACTTAAAATACTTTAGAAACTCTCTTAGAAATGTATAAATTTTTAATTTTTTTTTTTTTTTGAGACGGTCTCATTCTGTCACCCAGGATAGAGTGCAGTGGCACTATCTCCGCTCACTGCAACCTCCACCTCGTAGGTTTAAGCAATTCTCCTACCTCAGCCTCTCAAGTAGTTGGGACTACATGCACGTGCCACCGTGTCTGGCTAATTTTTTGTATTCTTAGTAGAGACTGGGTTTCAGCGTGTTGGCCAGGATGATTTCGATCTGTTGACCCTCCCAAAGTGCTGGGATTACAGGCGTGAGTCACCGCACCCAGCCAAGTAATTTGTTTTGTGATGGTGGTTTGGTTTTTTTTTTTTTTTTTTTTTTTTTTGGCTGGGGGACAGAGTCTTGCTCTTGACCAGGCTGGAGTGCAGTGGCACAGTCTTGGCTCACTGCAACCTCCACCTCCTGGGCTCAGGTGATTCTCCTCCCTCAGCCTCCCGAGTAGCTGAGACTACAGGCAGGCGCCACTACACCTGGCTAATTTTTTTGTATTTTTAGTAGAGGCAGGGTTTCACCATATTGGCCAGGCAGGTCTCAAACTCCTGACTTCAAGTGATACACCCACCTCAGCCTCCCAAAGTGCTGGGATTACAGGTGTGGGCCACCATACCCAGTCTAGAGGTGTTAAAGTAATTTGAATCCAAGTTAGTTAACCAAAAATATTCAGCCAGTGCCTTCTTCCATATTGGATTACAAAAGAACACTGAATGAAAATTTATTCTATGTAAAAATACGCTCATTAATTCTACATGAAGTAGTTACTTGTATTAACAACATACTGGCAATATCACAATTTGTAAATTGATAAAGTGGAAGAAAACTTGTCAAATTTAGTAATATTTTATAAATTTGCAAATTGTGACAATATTGACAATTTATATAATATGCATTAATTTAAGAATGTAATGTATTGGTCAGGCACAGTGGCTCACATCTGTAATTCCAGCACTTTGGGAGGCCGTGGCAGCCAGATCACTTGAGACCAGGAGTTCAAGACCAGGCTGGCCAACATGGCAAAACCTCATCTCTACTAAAATTACAAAAATTAGCTGTGTGTGGCATCTCATGCCTGTAAGTGTGTGGTGTCTCATGCCCGACCCCTAACATATTTTTAATATCCAGCTTCAGTCTATCTTGTCCTGTGATAATTTAAGAGAAAAACAAATGTTCCTTTTCAGCTAATTTTCCACTGACTAGATCTGACCCTTCTCTTTATACTTATCACAACTCATTTCAACATATCATTTAATATTACATAATGTCTCTGTTTTACAGTTTATGTAGATCATATATTACAATGGCTATTTTCCAACCATAATCTTATTAATAATTGTTCCCCAAGTGATGCTTTAGGATGAGATTTCTTCTCTCTTTTTTTTTTTTTTTTGAGACGGAGTTTCACTCATGTTACCCAGGCTGGAGTGCAATGGCGCGATCTCGGCTCACCGCAACCTCCGCCTCCTGGGTTCAGGCAATTCTCCTGCCTCAGCCTCCTGAGTAGCTGGGATTACAGGCACGCACCACCATGCCCGGCTAATTTTTTGTATTTTTAGTAGAGACGGGGTTTCACCATGTTGACCAGGATGGTTTCGATCTCTTGACCTCGTGATCCACCCGCCTCGGCCTCCCAAAGTGCTGGGATTACAGGCTTGAGCCACCGCGCCCAGCCCTCTCTCTTTTTTTTTAAAACAGAATCTTGCTCTGTCAGCCAGGCTTTAGTGCAGTTGGGTGATCTTGGCTTACTGGCTCTGCCTCCCAGGTTCAAGTGATTCTTGTGCCTCAGTATCCCTAGTAGCTGGGACTACAGGTGCTTGCCACCATGCCCAGTTAACTTTGTATTTTTGGTAGAGATGGGTTTTCACCATGTTGGCCAGGATGGTCTCACTCTCTTGACCTTGCAGTCCTCTTACACTCTAGACAAGAGAGTGAGACTCCATCTCAAAAAAGAAAATATGGAATAAAGACTTAAATCCAAGACCTCAAACTGTGAAATGACTAAAAGAAAACATTGGAAACACTTTCTAGGACATTGGAGTGAGCAAATATTTCTTGGGTAATACCCCATGAGCATAGGCAATCAAAGTGAAAGAGGACAAATGGGACCATATCAAGTTAAAAAAAATTCTTTACAGCAAAGGATACATGCAACAAAGTGGCCAGGCATGATGGCTCACACCTGTAATCCTACCACTTTGTGAGGCTGAGGTGGGTAGATTACCTGAGCTCAGGAGTTTGTGACCAGCCTGGCCAATATGGCGAAACCCCATCTCTACTAAAAACACAAAAATTAACCAGGCATAGTGGTATGCTCCTGTAGTTGCAGCTACTTGAGGGGCTGAGGCAGGAAAATTGCTTGAACCCAGGAGGCTGAGGCCTCAGTGAGCCGAGATCACAACACTGCACTCCTGGGCTATAGAGTGATACCCTGCCTTTAAAAAAAAAAAAAAAAAAATCCGGGCGCGGTGGCTCAAGCCTGTAATCCCAGCACTTTGGGAGGCCGAGGCGTGCGGATCACGAGGTCAAGAAATCGAGACCATCCTGGCCAACATGGTAAATTAGCTGGGCGTGGTGGCATGCGCCTGTAGTCCCAGCTACTCAGGAGGCTGAGGCAGGAGAATTGCTTGAACCCAGGAGGCGGAGGTTGCAGTGAGCTTGGCACCTGGCGACAGAGTGAGACTCTGTCTCAAAAAAAAAAAAAAAAGTGAAGGTACAAGCCACAAATAAAACGGGAGGAAACATTTGCAAACTACCCATGTGACAAGGGATTAATCATCAGAATATAAGAGGAGCTCAAACAACTCTCTAGGGAAAAAAAAATCTCATAATCAAATTTAAAATGGGAAAATTATTTCAATAAACATTTCTCAAAAGAAGACATGCAAATGGGGCTGGGTATGCTGGCTCACACCTGTAGTCCCAGCACCTTGGGAGGCCAAGGTGGGCAGATCATTTGAGGTCAGGAATTCAAAACCAGCCTGGCAAACATGGTGTAACCCCATCTCTGCTAAAAATAGAAAACTTAGCCAGGTGTGGTGGTGGGCACCTATAATCCCAGCTTCTCAGGAGCCTGAGACAGGAGAGTCACTTGAAGAACCTGGGAGATGGAGATTGCAGTGAGTCAAGATTGCACCACTGCACTTCCAGCCTGGCCAATAAAGTGAGACTCAATCTCAGAAAAAAAAAAAAAAAAAAAAAAGACATACAGATGGTAGACAGGTATCTGAAAAGGTGCTGAACATCACTGGTCATATGACAAATGCAAATCAAAAGTACTTTGAGATATTATCTCACCCCAATTAAAATGTCTTTTTTCCAAAAGACAGACAATAACAAATGCTGGTGAGGAAGTGGAGAAAAGGGAATCTCATACACTGTTGATCGGAGTATAAGTCAGTACAGCCACTATGGAAAACAGTTAAGAAGTTCCTCAAAAAACTAAAAATAGAGCTCCCATACAATCCAGCAATCCTACTCCTAAGAATATAACCTAAAGAAAGGAAATCAGTGTATCAAAGAGGTATCTGCACTCCCATGTTTATTGCAGCACTATTTGCAATAGCCAAGATTTGGAAGTAAGCTGTGTCCATTGACAGACAAGTAGATAAAGAAAATATGGTATACATACACAGTGGAGTACTACTGAGCCATAAAACAGAATGAGATCCTGTCATTTGTAACAACATGGGTGGAACTGGAGGTCATTTTGTTAAGTGAGATAAGCCAGGCACAGAAAGGCACACTTTACATCTTCTTAGTTTTGGGAACTAGAAATTAGAACAATTGAACTCACAGAAATAGAGTAGAATGATGGTTACCAGAGGCTGGGATGGCTATTTGGAGGCAGGTGGGATGGATGGTTAATGGGTGTAAAAAACTATATAGAAATGATTGAGACCTAGCTTTTGCTAACACAAGAGTGTGACTATAGTCAAAAATAATTTAATTGTACATTTTAAAATAAGTAAGATTGGAGGAGTAGGAGGAAACAAAAAAGAGTGTATAACCGGGCGTGATGGCACATGTCTATAGTCCCAGCTACTAGGGAGGCTGAGGCAGGAGAATCACTTGAACCTGGTAGGCGGAGGTTGCAGTGAGCTGAGATTACACCATTGCACTCCAGCCTGGGTGACAGAGTGAGACTCTGTCTCAAAAAACAAAAGTTAAAAAGTTAAAGAAAAAAAAAAAGAATGTAATTGCATTGTTTGTAACAAAAACAGTAAATGCTTGAGGGGATGGATACCACATTTACTCTCACATGATTATTATGCATTGCATGCCTGTATCAAAATACCTCATGTAACCCACAAATACATATACCTACTACGTATCCACAAAAAATAAAAATTTAAAAATATATATATTTATATGCACACACAGACTCAGTGGGATGTCGGGAAAATGCAATCAATACTATGCAATTTGGTGCTACAAAACAAGTACAGAACAGTTGGATTGTATCTATTATTGGTATACAACAGAAGTACAATGATAATACAAAATAGGTACAAAGTATTATTAGGGTATAAAACAAGAGCAGCTAATGGTACAGAGAAAGAAAAAACTGGTATGGATTGGATTAGTCATATAGGCATAATTGAAAAAAAAACAGGCAACATGGTGTCATTTTTTGTGACTGTAATGTATTTTTCAGGAACTTGTATAGTATTTTTCTATTTTGTGAAATAAGATTATAAACCCCCCAAAGTTGTTTATAAGTTATATATTAGCTGAGCATGCCAAGAACTCTTATTTCTTGTTATAATGCAGTATGTCAACTATAAACTATATTCAAATCCAGGTGGATTTGAGAAAGTAAGATATCTACTTGGCCTATTTATTGTGTTGTACAGATCTAAACAATAGAAATGTTTAATATATTCTGAAGATACAGATTATAAAACTTTCCTTAAATATTAGCTAGTTTTGATCAATTTAACAGTCCTTTTTCTTTTATTACATCTTATTAAGGGTCAGCTGTATTTGCTGGTAACGGACCAGGGATTTCTCACTGAAGAAAAAGTTGTTTGGGAAAGCCTACACAATGTAGATGGTGATGGAAATTTCTGTGACTCAGAATTTCATCTTCGGCCTCCTTCAGATCCTGAAACTGTATACAAAGGACAGCAAGATCAGATAGATCAGGTAAATTTGTATTGTCTTCTTTATAGTGCTTAAAATGCTCATTTTTTTTCAAATGTCAGTTTAGTTATCCAAAGTTTTTCAACTAAAGAATAATTCATCAAGATACTTGTGAAATTTTCCTGGCACTTCCTGAATAGTTGGTGATCATTCTACATGTACATTAATTATATACTTTGGTGGCAAAGGCGAGATCACACTGAACTGTGAAGGTCATGGTGAGAAGTTTGAATTTTATTGTAACTGCACTAGGGAGGCTATGTCAAGTATTAAACACAGAAGTGATGTGATCTTCTTTACCTTTTTGAACGACTGATATTTGGATAATACATAGTAAGGATACAGGTCTAAGCAGAGACAAACATTCCAAGCAAGAGCTGATGATGGCTTAGCCTGGGTGGGTAGAGATGAAGACATGAGTACATATTTGAACTGTATTTTGACTAGTTAGAAAAACTAAAGGAGAGAGAATCTGGAAGGTAGCATGTACTGTATAAAGAATAGGTGAGTATTGTAAGCCTTAGAGGCCAAGGTAAGGAGGAGTAGACATTTATAGCAAGAGATGTACTAGTGAATGGAACTTGCATTTAGAACTAAGGTGAGTTTTTGTGTTTGTTTGTTTTTTTAACAGATGAGATTTTTGCCTGCCATAAATGGGCAGGCTTGTAGTCACAGGTCTGTTTATTATTAGAAGTATGATGGTGATGTGGATTTTTCCCTGACTGAGACAGAAACATGGTCATATTAAACAGTTGGTGTACATTTCACTCATAACAATTTAAGTGCACAAAGACTGTTCAGTTAGCCAGTATTCAGTGAGGAGTTGTATTCCTGGCACTATAATTTGGTCCTAGAGCTACAAAGATAAATCATTCGATCCTGTCCTTGAAGATGCTATAGGGGAGGGAGGTATTTGGCCAACTCATGTTATATGTTAAGTTCTATAATGGTGATTTGAAGAGCAGGTGTAAAGTACATAAAACAATACTTAATTGAAACAAATGTGAATCTCTCTAGGTCTTTTCTTCAAAAAACAGTTCTGACAGTCATTGTGCTCATTTTCCTTCAGAAGCTATACAAGGGTATTGTTTTTTAAATGTTAAGAAAAATGTGCAGGATTTTTCTAAGCTTTATATTATGTATTAAAAAATATTGGGCCTGGCGCAGTGGCTCACACCTGTAATCCCAACACTTTGGGAGGCCGAGGCAGGCGGATCATCTGAGGTCAGGAATTTCAAAACCAGCCTTGCCAACATGGTGAAACCCTGGCTCTACTAAAAATACAAAAATTAGCTGGGCATGGTGGCGCGTGCTTGTAACCCCAGGTATTCGGAAGGCTGAGGTAAGAGGATTGCTTGAACCCAGGAGGCACTATTTCACTCCAGCCTAGGCGACAGAGCAAGAGTTCATAAAAAAAAAATATATTGGAGCAGGAGAATGAAGGCAAAGTAATAGATTGCCACAGTAGTCCACATAAGGTGTTTCACTTGTTATCTGGAAATAGGTAGAAAGGTGGATTCAAGACGATGAGGCTTGATAAAGAGCAGAGTTTAAATAATTCAGAAGAACTTGAAGGACAAATTCTTTGTATCTTTGCATCCATAAGATAGTCATGCTATGTATGTGACAAGATCTTTACAGGCAACGACATTTTTTTTTTGAGACACAGTCTCACTCTGTCACCCGGGCTGGAGTACAGTGGTACGATCTCGTCTCCCTGCAACCTCTACTTCCCAGGCTCAAATGATCCTCCCACCTCAGCCTCCTGAGTAGCTGGGACTACAGGTGTGTGCTACCACGTCCCACTAATTTTTGTATTTTTAGTGGAGGCAGGCTTTCACCATGTTACCCAGACTGGTCTCGAACTCCTGGACTCAAGTGATCTGCCCATCTTGGCCCCCTAAAGTGCTGGGATTACAGGCGTGAGCTACCGCACCCGGCCACAGGCAAAAACCTTTTACCCATCCTCTGCATCATTAAAATTCTCTTACTTTAAGGGTAGATGGGGGAGGAGGTGCACAGAGTGATCAAGTTTTATTCAGCACCGACTCTTAGTCAAGTGGATATTAACGCTTGACCAAAATGTACCACTTTTTCTGATAAGAATTAATTTTAGTGTGTACATGGGATGAGGGAGAAGGTGGTTAAATAATTAAGACTATATGATTGCTACTATGTTGGCTTTAAAAATCATCGTTTAGGCTGAACACAATGGCTGACGTCTGTAATCCCAGCACTTTGGGAGGCCAAGGCGGGCAGATCGCCTGAGATCAGGAGTTCAAGACCAGCCTGACCAACATGAAGAAACCATGTCTCTACTAAAAATACAAAATTAGCTGGGCACGGTGGAGCATTCCTGTAATCCCACCTACTCAGGAGGCTGAGGCAGGAGAATCACTTGAACCCAGGAGGCAGAGGTTGCAGTGAGCTGAGATCGCGCGATGGCACTCCATCCTGAGCACCAAAAGTGAAACTCTGTCTTAAAAAAAAAAAAAAGAAACATATGTTAGATGAATATTTAATAATCTTGGGAAATTCTTATTTTTAAAACAGAAGACTTTTTATGACACTAAATGGAAAACAGATTATAATAGTTTCAGAGGGTTGGTTTGAATTTGTATGTGAATGTAGAAAAAATAATAAAACTACTGTTAACAGTAGTTATCCCTGTATAATGATATTATGGTGATTTAAACCTTGTTTATGTTTTTCAGTTTTGTCTGAATTGTCTGTAGGCATGTGTTTCTTTTGTAAACAGGGGAACTTTTTTTAAAATTCTTTAAACCAATTTATTTATTTATTTTTGAAACAGGGTCTTAGTCACCCAGGCTAGAGTGCAATGGTGTGAGCACAGCTCACTGCAGCCTCAACTTTCTGGGCTCAAGTGATCCTCCCACCTCAGCCTCCCCGAGTTGCTGGGACCACAGGCACAGTCACCATGCCCAGCTAATTTTTAGTGTGTTTTTTGCAGAAACAGAGTTTTGCAATGTTGCTCAGGCTGCTCTCAAACTCCTGGGCTCAAGCAGCCTGCCTCCTTAGCCTTCCAGAGTGCTGGGATTATAGGTGTGTGCCATCATACCTGGCTCCCCACAACCTTTTTTTTTAGCCTTCTTGAGTGCCTATATATGGCTTCCAGAAAAAAATTTAAGCTGGGTGCAGTGTGGCTAACACCTGTTTCAGAGCATGAGCCACACTTGGGAATTTGAGACCATCCTGACCAAAACATGGAGAAACCTCATCTCTACTAAAAATATGAAAATTAGCCAGGATTGGTGGTGTATGCCTATAATCCCAACTATTCAAGAGGCTGAGGCGGGAGAATCTCTTGAACTCGGGAGGCAGAGGTTGCAGTGAGCCAAGATCACGCCATTGTACTCCAGCCTGGTCAAGAAGAACAAAACTCAGTCTCAAAAAAAAAAAAAAATTCAAATAAGTTATCCTCTTTTTTTTAAACCAAGTCTTGCTCTGTCACCCAGGCTGGAGTGCAGTGGCACAGTCTCAGCTCACTGCAATCTCAGCCTCCCAGGTTCAAGCGATTCTCCTGCCTTAGTCTCTCTAGTGGCTGGAATTACAGGTGTGTACCACCACATCTGGCTAATTTTTGTGTTTTTAATAAGAGACAGGGTTTCACCCTGTTGGTCAGGCTGGTCTCAAACTCCTGGGCTCAAGCAGTCCACCTGCCTTGCCTCTCAAAGTGCTGGGATTACAGGTATTAGCCACCACGCCAAGCCTCCAAAAATATTCAGAACAATGACAGAATCAATGAAACAAGTTAATAGCTCCCCAAGGGAAATACTTAGGAAGATAACTTTCATTTTAATATTTAAAATAAAATGTTTTTATTTTTTTATTTTTTATTAATTTTTTGAGACAGGATCTTGCTCTGTCACCAGGCTGGAGTGCAGTGACACAATCTTGGCTCACTGCAACCTCCACCTCCTGGGTTCGAGCGATTCTTCCGCCTCAGCCTCCCGAATAGCTGGGAACACAGGCGCGCGCCACCACGACCGGCTAATTTATTTGTATTTTTAGGAGAGATGGGGTTTGACCATGTTGGCCAGAATGGTATTGGTCTCTTGACCTTGTAATCCGCCCGCCTCGGCCTCACAGAGTGCTGGGATTATAGGCGTGAGCCACGGCGCCTGGCCCAAAACGTTAATTTTATTATTTTGTTTTGTTTTTCTTTTTCTTTTTCTTTTTTTTCTTGAGACAGACTTTTACTCTTGTTGCCCAGGCTGGAGTACAATGGTGCAGTCTAGTCTCACAGCAACCTCCACCTCCCGGATTCAAGCTATTCTCCTGCCTCAGCCTCCTGAGTAGCTGGGATTACAGGCATGCGCCACCACCTCTGGCTAATTTTGTATTTTTAGTAGAGATGGGGTTTCTCCATGTTGGTCAGGCTGATTGATCTCGAACTACCAACCTCAGGTGATCCATCTGCCTCAGCCTCCCAAAGTGCTGGGATTACAGGCATGAGCCCCCGTGCCTGGCCGCCTTTTTTTTGTTTTTATTTTATTCATTTTTATAGACAGGGTCTATCTCTGTCACCCATGCTGGAGTGCAGTGAAGAGATCATAACTCACTGTAACCTAAAACTCCTGGGCTGAAGTGATCCTCCTGCCTCAGCCTTCCAAGTAGCTAGGACTACAGGTGTACACCACCATACCTGGCTGATTTTTAAACTTTTTTTTTGTGGAGACAGAGTCTTGCTATATTGCCCAGGCCTGGTATATATTTTTAAAGCTACTCTTACAGCTTTATAGATAAAACGTTTATATTTGCAGTCACTCGTTCTTGGATAAAATCTCATAGCTAATGATGATTATATTTTAATTTCTTAGGATTATCTTATGGCATTATCTCTACAACAAGAACAGCAGAGCCAAGAGATCAATTGGGAACAAATCCCAGAAGGAATCAGTGATTTGGAACTAGCAAAGAAACTTCAAGAGGAAGAGGACAGACGGGCTTCTCAATACTATCAGGAACAGGAACAAGCAGCAGCAGCTGCTGCTGCTGCTTCTACACAGGCTCCGGTAAAAACTAGTGTTCTGAGTCTTAAATGTGATGATCATGGCTGGATGCCGTAACTCACACCTGTAATCCCAGCACTTTGGGAGGCCTAGGCGGGTGGACTGCTTGAGGCCAGGAGTTTGAGACCAGCCTGGCCAAAATGGCAAAACTCCATCTCTACTAAAAATACAAAAATTAGCCGGGAATGGCGGGGCAGACCTGTAATCCCAGCTACTAAGGACGCTGAGGCAGAAGAATCAGTTAAACCTGGGAGGCAGAGGGTGCAGTGAACTGAGATTGTGCCACTGCACCCCATCCCAGGTAGCAGAGAAAAAAAAAAAAAAAAAGATCACTTTAGCAATAAATTTCTGCTTGAGATAAAAAAATTTTAAATTAGATATTAACTCTTCAATTTTATTAGGATTTTAGAACCCATGGGTTTTATGACATTGTCCTAAGTTAATATGTCGTTGAGTAAAATTTTTTCTCCTGAGGTTCTGATTTTCAAATTTATTTTTAAAATTCATAATAGCCACAAAGAAAATAAGCCAATTTGGACAAAGTCCTTTCTATCATCTAGAGGGCAGAATGAGGTACGACTAGAAAAAAAATACAGACTTTGGAGCCAGATAAATGTGGATTTGCATTTCCTGCCCGTCTCTTTCCTTCCTAGTTACAACCCCTTAGATGATATCCTCTACCTCTGTTAGCTTCCGAGAAAAAAAAAAATCTGTTTATTATGGTATTTAATGAGGTTTTGAAGAACTATCAAAAGGTATCACTTTTTTTTAACATTTTCTAAAGTATTAACAAATATGTCTTAAATGTATGGCTTTAGGCAGTATAATCATATTTTATTTACTGTATGAAATTTAGACTTCAGGAGGTTAAGATGGGTGGATCATGAGGTCAGGAGTTGGAGACCAGCCTGGCCAACATAGTGAAACCTCGTCTCTACTAAAATACAAAAAACAATCCGAGTGTGGTGGCAGGTGCCTGTAATCCCAGCTACTCATGAGGCTGAGGCAGGAGAATCACTTGAACCCAGCAGGTGGAGGTTGCAGTGAGCTGAGATCGCACCATTGCACTCCGGTCCGGGCGGCAGTGCGAGACTCCTTCTCAAAAAAGAAAAGAAAAAAAAGAAAAATTTCATTTATTTAGAATAATGAATATATTATATCCAGAATGGTAGAGGCCGTTGCTCAGATACCATGCAGTATAACAAATCTGTATATCAATAGTTTCTTTATCATCAGTGATTCCTTTCACTGTTTTTCTTCCTAGATAACCATAAATAAGTCCCTTAGAATAGTTGGAGTAATTTCTTCCTGTGTATTTTTCTTAAAGCAGGGCCAGCCAACACAAGCCTCTCCATCAAGTGGAAGACAATCTGGGAATAGTGAACGTAAAAGGAAGGAACCACGAGAAAAAGATAAAGAAAAAGAAAAGGAAAAAAATAGCTGTGTTATTTTGTAACAAGTGTTGGCTTCTGTTGGAACCACCTATATGTCTTGATAAACAAAACCACAGGAGGAAATGGAGAAAATCGATCAATACCGTCTGTGCCTGATTTCCCAATGGATTTTGTTCATGTTTTTTCAGGGGAAAGTTGTTACTTAGTTACAATCAGACTTTTTTCAAGTCACACAATACACTCTTTATGAGCTGGAGTTTCATGTTACAAGTTGGAAATGCTGTGTGTTGTCATTCATAAAAAATACTGCACTTGTAGCCAGATAAGCAAATCACAGCAAATTTTGTGTCATAGTGACATTCATAACTCATCAGTTAGTAAGCTATTATATCTTCTGTTCTAACAATGAATGGAGGTAATTGATTTAGTCTGATTCCTTCCTGAAATCTAAATATTAGCACAATAGTTTCTGAAACTTTACACTGTTAAATTATGATCTAATCCATGAGAAACCACGGTCTTAATATAGGGATTCAAAAAAGCAAAAACAAATAAAATAATAGGAATAAGTAACCCTTAATTGTATATTGGACTAGTTCAGCCCTTGAACAGCTTTACCTTTATTTAGGAATGTACATTTTAGATATTATCTTGAGAACTGAAAATGGAGCTTAGATTTAATTTAGATAGCAAAAATAAAGATTTGTGTTTCTTTTCCAATAGCAAAAAGTTACATAACACTAATACTTATAACCTATCAAAATCAGTATAAATGACTTTGTAGTATTGTAAAATTTTGAGGAATTTTGGAGTCTTTATCATAGGTAACCTGGACCACAATTACTATTTATTGACAATGTGATTAAGTGAGGGTATGGAGGAAAGCACAGTGGATGCTAGGCCTTGTAAATATGGGGATGTAGAAAGCAGTTCAGTGTCTACCTTTTTCTAGAATTACCTTGAACCTTAAATTTTAAGTCATGTTCATTGGTAGAAAATTAAGTATACTTATTAAAATCAATGATAAAGCACATTTCTGAAAGGAAGTTAGAGAAAATCTCTGTGTCTTGTGAAACGACTTTAATAAAAATCTGAGAGGGTCATGCACAGTGGCTCCCAGCACTTTGGGAGGCTGAGATGGACGGATCATATGAGACCAGGAGTTCAAGACCAGCCTGGCCAACATGGTGAAACCCTGTCTCTCCTAAAAATGCAAAAATTAGCCAAGCCTGGTGGCACGTGCCTGTAATCCCAACTCCTTGGGATGCTGAGGCCGGAGAATCGCTTGAACCTAGGAGTTGGAGGTTGCAGTGAGCTGAGATCACGCCACTGCACTCCAGCCTGGGTGACCCGGCAAGACTTCCTCTTAAAAGAAAAAAAAAATCAGATAGTAGGAAGGATTTTGGAGGAATTTATGTAAAAGCAATCAGTTTTTTTAACTTATGGGAACCAAATAAAACTATAACCTCTTAGAGTGTTTATAGAACTCAGAAATAATATTTATTTAACTTTATTATGAGGCAATGCATATTTTCCTGTATTTCTAGATATAGTTTGGAAAACTATCCTTAATAGTCTGTTTTATATGCCTTATATTTAAAAGTTTGTTTTAGTCATTTTTGAAAGACTATTGCTGCTGCAAATAGTTGCATTCTTTACATTCTAAGCTTCAGTAAATTGCTTTATTTAAGAGCATCATAATCTGACCTGAGCATCCACTTGGAGAATGTTTTTTTTTGTGTGTGGTCTAGCGTGACAAAAGACCAGAAAAATTTGTGGTCTAGATTTTTTCAACTATGTCATTAACTTTATGATCCAAGAGCAGTTATAGGACAAATCTATATGTAAAAATAAAGTCTTATTTATGGAAGGAATTATTCTAAGGGAAAAATCCAGGGTCAAGCTGTATCTTTTATGTCCTCTATATTGCATGTCTATTCTGTTACACAATTTGTTATTTCTTCAAATTTCCTGTGGTAGCATGAGAAATCATCAAAGAACCTGTTTGGGATATAAAACTTTGATAGAAAATATTTGATGAGTATCTTGATAATAACCTAGAATATGTATGTATTAGTAAAATAACCAGATATACTACAGAACTCTCTGTTGGCTCAAACAGGTTGACCTCAATCCAAGTTTACTCTTGATATCACTCTATTGGCTGAAGGAGGAAACTCGAACTTCAGGGTTTGTTTTTCCCAGGATAGATAGTAGTGATATTGCATTGTATTTTAATAAGAAAAACAAACCAGTAAACCTTGAGAAATTTTTAAAAGCATAGTTGAGGCATATTTTTTCATAATTATATACTTATCTATTTATTGCCCACGGAAAATATATGTGTAGAAGTATTTCTTCGTTATTTGTTACTATCTTCTTAATTTGTTCCAAAGATAATACTGCCATACTGCATTCCCTCTGGAAGAAAACAAAACAAAACTCACTCAAAACCAGCAGTGCTGCTATCAGATAAGTAGATGTCATGTATACTTAGAAGGAAAAACTAAAAAATTTAATTTGTTAATTCAGCCTTTTTCTATGTAATACTTCCAAGTCAGACTCTTACATTCCTGGAATTTAGTTGGATATAGCAAGAATAATAATGATAAAATAAATGTTTGCTTTGATTACTGTTGGAGGCAGAATGAAATGTTCAATTGTATTAAAACAAAGTTTTCAGAGATACTGAATTCATGTCCTTGAAGATGATAAAGAATTTAGATCATGCCTGTAATCCCAGCACTTAGGGAGGCTAAGGCAGGTAATAACACCTAAGATCAGGAGTTTGAGACCAGCCTAGCCAACATAGCAAAACCCTGTCTCTAGTAAAAATACAAAATTAGCCAAGGGTAGTGGCAGATACCTGTCATCCCAGCTACTTGGGAGGCTGAGGCAGGAGAATCACTTGAAACCAGGAGGCAGAGTTTGCAGTGAGCTGAGATCATGCCATTGCATGCCAGCCTGGACAACAGAGCAAGCAAGACTCCATCTGAAAAAAAAAGAAAAAACAATAATTTAGAATGATTTTGTCTTTATTTTCTTAAATTTTGCCCAAGGTAACATTATATATCCAGGCATTTCATTGCTAGTTTGGGTATATAGGATTTTGATAGTGGTATATTAAAAGTCTTTCCTTCCCAGTATTTTGTAATACTTGAAAATTATTACATGTACAGTGCTAACAAAAGTTAGAACTTATTTTTGTTTTGTTTATAGGCTAGATTAGGGATACATTTGCAGCAACCAGATCATCATTAGATTTGAAAAGGAGGCAGATGAATGAAGAAATGCGGTCATTGCATTTTCCTTTTACTTTCAGAGTCTATTCCTTAAGGTTAGTAACCAATCTTTATTAAAAATACAAAATTTTTCTTCATGTCTAATCCCATTGCATCCACAATGCTGTGATATATAGTACATGATCAATACTTAAAAGTACTTACTGTATGTGTGTGTGTTTCTAAACAAGTTTTCATGACCTCTGTTAGATTCTCAAAAGAATTCAAAACTTTCCTTCATATTTAAGAACCACCATTTTAAGAATACATGTGTATATATACACGTTAAGCAGTATGAGGCAGCTAAAATTGCGTTCGTTTTACACTGGTTCAGTGTGCTTAGGCAAAGTAACGTCTTCCATGTTTCAAGGTCAGTTTCAGACTTGAATGAAGCATAGATTTAAATTTAGGATTAGGCTTTGGAATATGTCTTGTTTTTATTGTCTCACATTTCTAATTTTGACTACTTATCCCATGTTATGTTTCAAATTTATTTCTCATGTTTCAAGTTCTTTCTCATACTTCTTGATCTTGGCTTAACTAAGCAAGTTAAATATCAGAGGCTAGTTGACTGAACCCAAGATAAACCATTTTGTACTTGCACAAAACCTTCTTAGCATTTTTTTTCTTTTTTCTTTTTCCCATCCCACTTGTCAGCAGAAAGCATTTTTTTTTTCCAATGAATCAGTCAGTTCACTAAGAGACAGATCATGAGAGGAAAGAACTAGAAGGCCAATAAATATTTAAGAAAATAATTGTTCGTATATTAATGTTGACATGTAAACCACATAGCTAAAATTTTGCTGGAGAAAAATTCAGGCAAGAATTTCCAGAACTGTCCTCAAATAAGTCATTTATTTAAGTTTAAAGGAAAAAGCAAATTGATTACATTTAAGTTTTCCTGTTCCATGCACTAGTTATTTTAAAACATAATAAAAAGCTTGTGGGCATTACCTATCACACAGTACTTATGTATAAACTTATAGTAGTAAAGTAATGTTTGATAAAATAAGATGGAGGCATTACAAATAGTCTACAATTTGTATTTTAAGGAATTGGACATGAAGAAGTCTAGATCATTTTGTGTCTAAAAACCTGACTTCCTATTTTGCCTTGGGCAAACTTTCTGTGCCTCAATGTACTCTAAATATGTGAAGGATGCTCTTTGTGGTTAAGTGTTTTGCACACCTGAATACAGGGCATAGTATAAGCACAAAGTATGACTTAAGTTATCACAAATATTACACATCCTGTGTTCTTGAATGTGCACACTTTTTTCTCAACAAAATGTATCTTAAATCAGTTTTTTTCTTACTGCTGTCAAAATTTGTAGAATTATCTTTTCTTTGAGTATGGTATCATCTCTTCCCAAATGCATTTTACAGTTGCTTTTGTGTTCTATAGACTATAGAGTCAAAATCAAGAGTATTTTGGGAGTATCAGAAGCATTTAAAAATCTATTTTTTCTAGTATCTTTCACAGATCTAAATATTTAGATTCTCTTTGCCTTTTTCTCCGCGGAATAAAGTACAGTAGTATCAAATTACTAATACAGTATATAAACTTTGTTTGCATTGGTCGAATTCATTTATATCTCTCAAATACTATTATTTTAGGGCTATATAAATTGTGTTTTTAGTGTAAAATGTTATTTGATAATGTGTTGTTAAATCTCTTTTAGAAAGTAACTGAAAATGGTAAAGGAACTCGTCAGAATCTTAGAGTTCTTAGATTCTCTGATAATTTATTATCTTTTGTTAATGATGTCCAACACTTCTAAAACTGTTGAGAAAACATGAAGAATTGAGGTTACTCTTCTCAGGTGACACTTTAAATATTAAAATCAGAGGCTTCCTGAACAAAACATATTGCAAAATAGAGATAATGGCATGGGAGAGGCCAAATGCAGGACTCTGGTAAATTTAACTTATTTTGAATATCTATCTAAATTTTAGTTCATGCATGTTCTTACTTAATCCTGGTGTTTCTGCTGTTAGAAATTAGAGTTTAATAAATTGTGATATGCATACATATTTTTTACATGAAGGATTCTAGTTTCTAACTTTACTTTTCTGATCTCAAGAAAATTAAACTTGAAAAACAGGGTAAAATTCTTCCAACTATTGCCTCAAGTTCATTTTTGTCCTGTTGTCCTAAGAAAGGAGATTTAGACTTGTCTGCCTAATACAGGTGTCTTTTAGGCCATGATACTATCCCAGAGAAAGTGTTGAGATACCATGGCAGAAATATAAAACCTAAGTTTTGAACCCCGGTAGACTTCTTATTCTGCCATTAAGTCTCTCTACTTTATCTGGAATTCTAAGAATTTCTTCACACTACTTAATAATTTGTCACCATTAACTTTAATATCCACTTTTAATCTGCACTGTAATATCCTGCTTTGAGAAGCAAGAATGCCTCATAAATTAGGGATGCACAAAATAAATGTTTTGGAAGGTGATCCTGGCTCCTTCAGCTCTCATAATTATTTTATAGCTGTAAATAAAAAGTCAAGAAACTGGCCAGGTGCTGTGGCTCATGCCTGTAATCCCAGCACTTTGGGATGCTGAGGTGGGTGGATCACCTGAGGTCAGGAGTTTGAGACCAGCCTGGCCGACATGCTGAAACCCTGTCTCTACTAAAAATACAAAAAAAAAAAAAAAATTAGCCAGCTATGGTGGCATATGCCTGTAATCCCAACTACTCAGGAGGTTGAGGCACGCAAATCGCTTGAACCCAGAGGGCAGAAGTTGCAGTGAGCCAAGATTGCCCCACTGTACTCCAGCCTGAACAACAGAATGAGACACTGTCTCAAAAAAAAAAAAAAAAAAAAAAATTTAAGAAACTGAAATTCCCATTTTAAGTTCTCAAATCAGTGACCTGTCAAAATAGGCCTTGTAACTGAAATACCTTACAAAGCAGTTCTAACTAATGCAATGTGTTTTTAAAAAACTTTTAACAAATCTTACATTGTAAACATAATTGCAATATATTTTAAGACTAACATTGGTATTTAATCCTTGAAGACCTGTCTTGTATGTCTCTCAATTTTGTCAGAATTTTTATTGTTTTTCACATATTATGTGAAATAAGCATTTTTTTCAGGGTACATAGGGTATCTTTGTTTTACAGATTTTTAAAGATGAGGTTTTGAAAAGCCCTCAGAGGTTTTTGTTATCTTGCTTAATAAATGTCAACTTGTTACAGATTCACACATTACAAGTAGGACAACATAACAGGAGATTGGTATATGACTGCTACACAGCAGTCAGCAAAATGGATCATGTTTGCTTGTGAAACTTCAGAGGTACCCCGAAAGTCATTTCCCAAAGCTAGTGCATCTGAATCTTTTTCCTTGAATTGTGCAGAACAATTGGATTGAGGCACATATTTTGAGGAGTAGCAAGTGGAAAATTATCTTGAAATGTAGCAAGGAAGAGAGACAAGTTTTCTTTCTCTACTTTATTGTTGGACTAATTGGGTCAATTTGCTGTGACATATCAAAGATCTTTTTGTGCCAGGCCGAGATTGGCTACTGAGTTCTCAAAGCATTTAAATATATAAATTGTATATGAGTGCCTATTTTTTTCTCCTTTCATTTTCTATCTTAATACTCTTTTTACTTTTGAAATAATTCATCTGTTTTACTTTATGACCAGCTTTAATTTCAATTAAGGAATAATAGCAACCCTAGAGATTCATAGGAAAGTGTATTGAAATACATTTTTTTTAATAAAGATACCTAAAACCATCTCCTCAGCTTAGGGTTGAGCTGAATTTCTGTGAAATGAATTTATTGTTTTAAATACTAATTATTCTAAAATGACTTAATTCTTAAAAATAATGTGTTCAGTTTCAAAAGTTTCACTTTGGGAGGATATTCCCAAAAAGGCATACATAGATGGGAAAGTATAAAATATTTCTGACAGAATTATTCAGTATTCTTCAAAATTTACTTCCATGTTTGTTATTGTATCACAAAAATAGTGTCATTGTTGGATTAAAATGTTGGCTGTTTTTGTTAATATACTTAAACTGTAACCAGTGAATAACACCTGTAGTATTTTTTATTATAGATTATATTTTATTTCAATAAACTTTGATATTTAGACCAAAGTCTTTTTGCTGCATATATTCATGTCATTAAGCTACAAAGTTAAGATGACCGGGGAGATAGGGAATTGACATACTGATTCACGTTTACGTAGGATTAACTCAGAATACTTGGATCAAAGAGAGAATTTCCCCACCTCCGGAAAGTAAAGAAAGAGTTAATTCTAAACCATATAATAGCAAACTACCTGACCCAATGGTAGATTTGTTATACCTGGCACGTCATTCCTCTTGGAGGACCAAGAGCTGAGAAGGGATCCTTTTTCTTTATATCAAGCCAAACCTAACGTAAAGGTTTTGTTCAAAAATTTTATGTCGGACGGGTGCAGTGGCTCAAGCCTGTAATCCCAGCACTTTGGGAGGCCGAGGCGGGTGGATCACGAGGTCAAGAGATCGAGACCATCCTGGTCAACATGGTGAAACCCCATCTCTACTAAAAAAAAAAATACAAAAAATTAGCTGGGCATGGTGGCGCATGCCTGTAATCCCAGCTACTCAGGAGGCTGAGGCAGGAGAATTGCCTGAACCCAGGAGACGGAGGTTGCAGTGAGCCGAGATTGCGCCATTGCACTCCAGCCTGGGTAACATGAGTGAAACTCCGTCTCAAAAAAAAAAAAAAAAAAATTTATGTCCAAACCAGATAACATCTGACGTTTCTCTGTGATGCTTTCTTGGACTCCGCAGCCCTCTAAGCAGAATTAACCATTCCACAAACTATTTTGGTGACCTCATAGCATTTAAAGTAGGCTAAGAGCCTTTTAAAGACAGGCATCATGTCTTCTTGATCTTGATCTTCTTCGTACATTACATGATTACTGGCACAGAACTCAAATGTCTATGTACAGGAATTTCTAAAGATACCTATAGTATGTAGTTACTGCTTCCCTGTCCTTGAAATAAGATGATTTTAAAAGAAAATATAAACACAGTGAAAAAATTAAATATGTAAAAAGATCCTTATATAACTTTCAGAGATTTTTTTTAATGCAGTATGTGAAACAAATTTCACAGGATGAGATTAACAGCAGATTAGACATTGCAGAAAAAAAGGCTAAATTTGAAAGCATAAAGATTATATGAATAGAAAAAAATAAACATAAGTTCAACTACCTGTGAGGCAACATGAACTTAGAAAATAACATGTAAATGGCTGGGTGCAGTGGCTCACATCCGTAATCCCAGCATTTTGGAAAGCTGAGGCGGGATGAACACGAGGTCAGGAGTTCGAGGCCAGCCTGGCCAACATGGTAAAACCCCATCTCTACTAAAAATACGAAAATTAGCCAGGTGTGGTGGTGCATGCCTGTAACCTCAGCAACTCGGAAGGCTGAGGTAGGAGAATCACTTGAACCTGGGAGGCAGAAGTTGCAGTGAGCCAAGATTATGCCACTGCACTCCAGCCTGGGACTCTGTGACACACACACACAAGATATGCAAATATACCAGATACCGTGGTCACACCCCTAATCCCAGCATTTTGGGAGGCCACGGTGGGGAATTGCTCAATTTGTCTGTATCCTTACTGATTTTCTCTGTACTTGTTCTATCAGCTGGGCATGGTGGCGAACGCCTGTGATCCCAGCCATTCAGGAGGCTGATAGAACAAGTACACAGAAAATCAGTAAGGATACAGACAAATTGAGCAATTAATTTCACCTATGACATTCACAGAACTCCCCACTCAGTAACAGCAGAATACACATTCCTTTCAAGTGCATTTGGAACACTTGCCAAAATACAAATGTCATGGGCTATGAAACAAATCTCAGTCAATTTAAAAGGACTGAAATCAAGCAAAGCATGTTATCTGACCAAAATTGAATTACATTAGAAACCAAAATGGAAAGGTACCTGAAAAATAACCAAAGATTTGAAAATTAATTCACTTTAAAATAACCCATAAGTCAAAGAAGAAATGTCAAGGAAGATTACAAAATATTTTGAACTGAATGAAAATGAAAACTAGAGCATTAAAATGTATGGAACAAAGCTAAAGTAATACAGGGATATTTGAATATTAGGGTAACATCGTTTTGTGTTTTGTTTGTTTTAATTGATGTCTTGATCCAGTTGTGAGGCCCTGGGTAAGAGGTCAGTGAGTTCTCCATTTTTTTTTTTTTTTTTTTTTGAGATAAAATCCCTCTCCGTTGCCCAGGCTGGAGTGCAGTGGTGCGATCTCGGCTCACTGCAAACTCCAGCTCCCAGGTTCAAGTGATTCTCTTGCCTCAGCCACCTGAGTAGCTGGGGTTACAGGTGTGCACCACCATGTCCCACTAATTTTTTTTTGTTGTTGTTGTTAGTAGAGATAGGGTTTTGCCATGTTGGCCAGGCTGGTCTTGAACTCCTGACCTCAGGTGGTCCACCCACTTTGGCCTCCCAAAGTGCTGGGAGTACAGGCCTCACAGTGACTCACTCACCGTGCCCCGAGAGTTCTCCCTTTTTGAGCAGTGAATTAAGTCCACACCCCAATCACCTACCTTGTTGAGCTCTCACAGTCTGGATCACCACACACCCACCCTTGTCACCCTGGGGCTACCTCACCATTGGAGATGACTTTGCTCCCTGCATGGAGACAACATTACCTCAGGCACTGAGATCACTGCCCAGAGATGCCCATGGTCTGCCTAAGGTGCTGACAGATTTGACACAGGACATTTATTGCTTTTCCTCTTTTGATATTAGGGTTCTATAGCATTTTCTGAGCTCCTTGTTTCCCTAGCCCATAATCCTGGCATACTCCCCGCTGTCTGCCAAAATGTACACCCCTATACTCCCATGTCTAATGGGAAATCTTGCAGAGGTTACTACTACCCATGTGTTTTAGTCTGTTCAGCCTGCTGAAACAAAAATACCATAGAAGGGTTGGCTTATAAACAATGACAATATATTTCTTGTTCTGGAGCTGGAAGTCCAAGAACAAGGTGCCAGCAGATTCAGGGACTTGTGAGGGCCTCTTATGAGGTTGGCTGTCTTCTAGCTGTGGACTCATTTGGTAGAAGGGGCAAGGGAACTCCCTGGAGGGTCTTTTAAAAGGAAACTGATCCCATTCATAAGAGCTCTGTCTTCCTGACCTAGTCATCTACCAAAGACCCCACCTCATATCACATCCTGGGGATTCTGATTTCTTTTTTTCTTCTTTTTTTTTTGAGACAAGGTCTTGCTCTGTCACCCAGGCTGGATGGAGTGCAGTGGCGTGATCATAGCTCACTGCATCCTCTGCCTCCTGGGTTCAAGTTATTCTCCCACCTCGGCCTCCCAAGTAGCTGAGACTACAGGTGTGTGCCACCATGCCTGACTAATTTTTTGTATAGATGTGGTTTCCCCATGTTCCCCAGGCTGGTCTCAAACTCCTGAGCTCAAGTGATCTGCCTGCCTCGGCCTCCCAAAGTGCCGGGATTACAGGCGGAAGCCACCGCCTCTGATCTGGTATGGTATGCCTGTGCCCCCAACAAAATCTCATCTTGAATTGTAACTCCCACAATTTCCATGTTTTGTGGGAGGGACCCAGTGGGAGGTAATTGAATCATGGGGGCGGATCTTTCTCATGCTATTCTCATGATAGTGAGTGTGTCTCAGGAGATCTGATGGTTTTAAAAAGTGGAGTTTCTCTGCACAAGCTTTCTTCTCGTTTGCTGCTTCCACCATGATTGTGAGATGTCCTCAGCCATGTGGAACTGTAAGTCCAATAAACCTTTCTTTTGTAAATTGCCCAGTGTCGGGTATGTCTGAGTGTGAAAGGACTAATACAGGATCCCTCTAGAATTTCAACACGTGAATTAAGTGAGGACACAAACTAAACATAAATGGATATTATTGCTTTCTCTGGGAGACAACTGCCTTCTATCAGTCCACCCCGAAACTCCCTGGGGAGAAGAACTCTGACTCCCCACCACCATTACCTCCCCCTCCCCACCAAACTTGCCACCTGACTTCCCATCCTGCATCTCCAACCACAACCACCCCGTTTATCCCTTTCCCTTGGGTACAAAGGAAGGAAAAAATAATACCAATCCTATTCCAATTCAGAAAAAGGCAAAGAAGGAAGGAAACGTTTCTTAATGACATGTATGAGGTCAGCATTAACCTCATAAATATTACAAGAAAAGAGAACTACAGATGAATATTCCTCATAAAAATAGATGCAAACAACTTCAGGAATCACCACAACAAAAAAACGAATAAGGACTCTGGTCCTGATTTCAATTCCTGATTTCAAGTCTTACTACAAAACAACAGCAATAAAGACAGTGTAATATTGGCATAAAGATGGATATATAGATCAATGGAATAGAATTGAGAGTCCAAAAATAAAATCATTTATCCAAGGTTAACAGATAGTTGACAGGAGTTCCAAGACCATTAATTGTGGGACAGAATATCCTTTGTAACAATGATGCTGGGAGAACCGACTGTTCACAAGTAAAAGTATGAAGTTTGACCCTTAACAACTATATACAAAAAGTATCACAATGAATGATGCACCTAAACATAAGAGCTAAAACTATAAAACTCTTAGGAAAAAACTGGTAAATCTTCATGACATATGATTCAGCAATGGATTTTTAGAAATGACACCAAGGCAGTGCAGTAGCTCACACCCGTGTTCTCATCACTTTGGGAGGCTGAAGCACGTGGATCTTCCAAGGTCAAGAGTTCAAGACCAGCCTGACCAACGTGGTGAAACCTCGTCTCTACTAAAAATACAAAAATTAGCCAGGCATGGTGGTGGGCCTGTAATCCCAGCTATTCAGGAGGATGAAGCACGAGGATTGCTTGAACCCAGGAGGCAGAAGTTGCAGTGAGCTGAGATCGTGCCGCTGCACTCCAGCCTGGGCAACAGAGCAAGACTCCATCTCAAAAAAAAAAAAGAAAAGAAATGACACCAAAAGTGTAAGCAACAAAAAGAAAAATGATTCAAATTCATTAAAATTTAAAACTTTGCCAGGTGCAGTGACTCACGCCTGTAATCCCAGCACTTTGGAAGGCTGTGGCAAGAGGATTACTTTAGGTCAAGAGTTCGAGACCAGCCTGGCCAACATGGTGTAACTCCATCTCTACCAAAAATACAAAAATCAGCCAGATGTGGTGGTACACACTTCTAATCCCAGCTACTCAGGAGGTTGAGGCACAAGAATCACTTGAACCTGGGAGGTGGAGGTTGCAGTGAGCCAAGATTGCACCATTGTACTTCAGCCTGGGCAACAGAGCGAGACTGTCTCAAAAAATAAAACAAACCAAAAAAAGCTTTTGTGCTTCAAAGGATACCATAAGAGTGAAACAACAACCCACAGAATGGGAGTATTTGCAAATCATACATCTGATAAGGGACTTGTACCTAGAATATATAAAGAATTCTCACAACTTAATAACAAAAAGGCAAATAACCTAATTTTAAAATCGGCCAAGTTGATCTGAATAGACATTTATCCAAGGAAAATACACAAATGGATAAGCACAAGAAAAATGCTTATCAGGGAAATGCAAATCAAAATCACAATGAAGCACCCCTCCACACCCACTAAAGAACCAGAATCAAAAAGTCAGATAACTGGAGCACAGTGGCTCACACCTGTAATCTCAGCACTTTAGGAGGCAAGGCAGGAGGATCACTCGAGCCCAGATTGAGATTAGCCTCAGCAACATTGAGAAACCCTATTTCATCAAGAAATATAAAACTCCTGGAATTGAGTTTGGGACAAAATATTTCCAAAAAAAAAGAAATACAAAAGTCAGCTGGGTGTGGTGGCACATGCCTGTAATTCCAGCTACCAGGAGGCTGTGGTGGGAGGATCACCTGAACCTAGAAAGTTTGAGGCTGCAGTGAGCCATGATCATGTCACTGCACTCCAGCCTGGGCAACAGAGTAACACCTTGGCTCAAACAAGGAAACAAACAAAAAAGTCAGGTAAGTGTTGGTGAGAAAACAAAAATCAGACCCTCATATATGACTGATGGGAATATAAATTGGTGCAGTCACTTTGGAAAACAGTCCTGCAGTTCCCTCAATGAGTAAATATGGAAGGCTCAAGTGACTTCCACCTCAGCCTTTTGAGTAGCTGGGACTACAGGCATGCACCACCTAATTTTTGTATTTTTAGTGGAGACAGAGTTTTGTTATGTTGCCCATGTTGTTCTTGAACTGCTAGGCTTCAGTGATGAGGCCACCTCAGCCTCCCAAAGTGCTGTGATTACAGACATGCACCACTGTGCCAGGCCAATAAAATGGTTTTGAAAAAAGTTTTTAATTTTAGTAAATATAGCATTACCATATGACCCAGCAATTCACTCCCAGATATTATTACCCCAAGGTAATAAAAACACATGTACACACAAAAACTTGTACTGGAACGTTCATAATGGCATTATTCACAATAGCTAAAAGGTGAAAGCCTAAATGCCCACGACCTGATAAATGGATGAAGACCATGTGGTAGATCATGCAATGGAACATTATTCAAATTTAGAAGGAAATGAAGTACTGCCATATACCACAACACAGACGACCCCTGAAAACATCACGCTAAGGAAAAAAAGCCAGTCACAAAAGATAACATTTTATATTATTTAATAAAATATCTACAACAGTAAATTCTGAAGATAGGGAAAGTAGTTTAGTGGCTGCTTATGACGACAGGGGGAGAGAGTAAACAGTGACAGCTAAAGAGTATAGCTCTTTTTTTTGAGATCAAGTTTATGAGGTGATGAAAATGTTCTAAAATTCACTGTGGTGATAATTACGTGTATATACTTAGTATATACACTAAAATATTTAGTATATTTTAGAATATACTAAAATAATTGTACACTTTCAGTGGGTAAATTGAATTGTATGGCTTAATAAAATGATTTGGTTTTTGTTTTGTTTTGTTTTGTTTTGTTTTTGAGATGGAGTCTTGCTCTGTCCTGCCCAGGCTTGAGTGTAGAGGCGCGATGTCAGCTCACTGCAGCCTCCAACTCCTGGGTTCAAGCGATTCTCCTGTCTCAGCCTCCCAAGTACCTGGGACTACATTGGTACGCCACCACACCCGGCTAATTTTGTATCAGATGAGGTTTCACCATGTAAGTGTGGCACAGTGGCTTATACCTGTAATCTCAGCATTTTGGGAGACCAAGGCAGGAGGATCACTTGAGCCCAGATTAAGATAAAGCTCAGCAACGTTGAGAAACCTCATTTCTCAATGTTGGCCAGGCTGGTTTTGAACTCCTGACCTCAGATGATCCACCGCCTTGGCCTCCCAAAGTGTTGACATAACAGACATGAGCCACCACACCAGCTGTTTTTGTTGTTGTTGTTGTTTTGTTTTGAGATAGTCTTGCTCTGCCTCCCAAGCTGGAGTACAGTGGTGTGATCTTGACTCACTGCAGCTTCGACTTCCTGGGCTCAAGTGACTTTCACCTCAGCCTCCTGAGTAGCTAGGACTACAAACGTGCACCACCTAATTTTTGTATTTTTTTTTTTTCTGAGACGGAGTTTCGCTCTTGTTACCCAGGCTGGAGTGCAATGGCGTGATCTCGGCTCACCGCAACCTCCGCCTCCTGGGTTCAGGCAATTCTCCTGCCTCAGCCTCCTGAGTAGCTGGGATTACAGGCACGCACCACCATGCCCAGCTAATTTTTTTTTGTATTTTTAGTAGAGACAGGGTTTCACCATGTTGACCAGGATGGTCTCGATCTCTTGACCTCGTGATCCACCCGCCTCGGCCTCCCAAAGTGCTGGGATTACAGGCTTGAGCCACCGCGCCCGGCCCTAATTTTTGTATTTTTAGTAGAGACAGAGTTTCGTCATGTTGCCCATGTTGGTCTCGGACTCCTAGGCTCTAGTGATGAGCCCACCTGAGCCTCCCAAAATGCTGTGATTACAGACATGCACCACTGCACCAGGCCAATAAAATGGTTTTGAAAAAAAAGTTTTTGGCCAGGCATGGTGGCTCACGCCTGTAATCCCAGCACTTTGGGAGGCTGAGATGGGTGGATCGCCTGAGGTCAGGAGTTCGAGACCAGCCTGGCCAACATGGTGACACCCCATCTCTATTAAAGAAAAAAATGTTTTTAATTTTAGCAAATCAAATCCAGTAAGATATATATACATAACTATAACGAAGTGTCAATTTTCCCTGGCTTGTAAGATGGGTTTAATATTTTAATATCAATGTAATTCACCGTATTAACAGAACAAAGAGGAAAACCCCTGTTAACATCATCATATAATCTCAACAGATACAGAGAAAGCATTTGACAGAATTTAATATGCATTTGTAATAAAAACTCTGAGATATTAGCAATAGAAGGGAATTTCTTCAGCCTCATAAAAGATATGTGACAAACTCAAGGTTGACACCACACCTAATGATGATGGTGAAGGCCCGAATGGTTTCTCCCTAAAACTGCCAACTATGCAAGAATGTCTGACCTCCCCACTTCTTCTTCTTCTTTTTTGAGTTGGAGTTTCACTCTTGTTGCCCAAGCTGGAGTACAACGGCTCAATCTCAGCTCACTACAATCTCCACCTCCCTGATTCAAGAGATTCTCCTGCCTCAGCCCCCCAAGTAGCTGGGATTACAGGTATGTGCCACCACGCCCAGCAAATTTTAAGTAGGAGTTTCGATATGTTGGCTAGGCTGGTCTCGAACTCCTGACCTCTGGTAATCCGCCTGCCTCGGCCTCCCAAAGTGCTTGAATTACAGGCGTGAGTCACCGCACCCAGCCTGCCCTTGCCACTTGTTTTCGACACCCTATTGTAGAAACTAGCCAATGCAGTAAGGCAAGGGGGAGAAAGGGCATTTAAACTGGTAAGGAAAATCTAATGCTGCCTTTATTCCCAGAAGACATGATTGTATACATGGAAAACCCTAAGTCATCTAAAGTAAAGCTACTACAATTAATAAGTATGCAAAGTCACTAGATAAAAGGATCCATACACAAAATTTAGTTGTGTTTCCATGTACCGGCAACGACTAATCAAACGTGTAAGGAGTCCCGGTGAGCTTTGTGCGCATGTGCGGGAGGTACGGGGGGCTTGGGGGGGCCTCGCCTGAGAGAGTGAGCTGAGAAAATGGAGATACAGTGTATTACAAAAGGTGCCTTGTCCCTTGTCCAAGGACACAGAGCTGGTGGGAGGCAGAGCTGGAATTTGCTCCAGAGCCTTAGTGCTGTAGGGCAGCTGCGGGAGGAGCTGCGAGACAGAGGTACAGAGGCTGCGGGGGCGGGGGCGCCCAGGGACGGGCAGAGCCGGGACTTGACTCCGTGGGACCCCAGGAGGGGGACGCTCTTTTCTCACCGCCCGAGTGAGTGCCGCCCCTCACTGAGACCTCTTCGCTCCCTCGGCCATGCGGGGCAGGCCCGCCATCCGGGAGGCCCAATGGAGGTGACGATGCCCGTGAAGCAGGAGGCCGAGGGCCTGGCGCCTGGCCGCCAGGGAGACCGCTTCCGGCGCTTCCGGCGCTTCCGCCTGGGCGACGCACCGCGGCCGCACTACACGCCGGGGCTGCTCTGCGCCCTGTGCCGGGACTGGCTGCGGCTCGAGGTGTGCGCGGAGGAGCAGAAGCTGGAGCTGCGGGTGCTGGAGCAGTTCCTGAGCGCGCTTCCCGCTGACACGCAGGCCTGGGTGTGCAGCCGGCAGCCGCAGCGCGGGAAGGAGGCGGTGGCCCTGCTGGAGGAGCTCTAGGTGAGCCTGGCGGGGCTGCGAGGCGGGAGGGGAGCGGGGAAGCCACGAGGAAGCCGAGGGAAGAGTTCCGCTTAACCCCCGAAAACCAGTGTGACCACGGTGGGGAGGCCACGGCGCAGCGGGAGGGACAGTCCACGTGGGGCGCCCTCCATCCCAACACCAGCTACGAGTCAGGAGGGGACCAGGACCCTGGCATACTTGCGAGTTCTCCAGGACTCACAGCCATGTTCACGGTCACGGCTTATCACAGAGAAGGACGCGCTGGAACCAGCTGGGAAAAGGGCCAGGAGAGCGGTGTCAGCTGTCCTCTCCCCTCACTCCTCCCGGCAGGCATGCAGGGAGTCTTGCCAGCCAGGGACCCTCCTCAGACCTTGGTGTCTGGGTTCTTACTGGGGACTCCTCCGCGTTCTGTGTGGCTGACCTCAGCCTCCAGTCCCCCGAAGGTCATGGATACCACCTGGGCCAGACTCCACTCCAAATCCATCTTGCTGTGGAGCTGGGCTGAGGCCCCTAAGCACGCTGGCCCTCCTCATGCGTGAGGGGCCAAGGGCTTAGAGATGACTTACCACGGGCGGAGGGCCAAAGCCAGGCCTCTCTCTGGGGAGGTTTGGATTATTCTTTATTTTTTATTTATTTGTCCATTTTCGAGATGGAGTTTCCCTCTTGTCGCCCAGGCTGGAGTGTAGTGGCGCCACCTTGGCCGAATGCAACCTCCGCCTCCCGGGTTCAAGCAATTCTCCTGCTTCAGGCTCCTGAGTAGCTGGGATTACAGGCGGCCACCACCACGCCCGGCTATTTTTTTTTTTTTTTTTTTTTTTGTATTTTTAGTAGAAATGGGGTTTCTACTGCGCCCGGCACCATGTTTGGATTCTTTACCACACAGCAGGCATGGGCCGACTCACTGTCTGGGGCCCTCCCAGCCCAGCCCAGCACCTTTCTTTGTGAAGTCTTGGTGCACAGACACACCCATTCATTTATGTCATCTGTGGCTGACTCTTGCCACCTTGACTACGACAGAGGGCCTGAGAAGCTGGAAGCATTTACTGTCTGGCCCTGGAGGGGAATCTTGCAGCCTGGCTTACAGTACGCTGTCCAGGGGGACGTGTGATGTGAGCCACAGAAGCCATCTTACCTGTGCTAGTCGCCACGTTGAAAAAGATGAAAAGAAGGCCGGGCATGGTGGCTCACCCCTGTAGTCCCAGCACTTTGGGAGGCCGAGGCGGGCGGATTGTCTGCGCTCAGGAGTTCGCGACCAGCCCGGGCAACACGGTGAAACCTCGTCTCTACTAAAAAAATACAAAATATTAGCCGGGCGTGGCGATGTGTGCCTGTAGTCGCAGCTATTTGGGAGACTGAGGCAAGAGAATTGCTTGAACTCGGGAGGCAGAGGTTGCAGTCAGCCGAGATCACGCCACTGCACTCCATCCTGGGCGACAGAGTGAGACTCCGTCTCAAAAATAAATAAATAAATAAAAACGGTCAAAGGAAAAGGGTAAATTTAGTTTTGATAACCTTCATTGACTCTGATGTCTTCAAAATACTTCCTTTTCAATACGTGGCACTCTCAAGTGGCCCGTGGCTGCTGTGTGGGCCCTGGGTGATGAGCAGCGGGGCACCCACGCAGAGACCTCTAAGAACAGTGGTCCAGGCCATGGAAGCAGCCAGTGCAAAGGCCCTGAGGCGCCTCGAGCAGCAGAAGGGCCCGTGAGTGAGGGCGTGTTAGCGGCGAGTAGTGGGTGGGTGAAGAGTCAGAGTAGTCAGGTGTTCATCATAACTGCGTACCTTGCGCCTGCTGGGTGCTGGGATGTAGCAGGAGCAGTGTGGCATCTAGGTGAGGCAAAGTGAGCAAAAGCCTTCAGTCCACTGCAGCCGGGCGTCTTTCCTTTCTTCCAGAGGGAGCAGCTCCTGTCAAGGCTGCCAGTTGCCTCTGCGCCACCCAACCCAGTGGCCTCGTCCATCTCCCTTCTCATTCAGCCTGACCAGCCTCCAATCACTCAGCTCTCTTACTGTCTGGGATACAGCTCGCCCCTCCTCTGCTCCCACTTCCTGGTACCTCTGTGCTGACTCTGGCTTCTCTGTCCTCACCCTCCTTCCGGGTCATTGTTCCCCAAAATGGGTTATAATAAATCCCCACAAACCCGGCGGCTTACAAATAACACAAGTCTGTTACAGTTCTGGAGGTCAGAAGTCCAAAATGGGTCTCATGGCCCAAAATCAAGGTGTCTGCAGAGACATGTTCCTTCCGGAGGCTCTAGGGGAGAATCTGTTTCATGCCTTTTCCAGCTTCTAGAGGTTGCTCGCATTCCTCAGCTCATGTACCTGTTCTTAGAGTGCTGGGCTCCAACCTCTGCTTCTGTCTCCCTATCAATCCTCTGACCTTGACCCTCACTTGTTAGGATGACTGTGTTGACATTGGGCCCATCAGGATAATTCAGGATCAGTTTCCCCGTGTCAATGCTTAATTCCCTCCTGTCCAGAGTTGCTGTTGCCCTGTGAGACAGCATGTGGCAGGTTCTAGAGATCCGGCCATGTACATCTTCTCGGCCATTATTCTGTCTGCCATAAAGGCTAGGTGAACTGGAGGTAGAAGAGAACGAACATGGAATTGGTTGGCCTCTGGGTTACTCCCTTTCCAGTTTTCGTGACTCCTCAGAACAGGAGCCGGCACATGGGTGCCATATAGGTAGATTTCAGCCACTGTTACTACACTGAGCTCATGCCATCTGTGTTTTTGGCATTAAAATGCCCTTTTAGGAAAAGATGGTAAAAGTACACTTGGTAGTTATTATTGCTTTTAATGTATATATCTTGCAAAATAAAAACAATTCCTTCCACTCAGGGATGCAGTGAGAATTCAAAAAAAATGTGTAAGACCTATACAATGAAATTATAACACACTGCTGAGAGATTTGAATGAAGGTCTAATGAATGAAGAGAGGCACTAACTATGGATTGGCAGAATCAGTACTCTTTTTTGTTTGTTTGTTTTATTATTTTTTTTTATTTTATTTATTTATTTTTTTTTGAGACGGAGTTTCACTCATGTTACCCAGGCTGGAGTGCAATGGCGCGATCTCGGCTCACCGCAACCTCCGCCTCCTGGGTTCAGGCAATTCTCCTGCCTCAGCCTCCTGAGTAGCTGAGATTACAGGCACGCGCCACCATGCCCAGCTAATTTTTGTATTTTTAGTAGAGACCGGATTTCACCATGTTGACCAGGATGGTCTCGATCTCTTGACCTCGTGATCCACCCGCCTCGGCCTCCCAAAGTGCTGGGATTACAGGCGTGAGCCACCGCGCCCGGCCTGTTTTATTTTTTTGAGATGGAGTCTCACTCTGTCATACAGGCTGGAGTGCAACCTCTGCCTCCTATGTTTAAGCAATTCTCCCTGCCTCAGCCTCCCGAGTAGCTGGAATTACAGGCGTCAGCTACTGCACCTGGCCTCAGTAGTCTTTGTTAACATGTCAGTTCTTCCATCTATGTATCCAACACAATCTCTTAAAATTTCAGCAGGCCTATTCATAGAAATTGATACGGCGATTTAAAAACTTATATGCAAATGCAAAGAAATTATTAGCCAAAGCTATTTATTTATTTAGAGACAAGGTCTTTCTCAGTTGCCCAAGCTGGAGTGCAGTGGTACAGTCATGGCTTACTGCAGCCTCCAACTCCTATGCTCAAGGGACCCTTCTGCCTCAGCCTCCTGAGTAGCTGGGACTGTGGGCCTGCACCACTAGCCCAGGTTAATTTTCTTATTTTTGTAGAGATGAGATCTCACTGTGTTACTCAGGTTGGTCTTCTAACTCCTAGGTTCAAGTGATCCTCCAACCTCTCCCCACCAAAATGCTGAAATTTGAGATTTCAGATCTGAGCTACCTTGCTTGGCCCAGAACAATTTCGAAAAACGTAAGTATCAACATTGGAGGAATTACATAACCTGACTTCAAGACACTGTAAAACTGTAGTATGATATTGTGATATTGGTGAAAGTATAGAATTACAGGCTGGGTGTGGTGGCTCATGCCTGTAATCCCAGCACTTTGGGAGGCCTAGGCAGGCAGATCACGAGGTCGGGAGTTGGAGACCAGCCTGGCCAACATGGTGAAACACTGTTTCTACTAAAAACAAAAAAAGTAGCTGGGCATGGTGGCGCATGCCTGTAATCCCAGCTACTCAGGAAACTGAGGCAGAAGAATCACTTGAATCTGGGAGGTGGAGGTTGCAGGGAGCCGAAATTGGGCCACTGTACTCCAGCCTGGGGGACAAAGCAAGACTCCATCTCAAAACAAAACAAACAAAAAGAACGTATAGACCTATAGATCAACAGAACATAGAATCCAGAAGTAGATTCACACATATTGGGTAAACTTTTACTTTTTTTTTTTTTTTTTTACAAGGGGGTCAGAGTAATCCATGGGGAAAATTTCTTTTTTTTTTTTTTTTGAGACAGAGTCTCGCTCTGTCACCCAGGCTAGTGCACAGTGGTGCGATCTTGGCTCACCGCATCCTTCGCCTCCTGGGTTTGAGTGATTCTTCTGACTCTGCCTCCCGGGTAGCTGGGATTACAGGCGCGTGCCACCATGCCCAGCTATAATTTTTGTATTTTTAGTACAGATAAGATTTCACAACGTTGACCAGGCTGGTTTCAAACTTCTAACCTCCAGTGATCCACCTGATTTCACCTCCCAGAGTGCTGGGATTACAGGCGTGAGCCACCATGCCCAGCCAGGAAAATAAGTATTTTCAACAAATAATACTGGAAAAACTGGTTATCCGTATTAATATGGTTTAGATCTGTCCCCACCAAATCTCATGTCAAACTGTAATCACCAGTGTTGGAGGTGGGCCTGGTGGGAGGTGACTAGATCATGGGAGTGGATCCTTCATAAATGGTGTGGCATTCTCTTGGTGCTATTCTCGTGATACTGGTTGTTTAAAAGTGTGTGGCACCTCCCTACCTTGCCGTCTTGCTCTTGCTCTGGCCATGTGGTATGTGCCTGCTTCGCCTTCGCCTTCCACCATGATTGTAAATTTTCTGAGGCCTCCTCAGAAGCAGAAGCCTCTATGCTTCTCATACAGCCTGCAGAACTGTGAGCCAATTAAACCTCTTTTCTTTATAAACGACTCAGTCTGTTATTTTACAGTAATGTGAGAATGGACTAATACACATATAGATCTGTAACTTATGCCATATGTAAGTTAACTAGAAATGGATTTTTTTTTCTTTTTTTGAGATGGAGTCTGTTTGTCACCCAGTGAAGTACAGTGGTGAGATCTTGGTTGACTGCAGCCTCTGCCTCCTGGATTTAAGCGATTCTCCTGCCTTAGCCTCCCGAGTAGCTGGGATTACAGGCGTGCCCCACCACACCTGGCTAATTTTTGTGTTTTTAGTAGACATGGGGTTTCACCGTGTTGGATAGGATGGTCTCGAACTCATGACCTCAGGTGAGCCACCCGCATCAGCTTCCCTAAGTGCTGGGATTACAGATTTGAGCCACTCCACCTGGCCTGAAATGGATTTTATCTAAATTTAAGGCCAGGTGCAATGGTTCATACCTATAATCCCAGCACTTCAGGGGGCTGAGGTGGATCACTTAAGGCCAGGAGTTCAAGACTAGTCTGGGCAACATAGGGAGACTCTGTCTTAAAAAAAATAACGTATAAAAACTAAAACTTTAAAAGTTCTACAAGGAAACATAGGAGAAAAAAAACTATGTCATCTTGAGGTAGGTGAAGATTTCCTAGCTAGGATCCCCCCCCCAAACAAAAAATTCCATGGACCTCAAAAGAAAAAAAATGGATAAACTGAACTTCATTTAAAAAGCACTTTAATAGAGTTGGGGGGGTCTTACTATGTTCCCTAGGCTGGTCTCAAACTTCTGAGCTCAAGCAATCCTCTCACCTCGGCCTCCCAAAGTGCTGGGATTACCGTTGTGAGCCACTGCATACGGTCTAACTTCACTGAAATTTTTTGTCTGTTCATTTTCGTTTTGAGACAGAGTCTCACTCTGTCACCTAGGCTGGAGCGCAGTGGCACAATCTTGGCTTATTGCAACCTCTGCCTCCTGGGTTCAAGCGATTCTCCTGCCTCAGCCTCCCGAGTAGCTGGGATTACAGGCACTGCCACCGCTGTAGCTCATTTTTGTATTTTAGTAGAGAGGGTTTTACCACGTTGGTCAGGCTGGTCTCGAACTCCTGACCTCAAGTGATCGACCCACTTTGGTCTCCAGTAGTGCTGGGATTACAGGCAGGAGGCACTGCACCCAGCCCACTTCTTCAAAATTTTAAAACACTGTTAAAAATGGAGCAAAGCTTTCAGCCAGAACCGCCATCTTTCCAGTAATTCACCAAAATGACAAACCCAAAGGGAAAGAGGAGAGGCATTGGACATATGTTCTCTAGACCTTTTAGAAAATATGGAGTTGTTCCTTTGGCCACCTATATGCAAATCTATAAGGTGATGTAGACATCAAGGGAATGGGTACTGTTCTAAGAGGAATGCCCAAGTGTTACCATGGCAAAACTGGAAGAGTCTACAATGTTCCCCACCATGCTGTTGGCACTGTTGTAAACAAATAAGTTAAGGACAAGATTCTTGCCAAAGAATTAATGTGCATATTGAGCACATTAAGCACTCTTAGAGCAGAGATAGCTTCCTGAAACACGTGAAGGAAAATCATCAGAAAAAGAAGCCAAAGAGAAAGGCACCTGGGTTCAGCTCAAGCAGCAGCCTTCTCCACCCAGGGAAGCACACTTTGTGAGAACCAACAGGAAGGAGCCTGAGGTGCTGGAACCTCTTCCCTACGAATTAACAGTATAACAGGTGCTTTAAAAAAATAAAATAAAATACCTTTGGACTGTTAAAATGTTTCTCTTTATTGAGTAGAGGGTGCTGTCCTCTACCCCAAAGAAATATTTAAAGCAAATTTTAGTTGTATTCTAATTCAGTGTGTAATGTCTTTACTATTCAAATTGAATGTATTTCTTGCTGAAAGATGTGAGGTGGCTTATTGTGAAACAAATTACTCAATTTGTTAGAAAACGGACACATACTAGTTACGACATATTTGTACTGGCTTGAAAAGTCTCTCTAAATCATCATGGAAGAAATAAAGTAATTCACAAAAATTTTAAAACACGGAGTGGGCTGGGCGTGGTGGCTCACGCCTGTAATCTCAGAACTTAGGGAGGCCGAGGCAGGTGGGTTACCTGAGGTCAGGAGTTCGAGACCAGCCTGGCCAACATGGTGAAACCATCTCTATTTAAAAAAAAAAAAAAAGGAATAAAGATTTAAATAAATAATTCACAAAGAAAGATATATTTATGGACAATAAGCACATAAAAACATGCTCAACATCAACTGAGCATGGTGGCTCACGCCTGTAATCCCAGCACTTTGGGAAGACAAGGTGTGTGGATCACTTGAGGTCAGGAGTTTGAGACCAGCCTGTCCAATATGGTGAAATCCTGTCTACTAAAAAATACAAAAATTAGCCAGGCGCGGTGGTGCACACCTGTAGTCCCAGCTACTCGGGAAGCTGTGGCAAAAGAATTGTTTGAACCCTGGTGGCAAAGGTTGCAGTAAGCCAAGATCATGCCACTGCACTCCAGCCTGGGCAACAGAGTAAAACTGTCTCAAAAACAGAAACAAAAACAAAAAAACATGTAAAACTACATTTGTGCCAGGCACAGTGGCTCACACCTATAATCCCAGCAGTTTGGGAAGCTGAGGCGGTTGGATCACCTGAGGTAAGGAGTTCAAGACCAGCCTGGCCAACATTGTGAAACCCTGCCTCTAGTAAAAATACAAAAAATTAGCTGGCATGGTGGTGGGCACCTGTAATCCCAGCTACTCAGGAGGCAGGAGAATCCCTTGAACCCAGGAGGTAGAGGTTGCAGTGAGCCGAGATCGTGCCATTGCACTTCAGCCTGGGCAAGAAGAGTGAAACTCAAAAACACAAGCTACGTTTGAACTCCACTGAAATAGTACAGCACACCCACTAAAAAAGGCTAGCAATGAAAAGATTGACAATACCAAATGGTGCATCTGTGGAGCCATTTGAATCCTTTACATTGCTAATGCAAAAAGGTACAACTGCTTCAGAAAACTGGCAGTTTCCTGTAATGTTAAATACATGCTCCCATATATCCAATCCTATTTACCCAAGAGAAAGGAAGACGTGTTCACACAAAGACTTGTACACAAATATTCATAGCAGTTTTATTCATAATAGCCCAAAATGGTCAACAACCCAAATTTCCATCAATAGGTGAATGCACAAAAAACTATGATACATCTGTACATTGGAAACCTACACAGCAACAAAAAGATGGAATGACTAATACAAACAGCAACATGGCTGAATTGCAAAAACTGCTAAGTGAAAGGAACCAGACACTAAATAAGACATTACTGTATGATCCTGTTTATATGAAACTCTACAAGACATAAAGTCTCCAGTGGTAAAAAGCAGGTAAGTGGTGCCTGGGGCTGAAGATGTAGTTTTGGATAACCAGGAAAGGGCACAAGGAAACTTTTAGTGATGGAAATATTCTACATCTTGATCATGGTGGCAATGACTTGGCTGTCTACATTCGTTAATGCATAGTAAATTGTACACTTAAAATGTGTGCATATTTGTAAATTTTACTTCAAAATACTTGTCTCTGGCCGGGCACGGTGGCTCAAGCCTGTAATTCCAGCACTTTGGGAGGCTGAGGCGGGTGGATCACGAGGTCAAGAGTTCGAGACCATCCTGGTTAACAATGGTGAAACCCCGTCTCTACTAAAAATACAAAAAACATTAGCTGGGTATGGTGGCGCGTGCCTGTAATCCCAGCTACTCAGGAGGTTGAGGCAGGAATTGCCTGAACCCAGGAGGTGGAGGATGCGGTGAGCCGAGTTCGCGCCATTGCACTCCAGCCTGGGTAACGAGCGAAACTCCGTCTCAAAAAAAAAAAAAAAAAAAAAAAAATACTTGTCTCTATATGCTAGCAATGAACAACTGAAAACAAATTCAACAAGTCCATTTATAATACCATCAAACAAAATACTAAAGATAGGTGCAAAATCTATACACTGAAAACTACAATTTGAGTTTACTTTAGTCATTCTATGTGACCACTTGGAGTTTTTGTGTTTAAATTTTAAAAATACTCAAGCAGATAAAACCTACTTGAAAAAAATAGTTAAACTGTGTGTCAACTGAAAAGTGTAATATTTTTGCTCAGTGAATGAAATTATTACTTGATGCAAAATGAGACTCTTGATCTAGTCTCTTAACTTTAGTACTTGCAATAGCCCTCTTACACTGCTTTCAAAGTGATTCTCTACTTAATAGAATGAAAACAAAGTATTACTTATCTAAATAATACATAATATTTCACAGCTTAACCAAGGCAGTTCATTTTCGTTTTTGTTTTTAAAGAGACAAGGTCTCACTGTTTGGCCCAGGCTGGTCTTAAATTCCTAGCCTCAAGTGATCCTCCCAACTCAGCCTTCCCAAGTGCTAAGATTAGAGGCATGAGCTATCACACCTGGCAAGCAGGACAGTTCTGAAAGCTCTGGACCCACGTTCCTAAACCTGATGGCCAAGTCCCCCACTCCCACCCTGAGTGATTCAGCTCTACAGAGGAATTGAACATCATTTAACCAGAAAATTAATCAGAGAATCTCATCCACTGGCAAAAACAGAGTTAATTGCCAGCACCTTGTAAAAATCATTTAGTCTTTCTTACTCTGAGCTATATCTCTAGAATGATTGTCAAAGCTTGCTGTACATGTGAATCCTGTGGAGAAACTTTTGGAGGTAAAACATGCTGGAACCCCATCCATTAGCCTCTGGGGGTGTGGCCCAGACTCATCAACCATTAGACTTCAGATTTTGCCCAGTTAGCATCTATGCCAGTTTAATTATCTATTTTTTTTCTTTTGAGATGGAGTCTTGGTCTGTTGCCCAGGCTGGAGTGTAGTGGCGTGATCTAGGCTCACTGCAACCTCTGCCTCCCTGGTTCAAGCAATTCTCCTGCTTCAGCCTTCTGAGCAGCTGGGATTACAGGGTGTGCACCACCATGCCCAGCTCATTTTTATATTTTTAGTAGAGACGGGGTTTCACCATGTTGGCCAGGCTGGTCTTGAACTCCTGACCTTGTGATCCACCCACCTTGGCCTCCCAAAGTGCTAGGATTATAGGTGTGAGCCATCACACCTGGCTTTTTTTTTTTTTTTTATGTTTGTTTATTTTTTTTGAGATGGAGTTTCACTCTTGTTGCCCAGGCTGGAGTGCAATGGTGCAATCTTGGCTCACTGCAACCTCCGCCTCCTGAGTTCCAGTGATTCCCCTGCCTCAGTCTCCTGAGTAGCTGAGATTATAGGCATGTGCCACCATGCCCCTCTAATTTTTGTATTTTTAGTAGAGACGGCATTTCTCCATGTTGGTCAGGCTGGTCTCAAACTCCCGATCTCAGGTAATCCACCTGCCTCGGCCTCCCAAAGTGCTGGGATTATAGGCGTGAGCCACCACACCTGGCATAATTCTCTAATCATCAACCTTTTACAAATTAGGTAGTATTTTGGTCTTAAATCAGGGAACACAGGATGAGTTTGCTAGAACAAGAAAACAATGAGCGTAATTTGTTCTGTATTTGGCACATATTTTCCCACTTAAACCCTTACTACAAGCGAAGTCGACTGTAGTATTCTGGACATAACCGATAAATTGCCCATAACTGAACACACCAAGTAAATGGCAAACTGATGTTTGAGTCCCTATTCCTCCACATTCTGAAGCCTATGGTTTCTAGACTGGATGCCCCTGCATACTGTCCCAGCTGCAAGGGCCTTCCCTGTACTACAGTCTTACCTAATATATTTGACTGTTCTTAGAGTAGTTCAGAGGGAGCGAGCTGTCGACCAGGTGAAGCAAATCCTAGCAGGCTACCTCTCCAGAGGTCTGGGATAGCAGATCCATGGGAAATAAAGTCATTAGAGAAGTTAACAGGTAATTTGGTAATTTTACAAAATTAGGGTGTTAGTTCCTTGGATCAGCATTCCTTAGAACTTTTAGTCTTATATTACCACATCCTTGAAGGATGCACCATTTCTTGTCATGGTATCTGACCCATGCAGTCCACCTCCCAAATGCCTGAAGTGTGATGAGGAAATGAATTTATAGTTTGATGGACATCACTAGACTTATTAAGGGAGGGGCCAGGCCAGGCTCAGTGCCTCATGCCTGTAATCTCAGAACTTTGGGAGACCGAGGCCGGCAGATCACCTGAGGTCAGGTGTTCGAGAGCAGCCTGGCCAACATGGTGAAACCATGTCTCTACTAAAAATGTAAAAATTGGCTGGGCATGGTGGCAGGTGTCTGTAATCCCAGCTACTCAGGAGCCTGAGGCAGTAGAATCGCTTGAACCTGAGAGGCAGAGGTTGCAGTTAGCTGAGATCACACCATTGCACTCCAGCCTGGGGGACAAAAGCGAGACACAGTGTCAAAAAAAAAAAAAAAGAAAAGAGAGAGAAGGGGCCCAGCGTGGTGGCTCATGCCTGTAATCCAGCACTTTAGGAGCCCAAGGAGGGCAGATTGCTTGAGGTCAGGAGTTTGAGACCAGTCTGGCCAACATGGTGAAATGCCATCTCTATTAAAAAAACAAAAATTAGCCAGGCATGGTGGCAGGCGCCTGTAATCCCAGCTACTTGGTAGCCTGAGGCATGAGAATTACTTGAATCTGGGAGGCGGAGGTTGCAGTGAATCGAGATTGTGCCATTGTACTCCAGCCTGAGTGACAGTGAGATACAATCTCAAAAAAAAAAAAAAGGAAAACTGTCCAAATTAAAGGTTACTGCTTGAGCTTCTGATGGGCTCAGTCTCGTAAACTGATGAAAATTTAACCACTGAGTAGATTTCATACCCATTTCCTAACCCTGTTGGCAAATCCAGGTGGGAAACTATACATGGTGAGCACGGAGCCAAGATGACTTCATGGCTAATGTTTATGCCTGGGGCAGGCATCACACCTTCAGACAGCATGAATTCCACGCCAAGAGAGGTTAGTCTGGGCAGCCTGTCCCTAAACAATCCCCTTTCTTACCGGTGGCTGCACCAAAGGGTGGCTTAAGTATTCAATCTTTAAAAAGTGTGTTACACAAATGCAATTCCAAGACAAAGCCCAGGCTCCCCCATCCCAACCAGATTGCTCTCCCTATGTCCCTGTTGTAAAAATTCTGAATCCTTTACATGGTTATTCATTCATCCAGTATTTACCGAGTGCTGTATCCCAGGGGCCAGGGATACAATAATGAAAATAAAAAACAGTCAAAACCAGCTATCCTTCTGGAGCTTACATTCAAGTAGGAAAAGATGGATTATAGATTAGATGGGAAGGAGGGGGAATGCCGAGAAAGGGAGTGTGGCAATTATTTTATTTTGAGATGAAACCTCACTCCTGTCACCCAGGCTGGAGTGCAGTGATGCGATCTCAGCTCACTGCAACCCCCACCTCCAGGGTTTAAGCAATTATCCTGCCTCAGCCTCCCAAGTAGCTGGGATTACAGGTGCCTGCCACCATGCCTAGCTATTTTTGTAATTTTAGTAGAGACAGGGTTTCATCAGGTAATTACGAAATTACCTGCCAGGCTGGTCTTGAACTCCTGACTTCAGGTGATCCACCTGCCTCTACCTTCCAAAGTTCTGGGATTATAGGCACAAGCCACTACGCCTGGCCTAAGTGTGGCAATTTTAAATAAAATCAGAGGAGGCATGGTTGAGAAAATGACATTTTAGCTAAGAACTGAAGCAATGAGGAAGCGAGGCACATGGCTATCTGAGGAACAGAACTGCAGATGAAGGAGTGAGCAAAAGCAAAAGGCTTGAGATGGGATGCTGTTGTCAACACATGAGACGAGGCCAGTGTGGAAACCAAGTGAACAAAGAGGAGAGTAGTAGGAAATGAGGTGAAAGACTGAATATATTCCATAGATGGAAGGACACTAGAGGGCTTAGAGGGGAAGTTGGTCTTCTCAAAGAGAAAACATAAGACAGTAGCCGTGAAGACAGATACTGGTGATTTTGGTACAGAATATATAGGTGAACATTAACTACATGATACCTGCACCTCAGGCCTGGCTAGAATGGCTAAGTCAAAAGGAAAGAGAAAGATAGAAGCTTATCTGTAGGAAGCACTTAAAAGATTTCAGGAAACACTTTGTTTCAGATAAAAATAAACAGTATTTGTTGAGTGGTGTGTGTGTGTGTGTTTTAAATAAGAGACAGAGTCTTGCTCTGTTACCCAGGCTGGAGTGCAACGGCGTGGTTTTGGCTCACTGCAATCTCCACCTCCCAGGTTCAAGCAATTATCCTGCCTCAGCCTCCCGAGTAGCTGGGATTACAGGCGCCCACCACCACGCCCAGCTAATTTTTCTATTTTTAGTAGAGATAGGGTTTTACCCTGTTGGCCAGGCTGGCCTCGAACTCCTGACCTTGTGATCTACCCGCCTTGGCCTCCAAAAGTACTGGGATTACAGGTGTGAGCCACCGTGTCCAGCGAGTGGTGTGTTTTAAGGGATATTATTAATTTTACCTTCAGCACCGTTACTGAATTGAAGGTTGTGATTAAATTACTTGAGAGGATTAGTTTGGATGTAACTGCACGTGGTAAATTTGAGGTGTTTGACAGAAATGCTAATTAAGCAATTATTGGAGGTACTAGAAGAGATTCATCTTTAGATAGAGAGATGGATTGGATGAGGTTCTTTATAAATGCAAAAAAAAATCTGACAGTTTTTTTCAATAAGGATTCAGTGTTTGTTAAGATGTGTCAAGTATGGAGGAACTAAGTTAAATGACAATCCAGGCAGAAGGGTTTTTAAATGTTTTAATTACTGCATATATTTAAGAACTTGAGATTTTTTTCTACGTAATTCCTAAGCTTTTAATTTTATTTTACAATTATTTTTGGCATGTGTAGTTTCTGACATCAGCATCTTGCCCAACTTATAAAGACTGGCTGCTATCTTTCTTGAATCTTTTTTGCATCGTATAAGCTGTCTATAGCTTCTAACTCATTGATGCCATTGCACTGTGGCGAAACATATGGATTGTGCATCCAGCACATGGGGAATGGCACATTTTCCTCCATTCTCTTGGCTTTGAGGAGTCTATCTTCCTTCATAAAAATCTCTAAATAGACTGGGTACAGTGGCTCAATCTTGTAATCCTAGCACTTTGGGAGGCCAAGGCGGGTGGATCATGAAGTCAGGAGTTAGAGACCAGCCTGGCCAACGCAGTGATAATACAAAATTACAAATAGTAAAAATACAAAAATAAACTAAGCCTGGTGGCTGGCGCCTGTAATCCCAGCTACTCGGGAGGCTAAAGCCAGAGAATCACTTGAGCCCGGGAGGTGGAGGCTGCAGCAGTGAGCCGAGATCTCGCCACTGCACTCCAGCTGGGGCGACAGAGCTAGACTGTCTTAAAAATAAAACAAACAAAACAAACCCCCTCTCAATTAGATTTTCACTCTTGACCCTGAGCCAGCCAGAGAGCTGCTAGCTGCTGTCCTGGATCATTGACGGTCACTCAGCCTCAGTGCCAGCATATCAGGTGGTTTTGTCAGGTTTTCTGAACTTAAAAAAGCCATCACCATGGCAACCTGAGTAAAAAAAATAATTACCTATAGTGTCTGTAGGCTTGTACCCTTCAGTGTAAGTGTAGAAAAGACTGAAACAAATCAAGGATCTAATGTTTAAAATGCAGGTTACTATCCAGATTCCCATCTGAAAACTGGTCAGGTCAGCAATTCTACCTATGGCTAGGAGGATTCTTTTGAGTATTAGGCAAGCGAACACTCGTCAAATGCTTAGCACATTGCCCAGCACATAAAGCGCTTAGCCAATGTTAGCAGCTGTATGATAATCCCTTCTAAGAAGCATAGTCCCTCTCTACAAATGAGGAAACAATGAGAAGTGACATTCTAACCCAAAGTCACCAACATTCACTCCAGTGGATACTGAGGCTTCTCCTGTGCCACTCTACAAAATGTTGTGATCAAGAAATGAAGTAGACCTCCCAAACACCGAAGCACACACCCAACCTTCTCCCACAGCTGTAGAACTGGGAATGGCAGAAAAGGCTAAGAAATCCAGAGAAGTCCCCAAAGGGCCAGAGACCACAATACCCTGGTTGCCCACGGCACTCTAAAGTCTGAGCCATCTCACAGGCATGACCATACCAAGCATAGAGACTGCTAAATTTACCAAGAATCTAGACCATTTGGATTATTCGTCACTGATTTAGATAAAGGGATGTGGGAAGCTTTCTTTTGAAAGAACAGCATTTACCTTGAAGGGCCTTACTAAAAGAGATGCCTTTTTGTAAAAAAGCCATAGGATCAGTGGTTAAGTCTCTAACATATGAACAGCATACGCTGCCCAGCTAATGAGGTGAAGAGTCTAAGCTAGATTTATTTCTGAGAAAGACCAAAAGACTGCCTTTATAGCACTATACCTCGTCAGTTACCTTGGGCTGAACTGCAGAAAGAACTTGATGACTAACACCTAAAACGCTGGAAACAAAGACACACACACTTCCAGGTGTGGATTTTTATTTTCACAAAAAGACAACAATGTCTTCCCACATACAAGTATTTACAAAACCCAGCTGATTCACCCATCTAGAACCTGGGTTTTCGTTCCACTTCTCAACATAGTTGGGAACATGGAAACATTAATACCCACACAATTCCCAGAGATGGAATTTATCCATTAAACAGTGCAGATTACCTAAAAGTGCACTTACCTGCACAACTCGGTCTAAGAACCTTGTGAAACAAGCCTCATGGCCAAGGTTTCAATAATCTATTTGGTTTCATACCATGCAAACCTGAACAAGTGTGCTGCTACACTAAACCGAAAATCGGTTCTCATTTTACAATTAAAAAGGTTCTCAACACTTTAGCAACTATACAGAATATGAAGGTTTATTTCAAAAAAGATTACATTTTTTTTAAACCAGGATACACAGATGCACTTAATGTAACAGTACCTTCTGCAAAAATAGGTTACATAATACTCAGAAATGCAAGAACAATCTTATTCTCTAAAAATTAGACAGCTAAGACTTCTTAAGCTTAGACAGCCTTCAAAAGGGAGGCTGAAAATGCTTGGTGAAAAGAAGTAACTCTAGAGCCAGACACCACAGAGCTAAGGTTGCAAATTAAACCACTACCACACAGCTGCAAACTACTCTTTATATTCACACAGCGTTAAACAAAATGAATTCAATTTCATCTTTTCAAATGTGTCTTGGTGCTGCAAGAAAAAAAGTTGAATGATACACAAAACTATTAAAAGTTACAACAGAACTATTTAAACATCTTCTCCAAAATTGAGAAAAGCAATCATGTTAAATTTTTAAAAAGAAAAAGTCTGACAGAACTCTCAAGCAAGTCAGAGGTCCTCTTCATAAGTAGTCAAGTAAAGTTTACAAGAGTTTTCAATAAATTATCTTAAAACCAGGGCAGAGAGCTCATTTTCAGAATCGTCGTGGAGGTCCGCCCTTAAATGGCTTAAATCCGGAGCCACTTCCTCTTGGCATGGAATTGCCACTGATTTGTACAATTCTATTAATTGGGGATGCATTACTGAAAAAGGTTTAAATGAAAAAAAATGTAAGAGAACAAAGAACAAATCATCACTGCAAATACTTACACAGCACTTACCATTTGCCAGGCACTGTTCTTGCTACTTTATCCAAAATAAATCATTTACTCTTTTCAACAGTCCTTTGAGATCTGAATCATTACTAACCCCACTTTACCGATGAAGAAACAGATCTGGAGGTTGAGTAACTCCGAAGGTCACAAAGCAAATAAAATGGTGGAGCAGAGATTTGAACCTGGGCAATCTCACTTTGAAGCGCCACTACCTCTTAAGCCATTTGCTGATATGCACATGGACGGATTATAGCAGTAGATCTCTTAAGTGTGGACGCCAAACCAGCAGCAGTAGCAACAGTTACAACAGGCCTGTTAGAAATGCAAATTCTTCCCCCCATCTCAGACAACTGAGAAGGAACTCTGGGGGTGGGACCCCCAGCAATGTGTGTTTTTTGGGGGGTTTTAAAAAATACATATATATATTTTTAGACAGGGACTCACTCCCTTCACCCAGGCTGGAGTGCAGTGGCACAATCATGGCTCACTGCAGCAAACCTTGACTTCCTGGGCTCAGGTGATTCTCCCACCTCAGCTTCCAGAGTTGCTGGGACTACAGGGAAGCACCACCATGCTCAGCTAATTTTTTTATTTTCAGTAGATACAGTGTTGCACCATGTTGGCCAGGCTGGTCTTGAACACCTGGGCTCAAAAGATCTGCCAACCATGGCCTCCCAAAGTCCTGGAATTATAGGCATGAGCCACCATGACCAGGCAACCTGTGTTTTAACAAGCCCGCCAGATGATTCTGTTGTTTTCTAAAGCTTGTGAACTAAATCATAGGAAGTAATGTAAGAAATATTTCTAGAATCTTTATCTGTAACGCAACAGAGCAAATGTTAGTAAGACAGAAAAAGCAGACCCTCTCCCCAACCCAAAAAACCATTAATAGGCCAGGTGTGGTGGCTCAGGCCTGTAATCCCAACACTTTGGGAGGCTGAGGCGGGAGGACCAAGGAGAATTGCTTGAACTTGTGAGGCACAGGTTACAGTGAACTGAGATCATGCTACTGTACTCCAGCTTGGGCGACAAAGTGAGACTCCATCTCAGAAAAAACCATTAACAAACCATACAATAAAAATCTAAAGTGAAAGCCAGGTGCAGTGGCTAATGCCTATAATCCCAATACTTTGGGAGTCCGAGGCCGGAGGATCACCTGAGGACAGGAGTTCAAGACCAGCCTGGCCAACAAGGTAAAACCTCTGTGTCTACTAAAAATACAAAAAATTAGCTGAATGTGGTGACACATGCCTATAGTCCTAGCTACTTGGAAGGCCAAGGAAGGAGAATCACTTGAACCCATGAGGCAGAAGTTGCAGTGAGCTGAGATCGCACCACTGCACTCCAGCTTGGGCAACGAGAGACTTTGTCGTGGGGGGGGAAAAAAAAAAACTACAGTGAAAAGGTTCAGGCAGAATAAAACTAAATTATAAAAAAGCTTAAATGCCAGGCTGAGGAATTTTGGCTTTATCCTGTGACCTGCAGCAGCTGCTTTTTTTGGTTTTAGAGCAGTAGATGGTCTAACAAAATGGGGGTTTTAACGATTTAGGAATAGGGTAATGGAGGGTGAAAAGAATAATTTGGGAAGATCAGGCAGAAGCTGAAATGAGGAAGAAGGAATAGCTATGAGAAACATTTTTTGTAGAGACGGGGTTTTCTCATGTTGCCCAGGCTGGTCTTGAACTCCTCAGTTCAAGTGATCCACCTACCTTGGCCTCCCAAAGTGCTGGGATTACAGGTGTGAGCCACTGCCTGAGAAACATTAAAAAATAAATAAATACAACGAAACAGCCAGGCACGGTGGCTCATACCTGTAATCCCAGAACTTTGGAAGGCCGAGACAGACAGATCATGAGGTCAGGAGTTCAAAACCAGCATGGCCAACTACAAAAATTAGCCAGGAGTGGTGGTGTACGCATGTAATCCCAGCTACTTGGGAGGATGAGGTAGGAGAATCTCTTGAAAGCTGAGATCAGCCACTACACTCCAGCCTGGGCAACAGAGAGAGACTCCGTCTCAGAAAAAAAAAAAAAACAAAAAAACAGAACCACACTTAGAAATTTATGCTAGAAATGAAGAAAGGTAAAGACGAGGCCCCTGTTTTTCCAGTCAGGATGAGTGAAATGGGTGATGGCACTATCAAATTAAAAGAAGCTGGAGGCAACAAAAGGGACACAAAAGTTTGAAACAGGAAAGAAATGAGTTTGACTATGACCTCGAATTCATGGAAACAGAAAAGCACTTACATGGCAATGGCAACATGAAACTGAAAAGGAACAGCAGTGTCTAAAGCTTAGCCGTAGGAAGGAGCATGCAAAGGCAGTCACAAGGGCAGAAAGAAAATAATGGTGCCTTAGAAAATAGACTCCCTCAAAATAAAGAAAAGCGACGGTGTGAAACAGTGTTTAAGCACCAAGAAGCCTGACAACTATGAAAATAAAAGAATCTATATTTATCAAGAGAAAAGTCATCTGTGACCTTTACAAACCAATACAATGAATATTGAGCTTGTGCAGGCTTATGAAGTTTGATGTTAGAAGTGTGACCATGGAATGGTAGTGACCTGGTTCACAGTCTCCTAAGAAAGAGGAATGGGAAAGATAGGAGGACATGAAAGAGACGGGGAAGCTGAAAACGTGTTGGGTGAAAGGCCACATCCGACCTTGGTGTGAAGACAAAGCTCGCTTCTCAACATATGAACAGATTTTGTGTTAAATGTCTAAAAGCTTTGCCAAGAGTTTTAAAAGGGAGGAAACAGAACACACTTTCAGTTTTTTCTTCCTAAGAATTTGAGGAATGCTAGGTAGGGAAAAGATGATGGTTCCAATGTGAGGTTAAGATTGATTCTCTAGGCTGGGTGGAGTGGCTCACACCTGTAATCCCAGCACTTTAGGAGGCTAAGGCAGGCGGATCACCTGAGCCAACATGGTGAAGCCCCGTCTCTACTAAAAATACAAAAATTAGCCAGGCATGGTGGCCCACACCTGTAATCCCAGCTACTAAGAAGGCTGAGATGAGAGAATTGGTTGAACCCGGAAGGCAGAGGTTGCAGTCAGCCAAGATCGTGCCACTGCACTCCAGCCTGGGCAACAAAGACTCCATCTCAAAAAAAAAAAAAAAAAAAAGGATTCATTATCTACTAGATTCTGCCATACATACATACATACCCCTATCTAGATCAACTTGCCAGAATGTCACTGAATTCATTTACAAGGAAGAATACAAACTAACACATTAATATCAGCTGTTCTGCAAACACTCTTTTGGAAACTTTGAGTGGATACAGGGAAATGTACGGGCAGACCTAGGGTTTTCACTAGTTGTAATTCAGTCTTTCATTAATGTCAGAAGAAGCTGTAACAACTTTTATGGAAAGGATAAAGTGTTGGTTGTGTGCTGGCAGAAAAAGTCTAAACTGGTTAGTTATTTACCTTGAATGTTGGGTTATCATGCCTGCTCCTGCCCGGCCATCACCCATTCGCCTTGTATCATGATAGCTAGGCCCTTGAGAGGGTGGACCATGCCACTCTTTCCTTGGTCCACTTGTGTCCCGTCCATGGCGTTCAACCACATGTCGCTCCTCAGGATAGTGCTAAAAGAATAGCATATGAAAAATCACTTGGCTGGGCACAGTGGCTCTTGCCTATAATCTCAGCACTTTGGGAGGCCAAGGTGGGCAGATCACCTGAGGTCAGGAGTTCGAGACCAGCCTGGCCAACATGGTGAAACCTGTTTCTACTAAAAATACAAAAAATTAGCTGGACGTGGTGCCATGTGCCTGTAATCCCAGCTACTCGGGAGGCTGAGGCAGGAGAATCGCTTGAACCTGGGAGGTGGAAGCTGCAGTGAGCCAAGATGGTTCCATTGCACTCCAGCCTGGGCAACAAGAGTGAAAATCCGTCTCAAAAAAAAAAAAAGTAACGACACCCTCAGTTTCATACCAACTTACTTATATTAGTGTCCTTTTAATGTCAGAAGCAAATTAGTAAGACATCTGACAAGGTAAGATAAAAGGATGAGTAATGCAACAGCATATGAAAAGAGTTTATATCTATTTTGTACCAAGAAGCTACTCAGGCTTCAGGGAAGGATACGGAGGAAATGATTCAAATTTTATCCTTTTTTTTTTGAGATGGAGTCTCGCTCTGTTACCAGGCTGGAGTGCAGTGGCGCAATCTCAGCTCACTGTAATATCCACCTCCCAGGTTCAAGCGATTCTCCTGCCTCAGCCTCACGAGTAGCTGGTAGTACAGATGCATGCCGCCACGCCCAGCTTATTTTTGTATTCTTAGTAGAGATGGGGTTTCACCATGTTGACCAGGATGGTCTTGATCTTAGGCTTCGTGATCTACCTGTCTTGGCCTCCGAAAGTGCTGGGATTACAGGTGTGAGCCACTGCGCCTGGCCAATTCCTTTTTTAAAATTTTAATGTTTTTTGGAGACACGATCACACTGTTGCCCAGGTTGGAGTACTGCATTGCGACTATAACTACTCCAACTCTTTATCGCTAAAGCGATCCTCCTGCTTCAGCCTCCTGCCTAGCTGGGACTACAGGGTGTGCACCACCATGCTCAGCTAGCTTTTTAATTTTCTTATAGAGATGAGGTCTCGCTATATTGCCCAAGGTGGTCTTGAACCCCTGGCCTCAAGTAATCCACCTGCCTTGGCCTTCAAAGTGCTGGGATTATAGGCATGAGCCACCAGTCCTGGCCATTAATTTATATATCTGTATTTCCTGGCATCCAAGTGCTTTTTGACCCTTCATTATTTCAAATACTTGGATCTTACATTTATTGTAAGAAGGCACAGACAGAGATCAAAACCTTAAGACAAGTCAGGGTGGGGCCAATGATCAGCCTATCAGGACAACATGCAAACAGCACATAGAAACAGGAGTTGTCAACTTGTTTTACATCATACTAGTTAGTATTATGGCATTTAGAAGGTGATACATTCATAACTATGGAAAACAGAGTAGTGAACACTGTTTGTTTGTTTGTTTGAGATGGAGTTTCGCTCTTGTTACCCAGGCTGGAGTGCAATGGCACGATCTCGGCTCACCGCAACCTCCGCCTCCTGGGTTCAGGCAATTCTCCTTCCTCAGCCTCCTGAGTAGCTGGGATTACAGGCACGCGCCACCATGCCCAGCTAATTCTTTGTATTTTTCGTAGAGACGGGGTTTCACCATGTTGACCAAGATGGTCTTGATCTCTTGACCTCGTGATCCACCCGCCTTGGCCTCCCAAAGTGCTGGGATTACAGGCTTGAGCCACCGCGCCCGGCCTGAACACTCTGTTTAAAGCTGTTTAAGTCATTGCACCTAACCAAGAATATTTTTTTAAAAAGGAAAAAGTGAGAAGGAAACATAAGTGGGGGCCAAAGATTCTGGATCCAGTTTGAAAGCCTCAATTTCTTAAAAAGAAATATAATCAAAGTTATTAGAAAGGCTTAGACAGGGCGGGCCGGCTCACATCTGTAATCCCAGCACTTGGGAGGCTGAGCAAGGTGGATCACAAGGTCAGGAGATCGAGACCATCCTGGCTAACACGGTGAAAACCTGTCTGTACTAAAAATACAAAAAAATCAGCTGGGCGTGGTGGCACGTGCCTGTAGTCCCAGATACTCGGAAGGCTGAGGCAGGAGAATCACTTGAACCCGGGAAGTGGAGGTTGCAGTGAGCCAAGATCCCACCACTACACTCCAGCCTAGGCAACAGAGAGAGACCCTGTCTCAAAAAAAAAAAAAAAAAAAAGGCTCCTTTACCAAATTAACAATTATTAAATTTCTCTGGGAAGTTTAAAAAAAATGGAGTATTTCAAGGCTAGTTCTTTAACTCTTTGGACTACTGATGATCAACTACTGACAGTAAAGTATGAGGAAAATATAGATTCATTTTACAAATTAATGCCTCTCAATCATTCCTATCTAATCTAGGCCACATCAAAATGCTACTGTATATCCAGAGTAGCTCATAAATCCTCTAAATATATGTGTGCAGGCTGGCCACAAACCTCCTGCGGCATTTACCTGTGCTCCACTTCCTCGATCTGTGATGACTCCTCTGTCTCCATCTCTGCTCCCGTACCCCGAGGTGCTGCTACGATTCCCAGGGGGGGCACCTCTCACGCTGTGCCCTGACACTTCTCTCCCAGATCTTTCTGGTCTTTCGACTCTGTTAAACAAAACATAAAAACATACATGATCCAAACTTTAATCTTACCTTTTTTAACCCTGATGGATTAGACCATCAGGAGAGCACTACAAAGTACACAGCTACCTTGTTTCCCGTTTGTCAGTGGACATGCTTCCTTCACTTTTCCAGCTGGTGGGTCTGGAAGGATTAGGCCCTGCCTCTCGAGGATGTCTAGGATGAGTGATGTCAGGCCTGTCATGAATGATCACTGTTCTCCTTTCGTCTCGCTCCCCTCGTACTTCTCGCCTGTCTGATTCTCTAAGTTCATTTCTTGGTGGTGGAGGCTCATTTCTTCTGGAGTCACTGAAATTTTTGGGATATCTTTCAAAGCTTGGATCTTCCCTTCGTGCAGTAGGTCGTGCTTTTTTCCCTTCACTTTGACCAACAAAGCGATCCCGCCTATTGATTAGAAACAAAGAATATAGGTCCTAGAAGTGCTTACTTGAGTGCTTAATTCTTCTTAACTTTGTCTGCATAACCTATAATGATGAAACCAAAAAATGAACTTAAGGCAAAGCCATGGAAAAAAGCTAGTTATTATTACAACTCATTTTCTTTTAAACTGAACTAAGTGTCTAGCCTGAAGGTTGGTTTTTAGCATTCGGGAGAAATGATACCAAATACTCAAAGTCACTACCAAGCTAAATAATGCTTTACTGTTATTAACAGTTGAGGCACATCCAAAGCAATCAGTGCTCCCACAGTTTTAAAGATAAGAAGAGGCTGGATGTGGTGGTTCATACTTATAATCTCAGCATTTTGGGAGGCCAAAGTGGGTGGATCACTTGATCCCAGAAGTGTGAGACCAGCCTGGCCAACATGGTGAAACCCTGTCTCTACTAAGAACACAAAAATTAGCCAGGTGTGATGGTGCATGTCTATAATCCCAGCTACTTGGGAGGCTGAGGCATAAGAATCGCTTGAACCCAGGAGGCAAAGGTTGCAGTGAGCCAAGATCGTGCCACTGCACTCTAGCCTGGGAGATAAGAGTGAGACTCTGTCTCAAAAAAAATAAAATAAGAAGATAAAGTCAACCTATTTAGTGGTGTTCTATTTAATTAATTTGGAATACTGAATCACATTCACTTTAACAGAAACAAAAATCATGTAATTTGTTCTGAACATTCAGTTCTGACCTGATAGTTAATTAAGATTTTAGGAGAAACAGTTATCACTAGCAAGTCTCATAAAATAAATATAATAATTTTCAACATATCTATCTACCTTTCAAAAGATGAAGACTGTACTGCTGAACTCTCAGGAAACCTGCCCCTCTCTCGGTGATCAAAGTCATTAAATCTGTTCTGTTGGCGAGAGTAGTCAGATCCATGGCCAAATCGTGCATCTGTATCTAGAGACAACTTTTTATTGTCGCTCCAGTAAGGATCATCTCGCCTTGAAGAGAAATATTTGCTCATTTACATAAATTACTTCCACAGTAATCAAACAACATTTACTTGGAGTCATACATACCACATGTTAGAACTGTGGACACAACAGGGCTAGTAAACTCAAGATATAACACACTCAGTTAGGAGTACAAACTAGCAAAGACTCAATTGTTGAATTACGTAAAGTCAATAGTGTGAGAAGAATTTAAATAGGAGAGAAAAATAGTTGAAAAACTGCCTGTCTTAAAATTATTAAACAAAAAGACAAACAAAATACTTGAAATCACTTTATAATACAATTCTAACCAGCAGTTCACAACCTCTTCAGTTATCCTTAACTTTGGAAATGTTAGAGTGGAAGTCAGAAGCACAATTCATTCATTCCACCTATTTCTCTATTTCTAAAATCAACTTAATTTCACAGAATTTATGTTAAGAAAATTAAATGGGCATATTTATATTTTTAAATCTATATGAAGTATGAATGCAAACACACAATGGAATCTATCAATCTCCTCAAGTTTATGACTTCCATTTCTATACTATCTGCACTACCTTTTTACCAACGTTCAAAATCCGTTTATTACTGAAGCCTACTATGACAATATATTTTCCATGTGTTTATATTTTAAGTGACCCTGAAAGATAACACTGAATTACGTACTAGTTAAAAATACAATTAGTAGTGACTTTGTCCTAGATAACTGGTAATAAGTCTAGCTCTGCAATATCATGGCAGCCTAATAGTCTGAGCATAGGACTATGAATCCAGAGTGGTTGTAATCCAGGTTCTGTCACTTCCAAAATATTTCAACAATGAAACTTCATAATGAAAAACATTTGGCATCAGAAAGACAGACAGGGCAAGAAATGCAGACTGTTCCCACTCACCAATGCACTGGGTCTACCCTAGTGCTGTAATCCTTCCCATCCCTGTTGATCATGACTTTTATTCCAGTGATGGGAGCCTGCACTTTCTAATTCTCTAGTCTTAGCCTAAAGGGAATAAAATAGCAAGCGTAACTGTTAAGGAAGAAAGTGAGTAACTACCTGTGATCTACATCACGTGGACGTTTCAAGGAATTCCTTTTTTCTTGTTCATAACGAAGCTGCTGTTGTTGCCGTCTGAGTTCCTCTCTTTCTCGAGCAATCCGTTCAGCTTCCTTACGACGTTCCTTCAGACAACAAAGAAGGAAGAACCAACCAAGGCAAAATGAAAACATAAGGTAAGTATACATGCAACCTTGTTTTAACCTTGTCACTAAGAAACCACCATAAGCAAAGACCAGGCAAAACAAACCTGGGATACATACATTTCATTTCAATAATCTAGGCTACAGCTATTGTTCTGCAACATTAAAAATAACAAGGACTGGGTGGTGAAAGTTGGCAAGTATTTGGGAAGGTCAAGTTTAGTTTAATTATTTGACTAAAACAAAAGCACCTAAAGGGAATTAGAAACAGCGTTCTTAATATGTATGGAGACTAAGTGCCTTAAAACCTTGAGGTGCAATTCTGCAAAGAGAGGCATTATTTCCTTCCAGCCTTGGGAAATCATTCCCACTATAATATGTAAGGAAATTGTTATTATTTTCTAAGACTGGGATAGTGACAGAGCCTGGATTACAACTACTCTGGACTCATAGTCCTATGCTCAGACTATTAGGCTGCCATGATATTGCAGAGCTAGAGTTATTACCAATTATCTAGAACAAAGTCACTACTAATTGTATTTTTAATGAGTACCTAATTCACTGTTATCTTTCAGGGACACTTAAATGCTCATTAGCTAAACTTATTCTATAGACGCTTTACAATGTGTAAAGCAAATTTTAGGGCAAAAATCACAGAGTTTCAAAAAGGTGAGTTATTTAAGATGAAAAGATTTTCTGACTGCACCTGTTCAATACGAATGCGTTCCCTTTCCAAGCGTTCGCGTTCCATTCTCTCTCTCTCTAGTTTTTGCCTTTCAATTTCTAGGCGCTCTCTCTCTCTCTGTAAGCGTTCCCGTTCTTCCCGTTCACGAATTATTCTAATGCGTTCTCGCTCTCGACGCTCTCTCTCTGCAATCTCTCTTCGTCTACCAAAAATCAGTATTTAGAAATACTTAAATTATGCTAGCACTGTGTGAAAGAGAATAGCTTTGAATTTGAATTTTTCCTTGAGGTTGGCAATTTTAAATTTCAACTCAATCTAAGTAGTTTTAATGTAATTGGAAACATAATTCAAAGTAAAACTTTAAACAGATCCCAATATTTTCACTTATTTGTAAATAAGACTGTCAACTGAGCAGCTAAATTTTATATAGTTTCCTCTTAGATGATTCCTGTTTAAATAAAAATCACTATAATAGTCCATTAATCAATTGACATTTTAGAAGGATGTAATCTGCATATACAAATTTACAAAACTAAAACTTCCGACACTTGTTTTTGATGGAAAAAGCTCTAATGCCTATTATATATTCTATTGTATCTCCTTAAACAAAATATATACTCTATTTTGATGATTTGGGATCATAACAATGAACATCAATAATAGCATATACTACATATAACAAAATGGCATCCTTAAGGGCTATTTTGGAATGTTTACTATGCTATAATAATAGATGCCTCCGGGTAATGTGTTTTTCTGAGTCAGATGTAGAGTTCAATTGTTCACTGAACTGAACTGTCATTGTATTAGACTTTTAATTGTTATTTTCTTACTGTAAGGTAGTCAGCATCCTTTTTATTATCAGCATGTCTTCCTCTAGTAACCCAGTGGTTCTCAAAGAGTCAGTACTATTTCTACAGAAATCGACAGGGTATTTTTAATTATCACAATATCATGGGGCAGACACTAGCGTTTAGTGTATGAGGATAAAGGAATCTACGTATCTCACTGATGCATGGAATAGTGAGGATAGTCGTACACAACAAGAACCATCCAACACTTCTCACACCTTTCGGATGCCACAATGGACATTCATACCATTAAAAACAACCAAACACCTTAAGCAAAAATAACATCTGAGTCTAGAACTCAACCCCATTTTTAATAAATGCTAAGTTTGTTTGTTTGCTTTGACATGGTTTTATATGTTCTAGAATTTCCAATAATGCAACTCTATATAAATAGAAGGAAAATTATACATTCTTGAGACCTTTACTAAGAGTTGCTCACGATTTCAGAAATCATGTCATAAGGTCAACATTACTTCTGGTATTTACTAACCAATACAATGTATCAACTGACATACATCAGTCTGTATTTGGAGCTGTCACATTCTCAGTGAGTCTAAATAGGGGTGCAAACATCTGACTACTTCATTAAGTCATGCCTAAACATTCATATCTGGAATATATATTTTTATTATAAATTACATTTCTCCTTTATATTATAGTGAAGTCGTTACATTAAATTTTTTGGAAATTATTAGTATAGGTTAAGTATGTTATGCAACAATTTCATTTCAGAATAGTAAAGGCATTGCAACATTTTTTCATATAAAAGGGACTTTGGTCTCACAGGGTTTGAGAACCACTGCTCTAGTTGCTCCTCAATCCCACTCTCCTCTCAATGTGTTGTCAACTAAATAAAACAGGAAACTAGGCACATTTGAACCTCATCTTAAAAAAGAGAAAATGGGTTCTGTGTGCTACAAGGATTACTTATTTTTAGTAGTTATGTGGCAATTGTTGTACAGTATTATCTAAGTTGCTAAAAGTATCTCTGGTAGTTCCTAACACTCTTGTGAATGAGTAGATTAAATTCCATGACAAGTAACCCCTGGACAAGATAGGTAACATTCGAAAAAATATACTATAAAACACACTCACAAGACTATTTTAAGTGTCATCCAAAAACTGATATACAAAAGTAAACTGGCCCTCATAATGAACTGTTGAGATATGGTCACTAAAAATGGAAGCATCTTGCTTTGTTTATATTTTCCATTTGTTTTAAAGAGAATGCTTGCTTTGGCATACAATCTAAATACCATTAGGCTCATAGGGCAAATCTTCCTTCTCTTAGGCACTAATGCAAACAATAAATTTTTGCCAAAATTGTTGTTAAAATTTCAGATTACAGAATTTGAACACTACAGCTACTCTGAAACTATCTTATCTCAAATTTTTCCTTTAAAGTCATGTTTTTTATGGCAGCAGCTTTGGTGTTGAGGAAAGAGCATTGGACTTGGAGTCAGAAGACTTGGGTCTGAGTCCCGACTCTGCCACTTGTTAGCCATGTGGCATTGGAAGAGTCATTTAGCCTCTCTGGGCCTCCATTTTTTTCAACTGTATAATGGGCATAACTAGCCTCACAGAACCGTTGAGTTGGAGATAACAGATGAAAAAGCACTTTGTAAACTGTAAAGTGCTATGCAAACTTAATAAATCATTAGAAGCTACTGTACTTCTTTAAGGTGGCAAACAGTTTTCTGTGGGATTACAATTTCCAGAAATCTGGCTTACAACTAGTGTTAAATATTTACCTATATTTAAAGACAGGTATAAAATAGACTCTCTTCCTACCTTCGAAGTTCCATTGCTCGTCGCAGCCTTTCAAAACGAAACACATGTTCTTTCAATCTTTGTTCCTTCATCTTCTCAAAAGTTAAGATCTCTTTCCTTCTGTAGTCTTTATCTCTTTTTTTATCTAGACTAGCTCTCTCCTTTTCTTTACTTCTTCCATGAATCTATAGAAAAAAATTACAAAAACACTAGAAATTAAAATAATGTGAGGCTTTTTTTTTTTTTTTTTTTAAAGATGGGGTTTCACCATGATGGCCATGCTGGTGTTGAACTCCTGACCTCCGGTGATCCACCCACCTCGGCCTCCCAAAGTGCTAGGATTACAGGCGTGAGCCACCACGCCCAGCAGAGGCTTTTTTTTTTTTTTTTTTTTTTAACAAGTTTAGCAGGTCATTTAAAAAGTTCAAATGACTAGTAACATTTTCTTTTCTTAGGTTTGCTAGCATGCAAGTACACAAAGATGGTTATGGAAAAAAAACAATCATCTTCTTTTGTAAACAGCTTAAGTAGCATACAACCATCCTGATCAGAGACTTACTTTCTCATATCTCCCTCTTCTTGATGGTCTACAATGATCTCCTTTAGTTTGGTCTAATATTACCATATGTCCTGGACTCTTTGAACCTAAGGGAAAAAATTATACAAAATAAGTGGCTAAAAATTTTCATTGAAAAATAAAACAGGTAGGTAAAAATGCTAAATTCTGAGAGTCAAAAACCAATACAGGAAATAAAAAACCTACTCATTCTACAAGAACTTAAATGCAAAGAGTTTTTTAAACAGTTCAGTCTGCTAACAGAAATTCCTTCAGTGATAGCAAAAGATCCTAACTCAATACTACTGATCAATGACCATTTTAAGTCAGCCGAGAATATTAAAAGAGCTTAGATGGAAGAACACACTCTGTTTTCCCAGAATAGAAAAGAAGACCATTCCTCCTACTAGACGTCTAACAACAAAGCTTACGTATCTGGATTATAATTTCAGGTTTTCCCTTCCACTGTAAAAACTGAGCAGCAGAATGCATTAGAAAGGGATTGAAAAGATGTATAGCATACTTATTCGCTTCTTTTCTTCACTTTTTTTAATCGATTCTGATGTTTGACCACTTGCTCCATTATCATTCTTCTCATCTTTACCATCTATTTTCTTAGTATCCTTGCTTTCTTTTTTTTCAGATTTCTCAGATGATCTTTTCTCTTCTTTTTTGATAGAGGCTTGTGTCCTGACCATAACACCCCAGACAAAAAAACAGAATGAGTACTTCATAATGTAACAAAAAAGTCTATCTGCTTATCAAATAAATAAAAATAATAAATCCTTACTTGCTACTTCTATCACTCATATTTTTTTTATCTCCAGAACTTCTTGAACTACTCTTTTCATCATTTTCTTTCTTCATTTCTTTCTTAGAGGGATCACCTTTTACCTGAAAGGTTCGAACCAGAAGAACCATTTATACGTAAGATTACATTTTTATGATTATAACAAGTGTGCTAATGGCAGAAAATTGGGAAAACACAGAAAATTATAAGGAAAGTAAAAAACTACAAATAAATAAAAATTAAAAACAATTGCTAATTCTATTCTCTGCTAGTGTTAACAACTTGAGTTGAGAATTAGCCATCCAATTAAACTTGCTTTGATAAATAGGTAAGCTTACTTTTTCAACAGAAATCAGCTGTCCATGCAGCTCAGTGCGATGAAGATGTGCAATACACCTGGACACCTCTGTGCTTGAAGACATAGTTACAATGCCATAGCACTTTGCCCCAGGACTTCGAGCATTTGTAACTACTTTTGCACTCAGAACCTGTAAAATGAGACTGTAGTTTATGAAGTTTTATAATGTTACAACTACACATACTTCTAAATATGCAAAACTTTACAACCAAAACTATAAAACTACTTAGATTGAGTTGAAATTTAAAATTGCCAACCTCAAGGAAAAATTCAGGGTATATCTTACTCTGTTTCATATTTTTTTTTTTTTTTTTTTGAGATGGAGTCCTGCTGTCACCCAGACTAGAGTGCAGTGGTGCGATCTCGGCTCACTGCAACCTAAGTCTTCCAGGTTCAAGCGATTCCCCTCCCTCAGTCTCCCAAGCAGCTGGGATTGCAGACATATACCACCACGACCAGCCTGTTTCATATTCCTGTGATCACCGTCTACCTTACTTAATAAATACTCAGGGGAACAATTTAAAGTGCCAAAAAGCAATTTAACCTTCTTTTTATGTTTTATTTTCTCCCCTCAAATATGTAGCCAAAACACAATCTCATCAATGACTTGATGGCACAATTAATAAAGGCAAATAAGTTGGATTTGAATCAAAATATCCTTATCATAGGCACACCCTGAATATCTTTAGAGAAAAAATAAGTTTCTAGTATTTTATTGATGAGTATTAACACTTGTCTATAATGAGTAATCAATCACATATTAAAAAAAAAAGCAGACTTAAAAATGTACCCTCCGAAAAACACCCTAAAGCTTGAAAGACAACACTTTCCATCTATGTGCTTTTAAAATGTGTATTCTATGAAAGTGACAAGTAATTTCAAATCTGTAAGATGGACAGTTAAAGAGACAAGGCAGGGATGGATGAGTGAGAAGAAAAGCAAGAGGGAACGATCCAGCGCTAAACAGAGAAGTAAAGAAATAAAGCTGGGAAGAAATAAACGGAAATAAGGAGTCTTATGGTGGCTACAACCAATCAACTTTTACCTCAACCCTAGGAAGGGCTGATCTGCCCCAGAGCCATTTAATTTTAAAATCCACAGGTCTTCTTACCAAGTATATGATATCCTCATATAGTTTTACTACTAATAAATACCAGCATTAAAATACTGTTTTCACATTTCTAACAATACATTATTAAAAATAGAACAAAAAAATATAACACAGCCTATCATGGGACTACAATTCTCATTGTTCTATATGTAACACCTATAAGAACTTCCTTTACTCTCAGGCAACTCACTAATTAAAGCCAGAAAAAAAACCCTCCTAAAATCAAAAGAACAGGTTTTGGACCAATAGTGGTTATTAATTCAGTAATTTCAATATTTGAAAGCCTATCATGTGCACATGAAGTACAGTAAATAAGGTCCCTGACCTCACAGAGCTGGACTACATTAACTATGGAGTACATTAACTACGATGTATATGAAAAATTACCATGTAAGTAGACAGTATTGAGTGCCCTCAGGGACACAGCTCACAATTCAAAGCATTCGTTATTAATTGAGTATTCTTTGACTACTACTCCTCTTCCTTTAGGTCTCCCTTTAACTGCCAGAGAAACTTTTCCTGATGAACTAATCACAGTAAAGCCTCCCCTTTGTAACACCTGTATACTTTTCCTTCACAGCACTTACAACAACTTCTGATTAAGTTTATATATACGTGTGTGTGTGTGTGTGTGTGTGTGTGTATGTAGGTTTGGCACGGTGGCTCACACCTAGAATCCCAGCACTTTGGGAGGCTGACATGGGTGGATTACCTGAAGCCAGGAGTTTTGAGACCAGCCTGGCCAACATAGTGAAAACTCGTCTCTACTAAAAATACAAAAATTAGCCAGGTGCAGTTGCTTATGCCTGTAATCCCAGCTACTAGGGAGGCTAAGGCATGACAATCACTTGACCATGGGAGGCAGAGGTCGCAGTGAGCCTAGATTGCACTGCTGCATTCCAGCCTGGGTGGCAGAGTGACTCTGCATCTCAAAAGGAAAAAAAAAAAGTTCATATATATAGTTAATATGTTTTATTAAGTTTTAATATATAAATCAATATAGGTTTATATATAGTTTAAAAGTCTCTATCCATCTATAGCCAGTTTTACATTAAATCTTTTTTTTTTTTTTGAAATGGTGTCTCGTGTGTTGCCAGGCTGGAGTGCAGTGGCACGGTCTTGGCTCACTGCAGCCCCCACCTCCTGGGTTCAAGTGATTCTCGTGCCTCAGCCTCCAGAGAAGGTGAGATTACAGGCCTGCACCACTACGCCCAGCTAATTTTTGTATTTTTAGTAGAGATAGGGTTTCAACATGTTGGCAAGGCTGGTCTTGAACTCCTGACCTCGTGATCCACCCGCCTGGCCTGGACTAGAAGTCTATAATGAAGATCATATCTGGCTCCTCCCAACCCCCCATGAATTATATATCCTATTGCCTAATAATAGTCTAAATATTAATATATTTTCAAGATGTCCAAATCAGGCTCAGCAATGTGTTAGATCCCATGCTACTTGCTAAAAAGTATCACGACAAGTAAACTTGGTTCTTGGCTTAAATAGGTTTAAGGTTTGGAATACAAAGATCCCGAAGACTCAGGGAGAGAGACAGATTAAATGATGACACACTATTTATTCCCTAACTCTCATCTACCATTCCCACAGAACTCGGTAATTATGTCTATTAACAGTCCTAAGAGATACAATAAATTAGAAGATATTTATGTAATACTATTTAGAATACAATCCTCATTTCAAATGCAGATACTAGAAAGACGGATAAAAAGGTAAAAAGAATGTACCTTTCCATATTTGCCAAAGAGGTTCTTCAAATCAGCAGCTTTGGTATTGGATGAAAGTCCACTAACCCAGATATTTTTAGTTGAGCTTCCACTGCTACCACTAGTACTACTTGTACTTCCTAGAATAGATTTAATATCAGATTTTTAAATACCTCAATCAGAACTTTTATACAAAATTCTAAGGGCCATGTTCTTTCAAAACTATAATTCTGATAGTATGACATTACTGTATCAAAATCCTGAGAGTTTACTATTAATGAAATCAAACAACAGACAACATAAGTAGTGATGAAAAAAATCTGAATATATGTACATTTCCTATTGTATGAGTTCAAGTTTAAGAGGGTAAAAAATCAAATATATGTCTCGAATTTTTGCTGCTCAGTTTTAATAATTTATACTCTACCACTGCATTGAATAGAGGCAACTAGGAAGCAGTCATTTAGGAATGAACAGACTGCTTAATTGCCACATCTGCTGTGGGCTTTAGATCATGAGAAATTGAAGTGAAAGAAGAAAAAAGTCAGAGCAAGGTATATATTTTACAATAACTTATATGGTTAATAACAAAAACTAACCAGCTGGTACATCTTCATTCCCGACTAGAGAACAGGTAAAACAAAATGGGAATTACATGCAGCTGGATAACTCTAGATTCAATAAGGAACAATCTTCTAAAACAAAACAACTACAAGATTAAGATCAGAGATCTCAAAATCCTTTAGAATAGGTAAATTTTTATTTCTATACTATGTCACACACAAATTATGGCTTCATACGTATAGAGGCCATATCTTAGGATACAGGCCTAGCCAGTCACCCTTTTCTTTAAATGTGCTGTAATAAACGGGAACTTTTCATTCACTTGACTTTATTTGGAAAACAATTTTTACTAACTTTAAAAGAAACAGTATACAAGCAATTAAAAGGAATAATTTCTATACTTCATATTATGAAAGAGTAAAAATTTTAGATGTTTTAAAAAATTACATGTGTTAACAGTTGTGAAACTACAGTCAGTGTAGCCTTAGAGGGAGAGAAGACAACACATACCTGGCTCAAATATTTTAAATATTAATGGTTGATACTTTTCTATTCTTAAGAAAGGCATTCATCAAGGATCTTACGAAACATTAACTCAATGTTTGTGTATCATTTTCGTTACCAGTAACATCTGGGCCCCGATACTTTACTCATTACACAAAAACTTTTTTTTTTTACTAATAGGAAAAAAAGGTATTTTTTAAGCAAGACCAGCCAATTCATAAATCACATCCTTACAATTTCTAACTATTTAAAATAAACTATAGAGGATGCATATAATTCTTCTTTACACACTTAGAAGGTATTTTAAAGTATCTGAGTGTTTTATTTTCCCTTAAAATGCTTTTGTAGAAAATAAGTATTTTTCAAGTAAACACAGCACATGTACAAGATGAAACTATAGCTCCTGGGCATGAGGTAACCAAAGATTTCTCAATACCAGAAACCAACTAAATATTGCACCTTGAAACTTACAAGAATTAAAAAAAAAAACAAAAAAAAACACGACTTCACAAATACAAGTATTATTTAAAGACAGAACAAGGAAAAGGTTGTGATGAAATATAGTAGTTATAAATGAATAACAAAAGATAAAATACTTCTGAAATTATAATGTAAGAAAATATCTATCAATATTCAACACAGACCCTTAGCCAATCGGTTTTTAACATACCCAATACCAGTTTACAAAGTAAGTAAACAATAATGCATCAATCACATTTTTCTGTAATCTATGTAATTCCACAGTTTATATAATGACCATCTCAAGTTTCTAGTTTGTCAATAAAATTTTTAAGGACTAAATGTCAAAGAAAACACTGTACAACTACTACTTTTTAATGAAAATATGCAAAGTCAACACTGAAACAAATAGGGGAAAAAAATCCTTTACCTTTGTCATCTTTAGATGATGTCTTGCTGTCTTTAGATTCCTTTGAAGAGCTAAAGAGGCAAATCACCAGAAGAAAATTGAAAACAAAAACAAAAACCCAAAATCGAACAGCTTGATATTCACTATATTTCGAACTAGTGCTATTCATACAAATCAACAATTCCAAAGGCCTAGATTAGATTATTTGAACAAATGACTCCCTGAGGATTCTTGCACTGATTTTCCCCAAGATGCCTGAAGATCTAGATTTTCTGACAATTCTATTCAGTGGAAATATGGCCATCTTCTCCAGATTTCAGGACTGGGACTTGACTTCATTTTGTGTTCTTAGAACTGATAGTTGTTCATTAACCATCATCACAAGGATTTTAAAAAATAAAACACAAAAAAATTGTCAATTTGAAAAACAAAAAACAAAAAACAACAAAAAAACCAAATATATGCTGACATTCGACAATGCAATCAGTAGAACACACTGCATTATTATGAAGATCTTGAAAATTTTTAAAAGTAACTTATGACGGTCAAAAATATTATAGGCAGGATCATAAGACACTAATTACTGTACATGTTCTTGAAGCCACCCCCTTAATGTAGAGTGATCTTATTGAATGCTGGAATTCAGTATCGTAAAGAACTGACATAGAAAAACAAACCTCTTTGCTTGACCAGAGGCCCCAGTAGACGAGGGCCCTTTCTTCAAAGTATCCTTTTCTTTGTCTCCAGATTCTGCTTTCTTAGAACTTTCTCTGGCTTCCTTCTCGACAGGGTCACCCTTCACGCAGTCTTCCTTCTTACCATCTTTATGGTTCGCATTCATCTCATAATCCTTGCTTTCCTTCTCCGGGCTCTGTGCAATGGCGTCCTGCCCATCTTTTGGCTTACTTGCTTCAGAATCTGTAATTTTCACATTTTTACCTGTTTCTAGGAGGTCATCACCATCAAAATCCAGAGTGATGGCATCTTCAGCCTGGATTGTGACCGAGATGTTGTCATCCTCAGCTTCTTTCACAGTCGTATGAGCTTCCATCTCTTCATGAGCTGTATGATCAGCCTCAGCTAGGCTCCCTTCTGAAGGAAGAGGTTTAGATACTTCTTGTGTACCATCACCAGAACCTGCTATATCTAAGAGGATTTAACAGGAATAAATATGGCAAAACAAGAAGTTTAAACAATTTCATATTCATAAGCTAGAATAGGACCTAGAAAATATAAAGCCAGTTATTAGCACTGATGGAAGGTTAGGAAAAAAAAAACACAAGGGTATTAACTAATATAAACAATCCTTTACCCAGGATCACTTATTCTTCATGGAAAAAATGATTTCTACATACAAACACCAAACAACAATAGTGAGAAAATGGTTCCATCCTGAAGATACCAGCTCTTCATTTCTGGTTATAAGTTAATGGCATATGGAAGATTTTGTTCCTCCATGGGACAGTGACAAAAGTGCAGATTGTTGTTCAATGTTCAAATTATCCTGGGATTGAACCCTAGTGACCTTCAGAACTCCCATGGTGACTTCTCGAAAGGTCACAGTCTGAGGGTATCAGTCAGTCTTCAAAGTATTTCAGGGCTCCATCTTTTCCACTCTTCAACACTTGAGTAGTCCAGAGTCGTATGGAAAACTGGTACGGAAGGCTCCGAAGATGTTCCTGCTCCGTAATGTTCAGGAAATTGGTTATTTCCAGTCTTCATCCTGTCCAGTCAGTCTGCAATTACTGTTTTCAAAGATGTCTTGCATTCCCCCAAAATAGAAAGGCTTCGGGCATGTGAGATTTTCAGTCAGTAGCTTTACTTCATCATTGCTTCTCGGCTTTTTATTTGCCTTGGTTAACCCTGCTTCATGTCCTTTCTAGTCCAATGTAGGATCCTTTGACTTCTGTGCAAGGACTCTTCCATAACCTCCTACTGACCACATATATTGCTACTGTTGCCCCTGTAATTGTATTGAATGAGATAGCTTGTCTAAACTACTAAAATTGTCAGACGACTGTTATGAGTTTCTCTAAGCAGCAAACACAAAGTCAGTCTCCTGATCATTCATCATTTTTAGGACTAGTTGTAAAATTCACTGTGAGTTATGAACTAGGACTCCAATAAGCACATATGAGTTACTGCAGTGTCAGTCTTAAGAATTTAATCAGCTTACCGTATACCAGAAGTAATTTTAAAAATAAAATTAAAATTGGGTTAAATAAAAAACAGCCACTACAGTAACTGATATGTACTGTTAAGTTGGAATATATCTTTAGTTTCTAAAGAAAATTAAAACCAATTGGAAAATAAAATCAAGATGCTAATTTAATTCACTAAATAGATAAATCTGAAAATAAACTAATTTCAAAAATAAGATTTCAAAAAAGGAATGCTTTATTTTCACATAATTTGCTGTTTTCTAAATGTTAGCAATTTTTAAACTCTATTTAGCATCAAACATACCTTTCTCATTTTCTTCTTCCTCACCATCCTGAAATTCAAAGAATAATCAAATGTAAAATGCATTCACATAAAACTATATTTTAGTAATAGTACAAAACCAGCCAAGTTAAAAGTGGTGGATAATTTAATAATATTATTTAGGGATACCTAACACTAACAAATAAATAGGCTATTCCAATCAAAACCAGAGTCTATGTAGAGATATACGTGGTAAAAGTTTGGTACATTTTAGAAAAGAGGTATATCTATCAATGAGTGGATCAACAAAAAACTAGATTAGTTTCAGTATTCAAAACTAGTTTGTATAACCCAATTCTTACTCATATTGAAGAGCTGTCAATAAGAAGACTCACCTGATGACATATTTTATGTCACTCAGTTCACAGGTTCTCTTAGCTAAGATGTATTTTATTCAAAATAGTACCAGAGAGTATAATCTGTAGACATAACTTTCAAGTTCTTGAAGACACAGTAATAAACAAAACAAACAACACTCCCCTTTAAGTATATTAGACATTAGAAGAATAGTTACTAGGTCAGTTTCAAATTATTCATTCTTTTAATGTGTTAAAAATGAGTTCATATCACACCACTGCACTCCAGCCTGGGTGACAGAGTGAAACCCTGTCTCAAAAAAAAAAAAGTTCATAGTGGTCACACATATACTGATGGACAAGCCAATTTTAAAATGGCGTTGTGCTATAGATAATCAAAACAAGTAACCCACACATTGAAAAACAATGATTTTTGCTTATATAAATTAAGAATGCAGTAGGATTAAAAAAAGAAAAAATGATTTTAATTTTAAAATATTTGACAGTTTCACTAAAATTAAAATTAGCAATGTGCTAGCTTAAAAACAGAAGTGTCATAAGGGGAGAGGCTTAATTTACTCTACCAAGCAAATACTGCAAAAATCACTGAAGTAATAACATCCAACATGGAACCAACATTTCCCAAATACAAGACTATAAAGAATAAAGTAATACACATTATAATCTCAATAAGTGAAAAAAATTAAAGAATCGTTTTATTTTTTAGAGACGAGTCTTGCTATTGATGCTCAGGCTGGTCTCAAACTTCTGGCCTCAACCTGATTATCCCACCTTATCCTCCCAAGTAGCTGGGATTACAGGCATAAACCATTTAAGATTGGCTTAAGAGTTTGTTTTTGTTTTTTTGTTTTTGAGACAGATTCTTGCTCTGTCATCCAGGTAGAGTGCAGCAGCATGATCACAGCTCACTGTAGCCTCGACCCTCCTGTCTCAGCCTCATTAGTAGCTGGGACTACTAATTTTTTAAAAAATCCTAATTGAAGGTGAGGTCTTGCTATGTTACCCAGGCTGGTCTGGAACTCCTGGGCGCAAGCGTTCCTCCTACCTCAGCCTTCCAAAGTTCTGGGATTACAGGGCAAGCCACTGTGCCTTACCAAGTGTTTTAATAATTTTTTTTTTAAGATGGAGTTTTGGTCTGTCACCCAGGCTGGAGCGCGATGGCACAATCTTGTCTCCCTGCCACTTCTGCCTCCTGGGTTCAAGCAATTCTCCTGCCTCAGCCTCCCAAGGAACTGGGATTACAGGCACCCACCACCACGCCTGGCTAATTTCTGTATTTTTGTGGAGATGGATATTGGCCAGGCTGGTCTCGAACTCCTGACCTCAGGTGATCCACCCACCTCAGTCTCCCAAAGTGTTGGGATTACAGGCGTGAGCCACCTCGCCTGGCCTTTAATAACTTTTAAAAGAAAAACTAAGCAGAAGTATGTTGTTTAAAGTCAGGTGATGTAAAACTTGTGAAATTACCACATACAAAGCCTTAGAGCAGTGGTTCTCAAACTTGAGCATGCATTACAACCCCTGGAAGGCTTGGAAAATAAAACAGATTTTCTGATTCAGAAGGTCTAGAGTGAGGCTTAAGAATGTGCATCTCTAACAAGGTTCCAGGTGATAGTAATGCTGCTGGTAGAGAGGACACGGAGAATTACTGCTTTTACAGAATGACAACCTCTCAGTTAAAAAAAAAACAAAACTGAAACGTAAGTAGAACTTTAAACGGCATATTTATAATATAATTTTAGATTCATATAAAAGCATGCACTTCTTAAAAATGTCAAATATTTTACAATGTGCTCAAAAGTGCACTTGGATAATGTGTCTATTTAAATTCCCTTCCTTCCTTTTTCCCTTCCCTTCCCTTCCCATCCTTCTTTCCTTCCCTCCTCCATCCCCCTCCCTCCCTCCCTTCCTCCCTTCCTTCCTGTGTGTGTGTCCTCTTTCTAAGCTCTTTCTTTTTTCCACTCTCTTTTTCTTGCTTTCTCTACGTGGTGTGTGTGTGTGTGTGTGAGAGAGAGAGCAGGTTTCACTCTGTCACCCAGACTGGAAGTGCAGTGGTGTGATCTCGGCTCACTGCAACCACCACCTCCCAGGCTCAGGTTTATTCTCCCGCCTCAGCCTCCTGAGTAGCTGGAACCACAGATGTGTGCCACCACAACTGGTTAATTGTTTTGGTATTTTTTGGTAGAGACAGGGTTTCACCATGTTGCCCAGGCTGGTCTCGAGCTCTTGAGCCCAGGCAATCCACCTGCCTTGGCTGGCCTCCCAAAGTGCTGGGATTGCAGGCATGAGTCACCACGCCCAGCCAACCATAATAATTTCTACGAAATTATTTTATTAATAAATGATATATGGACTAACCTAAAGTGTGCCAACCAGGGAATGACCAATTATTTTACAGCTAAAGTACATGAAAGAAACTAAAAATACTAAAAAACTCAGCCATAAGAAGTAAAATAGTCCAGAACTAGTAAATCATCAATTGATAGCAGTGTAAATTCTATCACTAAATAAGTCCATTACACTGTGCTCTAAGAATCTCTCTCTCTCTCTTTTTTGTTTTTGAGACAGTCTTACTCCATCACCCAGGCTGTAGTGCAGTGGCGCGATCTCGGCTCACTGCAACTTCCACCACCCGGGTTCAAGTGATTCTCATGTCTCAGTCTTCCCAGTAGCTGGGATTACAGGCATGCACCATCACACCTGGCTAATTTTTGTATTTTTAGTAGAGATGGAGTTTCCTCATGTTGGCCAGGCTAGTCTCAAGTGATCCTTTCGCCTCGGCCTCCCAAAGTGCTGGGTTTACAGGTGTGAGCCACTGTGTCTGGTCTCTAAGAATGTCTTAATAAATTGTTTTACTACAATATATTTTTAAGCATTTTGTGTCCAATCTGCAGTATTCAGAAAACAAAGGAAAACACTTTAACATGGGTGGAATGGTAGACAGAGACAGCAAGAGAAGAATGAGTTATGCTTGAATTATGGATAAATCTTTTTCTTTCAAACTCTCTTTTAGTTTAGTATTTTTTCTTGAGGGAATAAATAAACTGAGACACCTGAGCTTTTTAAAGCAGAATAAATGAACTTAAAGAATGCAACATGTGGTCGGGCGTGGTAGCTCATGCCTGTAAAGTCAGCAGTTTAGGAGGCTGAGGCAGGAAGACAGCTTGAGTCCAAGAGTTAAAAACCAGCCTGCGCAACCTAGTAAAACCCTGTCTCTATTTTAGAAAAAATAAAAGAAATTTTTTTTTTAAAAAAATGCAATTTGACTCTCCTTATCTACCTTGAATCCCAAGAGCATACCACTTCCAAGTTATTATTTTAGAGATGCAATACTGAAAGCTTCAAGAAAAAAAAAACAAAACAAAACATATCCAAATCATAGGCTATTTTAAAAAGTAAAATTTTAAAAATACTATGATGTAAAACACAAAGTTTGTTCTAATGTAGTTCCTGTCCATTATAATGTTATTTCTAGTTGCTAAAGTAACTAGTAAGGTTTTTCTTACTTGCTGCAGAATTTTTAGGTATTTATCTTAGTAATTCAGCATTTCTTCTGAAGGGTTTCATAATTTAAAGAGAAACTTTATGACATACACTTAAATGTCACTAGGGAAATGGCCTGACCCAGCTTCTAGAAAACAAAACTAATTACAATGCGGGTGAAGTACAGAAACAACTTGGGTTAAGTAGAAAAAATGAACCATATAAATGCTTGTTTATTTTACTATGCAGTATGTGCAGCAAACATAGCACGAACCGTAAGTCCTAAATAAGCCCAAAATATTTGCAATAAGGAAACAAACTAAGAAATACAATGGGAAATTTCCCATCTTTAGATATATATGCACAGACATGATATGCGACTTTATAAAAACAATATCCCCCACTAAAAACAGGTTTTTTTTTTTTCCCAAATGAGGAATATAGCAAATAAGTAAATGTAAAGCATTTATTTACTAAATGTAAAACATCCTTTTAAATTAACCATTCAAGTTTGTCCTGAAAAAGAATACTTCACATGTGAAGAAGAATCAAATATCTGTAAGGTAAGTACTCATTTCTTCATAGTAGGATCTGCAATCCTTAGTCAAATGCTAAAGGACTTACATAAAGCTCCTTTATTTATTTTCATTTCATCCTAGGAGCAGCAATAACTAATAAGAGACAAAGACAAACCTAAGGTTTATTTTCAGTTAACCAAGTATTTACTACATATGCAATTCTACTGCTTCCCACAGGTTATCTTATGATATATGTACATGTATAGGCTAAGTAAAATGACCTCCTTTCCCCTCACTTGAAATGTAAACACTGTATTCAGACTGATATTTAAAACAAACCTTCAAAATAACTTTAAACCACTACTTACCTATCTGGCAACATGCAAAACACTGGCACATTAAGTATTCAAAAACTATGTGTTGAATGAATTTACTAAATAAATTCATTCAAATAAATGTGTATGTATTACATACACATTTATTTGAATTTAGTATGTATTCAAATAAATACATACTAAATAAATGTACTTTAAGACTGCTGTTTTTAGCTGGAAAGACTGAACTAACTGCTTGATTTTTATCTGAAGGGCTTAACTTTGGCATTAAGTACAACAGAACTCTCAGAAAACATTTGCTAGCATGGAATTATTTAGTGAAAAGAATATCACACTAGGCATGATGCCACCTAGGTATTTACCCTGTCTTTATCACTGAAACAGTTTTACTCCGTGGTATGTCATCTAGCTAGATGAATTTACCTATAAAATGGAGTTCACATGTGAACTATGTAAGATAGTATCAAGAATTGAGTAAGGTGTAATGGATGTAAAACATAGTCTGTGAATAGTAAAGCACTAAATAAAAGAGAGATAAAAGAAAGCTTTGTGGAGGAGATAGAGGTGAATCTGGCTGTGAAAGGTATATAGATTTCATGTGACAAAAAAAAGTAAGATTTTTGAGGTTAGTGAAACATTAGGGGTAAAGGCAAATAGAAAAAAGGAAGATACATGATGTTACCATAGACAGAAGAGGTTCTTGTGACTAGAGTAAATTTTAAAGAATTAAAGTTAAGTCCAGGCATGGTGGCTCATGACTGTAATCCAAACACTTGGGAGGCCGAGTTGGGTGGAATGCTTGAGCTCAGGAGTTCAAGACCAGATTGGGCAACAAGGCGAACCCCCATCTCTACAAAAAATACAAAAGTTAGATGGGTGTTGTGGTGCACACCTGTAGTCTCAGCTACCGGGGAGGCTGAGGTGCAGTGATCACTTGAGCCTGGGAGGCCAAGGCAGCAATGAGTGGAGATCACATCACTGTACCCCAGCCTGGGCAACAGAGTGAGACCCTATCTCAACAAAGTAAAAATAAAAATAAAGCATTAGCAAACAAGAACATTTTAGAGAAAAAGCTCCAGAAATTTCTCAAGTAAGCATTATGTTCAAGTTATAAAACACTACAAATGACCATTGTACATATACTACATCAGAATCTATGATTAATCCCTACATTAACTAAGAATTATAATATTCATTTATAGACACAGAAATTGACTAATAACCTGTGCCACAATCACAATGTTGTAATTACGTAATAGAAGTAGAATCTGAACCAAAGTCTACCTAGTGTAACTGCCTAGCGGCTAATGCCTAAAGATTTAAGATTTAAGTCAAAGCCTGAGACAGGCTTAAAATAGACATATCCCTGTACAAATATGCTGCATATATGTGTACACACACACACACATACTTTTTTTTTTTTGAGACAGAGTCTTGCTCTGTTGTCAATGATGGAGTGCAGTGGCACAATAATAGCTCATTGCAGTTTCAACCTCCCGAGCTGCAGCGATTCTCCCACCTCAAGCTACCTCCTGAGTAGCTAGGACCACAGGTGAGCACCATCATGCCCAGATAACTTTCATATTTTTTGTAGAGACAGGTTTGCCTTGTTGCCCAGGATGGTCTCGAACTCTTGAGCTCAAGTGATCTGAATGCCTCAGCTTCCCAAGTACTGGGATTATAGGCATGAGCCAGTGCATCCTGCCAGATTAAATTTTCTAACTTTTCTGAGATAGGGTCTTGCTCTATTGCCCAGATTGGAGTATAGTGACACAATCTTGGCTCACTGCAGCCTTGACCTCCTGGGGTCAAGTGATTTTCCTGGGTCAGCCTCCTAAGGAGCTGGGACTAGAGGCATGGACCAGCACGCCCAGCTATTTTTAAAGTTTTTTGTATAGACAGGGTGTTGCTATGGTGCCCAGGCTGATCTTGAACCCCTGGCCTTAAGCAATCCTTCTACCTCGACCTTCCAAAGTGCTGTGATTACAGGTATGAGTGACCACATCTGGCCCAGACTAAACTTTCAAAAGCAATACCTAACTACTGAAAATAAATGAAACAAGTCAACCTAGACATGTATCAGTGGGTGACACAACCATACAGAATAGAACAAATTTAAAACACAGTGATTTGTTCATCCCCAGAGGGGAACATCCTGGTGAAAAATATGTCTTAAAAAAATCTTAAATTACTTTCCGTAACTACACTGGTGGTATATTATCATTCTAAAGTTGTTGTATGTGTACCGTGAGGTAAGGGAAATGATTATCTTGGAAGTACCATATGAATTGAAAGTCTATTTGATCTTAAAAGTAAAAACAAGCAAAAACAAAGAAAACTACAATGTTTTCTCTAGCACTGTACACCAAAAAGACCTAGAAACAATGAACAACTCAGTAGCAGTGAATACCTCCACCACCTAGATTGTTTTCTTGAAATACCACTTACCACTATAAGGAAGAAATGTCTAATTATAGGTCTAGAGCAGGAAATGGCACATCTTTACATACTAGCAAGCACGGAATCAATCAAAGTCTACTGGGATCATGCTGAAAGGACTCAAGAGCCAACTTTAAGAGGCTCTCACTATATGGAACAATTTAAGTATTAAGGATAATAACTGCAATGGACCAAAATACATTACATATATTCAAATCCATGAGTTCAAAATGAATCTAAAAGGAGAAAAAAGGAAAAATTAAGAACTAACTGGCCATTGTCAGAGAAGCCAGTGAACCAGCTCAATATTCTGAAAATTGGTAAATAAAAAGGAAAGAATCAAACATATATCCTGGCTTTCCTATGTAAATGATACCACTGGGTAACCAAATAGTAAATAAGGGAGGGAAGTTTCTCTTTCTAGAAACATTCCAACTAACAAGGAAGAAATGATAGAATTAGAATAGCATCCCTTTGCAACCCCTAATGGGGTATGAATCATCAATGATTGGTACTATCACAAAAAGACAACCAGATATTATGTGCATCCAAATAGAAGACTACAGTACTACACCTATGAGGTGGCTGTGTGTGTGCTGGGGTGGGGTGTTAACGCTGAATCTGACAGCAAGCCTCTAGATGCTACAACCAATTTACAAAAAATACAATAAACAAAGGAATATGTTGAACACCACCACAGGAATGCAATCAGCAAAATCTAGGCCTTGGAAGCTCTACGGCAGCAACTGGCAAACTACAAAAGATTCCGTTTTTGCCAACCCCTGCTCTAAGGGATAAACAACTTGATGTTTTCCACAAATAATATAGTAAGAGGAAAAAAGATGGAAGGGAAAACCTCAAGATTAAAAGAGACCTAAAACATTTCAATCAATCACAATATACAGATCTTACTGGTATCTGGATTTAAACAAGACATAATAGGGAGAAGAAAAAAACTATAGTAAACTGAACATTTGAATCCTGTGTATTTCATAATATTAACATTTATATCTTAGGAGTGCTAATGTAAAAAATAAGAGTTCTCTTTTAGAGATACAAACTGAAATTTTTCTTTTTTTTTTTTTGAGACAGAGTTTCACTCTTGTTACCCAGGCTGGAGTGCAATGGCGCGATCTCGGCTCACCGCAACCTCCGCCTCCTGGGTTCAGGCAATTCTCCTGCCTCAGCCTCCTGAGTAGCTGGGATTACAGGCACGCGCCACCATGCCGAGCTAATGTTTTTGTATTTTTAGTAGAGACGGGGTTTCACCGTGTTGACCAGGATGGTCTCGATCTCTTGACCTCGTGATCCACCCACCTCAGCCTCCCAAAGTGCTGGGATTACAGGCTTGAGCCACCGCGCCCGGCCTACAAACTGAAATTTTTCAAGGGAAATATGTTTGGATTTGCTTCAAAATAATGCAGAAGGGAGAAAGTAAATAGAGGCATAGAGGACAATAAGACTGGCCATAATTGAAAGAAGCTGAAGCTAGGTGATTGTTACACTATGCAGTATCCCTGAATGCACAAGTAATACATTCAGTAAGCATGTTTAGAAACATTAGATCATAATGGAACACAGACACATTTGTGTTTCTAGATGTTCCACTAGACATTATTTAGAAACAGAAAAAGGTTATTTTAAAGAAAAGTTCTCTAAAAATGTAACCTTATCTTTTGATACAATGTGGCAAAATCTTGCTCCCTGATAAGAAATACATAATTGGTCTTCCTTTAGATACTTTATTTTCATCTGTTTAAACAGATGAAATAAATGTTTCTAATAAAGTTTATTATTTAAGTGGAGATCCTTAGATATGATGCCTTCATACAAATCACAACATGCACAACTAGGAGTGGTCCTTGATGTGAGCTAATTTCTAACTGCCAATAACACCTCAACTTCCCCTTTTTGCAAATCAGTAATCTAGAAAAGATACTCCCTCAATCTGAGAGTTAATCTTCCTCAAGATTCTTCGTTTTTGAGATGGGAGTCTTGCTCTGTTGCCTAGGCTAGAGTGCAGTAGCTTGATCTTGTCTCAGTGCAACCTCAGCCTTCCAGGTTCAAGTGATTCACCTGTCTCAGTCCCGACTAGCTGGGACTACAGGCAACTACCACCATATATAATTTTTTATATTTTTAGTAGAGATGGGGTTTCACCATACTGGCCAGGCTAGTCTAGAACTCCAGACCTTGTGATACTCCTGCGTTGGCCTCCCAAAGTGCTGGGATTACAGGTGTTAGCAAACGCACCCGGCCCCTTATACATTCTTTATCACTACAAAATCAATGTACTTAGGGGCAGGCCCACAGACATTCACCATCCTAACATTTCCTTCTTGAATATTCCAAATGATTAGCAACATTTCTCCCCAAAATGCAATTTCTCCTCCACTGCAACACACAGAGAGGCAATATATAGCCTCAGCAGCGTTTGTGGCTCACCAGCATTTCAAAGGCAAGAATGCTGCAGAAAAGAAAGCATGCAGAGGCAGTCAACTAAGTAGTCCATGAACGCAAGCCCAAGTACTCTTCTAGGCAGTACTACCCAGAGGAAATAACTGACACGATCACAATTTTTCCTGAATCTAGTAAACAAAGGAACCTATATATGTTTATTTGAAAGTACACCATTTAAAGAGGACACAATCCTCTCCTACTTGGATAACTGTGGTAATTCTAGAGCTAATACATGCCAACAGGCACTGACTCCCTTCAAAGGGTGATGCGTTCATTTATCAGATTAAAACCAACTTGGATCAAAACCACCAAACTGTCTCTGGTTTTTATAAGATTAAAAATAAAAACAAATAAAGAGGACACAAAAGCAAGGGTTCTTTAGTTACAGATATGAGGGGAAAAAAGGATAATTTTTTAATGCAGAAATTATAGATGTCTTTTTATAGCATCTCAGTCACTTTAAAACATACACTATGTGTATCATATATAGCAGCAACAAATGTTATTACACATTGAAGTGCAGTAATTTTCAACACACACACACACACACACACACACACACACACACAGAAACCAAGTAAATTTCTAGAAATTTTTAATCATTTTTAGACTACGCTTATTATAGGAGTGTTAACAAAATTTTAAATAAAGCTTTGAAAAGGATATTAGTACTTTTAAATGGCTTATTTTATACCAAGTGACAAGAAAAAAATCAAGAAGAATGCAGACTTCTCAAAAGACTAGTAACCAGAGTTACGTTTTACAGAAAGGATGGCCTTTTTTCTAAAATTCTGAATATGATGGGAAACTCATAATAATTCCAATTATCTTTCAGGCAACAGAAATTTCAGCTGCCAACAGTTTTAAGCACTTTGTGTACGTCATGTAAATAACTCATTATTAAATTTAACACAGTTCAAATTAAAGAATTATGAAGTCAAAATAAGATTCCTTTTCCAAGCCCTTCCACCCACAACACTGAATTCATAGGACTAAATGTAAACTTACTTGGGCTGTTAGAAAGGTATCATCTTCACCTTCTTGAGCTTCAATTTCCTAAGTAAAAGGGTATACAATAGCTTTGCTTTACAAAATATCTGGGTAACATAAGAATGCTTTTATGCTTATACCTGCTTATCATTTGCCTTGTGTTCTGTATAATATCTATGATACCATGGGTACTAAATCAGTGCTTAATATTCAGACTATACTTCTTATGCCAAAAAAAAAAAAAAATTTAGCCATGTCGCTAGAAAATTAGAAACATTTCTCTTGAGCCTCTCATTTATTAGGGTAGGTAGAAGGGAAGTGTTTTAACTATGAATACTAAAACAGCAGTGACTCCTTAACCCACTGACTTCCTTAAAATGTAATAACATACTTTAAAGCAGGACAAATAGTCTGTAAGTGAAAGCAGATAATAAATGAAGTATTATCTGCTTTAAAATTAAACTTTCATAAGTAGTTCCCCACCCTTGATATAACCAAAGAAATGTAAATTAAAGCAACCTTTTATACCTGCTAAGGTAGCAGAAGGGGGAAAAAAGCATATCACCAAGTAATGTTGGCAATGCCAGAATGAAACTGATACATTCATTCATCGTGGAGTAGGAAAAAAGCCTTAAAACTTAAAATGTGTCAAATTAAAGTATCTATTAGATATGTAGAAATCAGTCTAATAAATTATGGTAAAATTATGGAATTATATGTTACATGAAAATACAGAATAAATAGCAACTTACTGTGTAACAATTATGTAAAAATATATATTATGTGAAATAAGCAAAAATTTAAAAGATTGCCTAAGGTGGTAGGGTTTTAGATGACTTATAAGTAGCTTTATTAACACATCTTTTAAAAATTCTGAGACTTCCAAATTGAACTAGGAAAAAAAACACTTTTTATTATTTAAAACTTAATGTATCTGTGTCATGTTTTAAAAAAAACTGGCTAAAGACCTGACTTTCGATGTCCTCTTTTTCTATATCTTCTATTGCTTCTGCCTCTATTAATTCATGAGCTCTCTTGTTTTCTTCTGCAGAGAGTAACTCCTTGGAATGCACATTTTCTTCTTCATTTTCACCAAATTCTTCAGAGTCCTTTAGTTCATCATTTCCATCTTGCTCTTGTGCCTCTTGATTCTCCAATTCACAGTCCTTTTAATGGTAAGAAAATTTGGTACAACTAGAGGCAAAGTAGCGTGGACTATCCACCAAACGTTTTTGGTAATTTATACCTTTAAATGTGTCAAATTTGATCATATTTTAATATTCCCAAAGTTCAATCATTTTACCTTATATATTAACTGTGTCTTTAAAAATAGGAGGTCTAATACCAAGATTATCAAACACGAATCTGAGTTCTCAAATCTCTCATATTAAAATGCGCAATAATTGAACTGCTACTAGAGATACCCTATAATATTTACCAAGCCAGCTCTAGGAGCTGTCCAGAAAATACGGCTTGATTTCTCCATGTGCCGTAGATTGAGTTAACTTCAAAGACCTTGGAAGTCTTATACATTAAAACAAAATTGATTTCTAATAATAAGAAACTCCTAACTGCTGCATCAATGACTGTTCTTGAAAAATATGCCAATAACTAATTGAAATGTATTTGCTTTGAAATTTACCACTGTGCCAAATGCCAATTAGGAAGGGGAACATAGGTTGTGATTGGTCTGTTTGTCCTTCAAAGTTTATGGATATACAGTACTTCAGTGAAAACAAAATCAGCAATCTGCCTAATTTCCTCTGATTAAGTGCAGAGAAAGGAGTGAAAGCAATAAACATTCCTTCTTTTTTTTTTTCCTGTTCTTACAGTAAATCCAGCAGATTTAAGAAAAGGTTTCTCGGTTAAAAGGTGAAAGAGGCAGAGGCATGACTACGAATCATTCACAGCTAAACTGCAGTGAGGAAACTGAAATATCTATCTAGAGGTGGGCACAGAGAAGGAATATGATTATTTTGGAATGTAGAGTGCTTGGGGAGAAGGGGACATCTTGTTTGACCAAACATATTACAGTATGAGTGGGGGAACGGTAGGGGTTGAAAACGGAGTACACAGCTGTATTATGGCAGAAGAATAGGCACAAGAAAGATCAAGAAAGTTACTAAGGTGATCTCACCTATTCTGAAGTGCCAACTTTGACAAATTTCCTCACTTACTCACAGAAGCAATTTGTATACTATTCTGGTATTTAGGCAATAGGTAAAATTTACCCATTACTGTATAAATTCCAAAATTATCAACCATGGGAGATGAGAAAAATACATTCACTTAATTTCTATCAAATATATCACAGATATGTTGATACTTCCAAAAATAAACTGAAGATGTGTTTAAACAGAATTTTTTAAAAAGCTCCTAGAACCAGGCGTGGTGGCTCATGCCTGTAATCCCAGCACTTTGGGAGGCTGAGGCAAGTGGATCACGAGGTCAGGAGTTTGAGACCAGCCTGGCCAACATGGTGAAACCCCATTTCTACTAAAAATACAAAAATTAGCCAGGGTGGCATATGCCTGTAATCCCAGCTACATAGGAGGGTGAGACAGGAGAATCGAACCTGGGAGGCGAAGGTTGCAGTGAGCCAAGATTGCGCCGCTGCACTTTAGCCTGGGCGACAGGGTGAGACTCCATCTCAAAAAAACAAAAACAAAAACAAAAAAAACCCAAAAACAAACAGCAAAAAGCTCCCCTGTTCTTGTAGACATTATGAACACTTTATGTAAAATAATAACACAAAGGCATCCTTTGCAGCACATGTAAGAGAGAGTACTATTATTCCTCTGAATACATGTATATATCTTCTTAGGACATTTCAAACAACTGCAACGTTTTTATGAACTGAGGAGCTAAAACAAACGTTTGAAAAGTAAAAGATTTTTTACTGAGTCATAATGCTTTTACAGCTTATGGAAAATCTCAACTTAATGATACACTTACTGGTGAAGGCAACTGGAGAAAATAAGAACAAAAAAAGTAAACCTAATGGAACATATATCGTAAGGATAACAGAATAGCAAAATTTAAAGGCTCAAACAAAAGCTGATTATAGGCATGCAATCATCAATTTTAATGGATCCCTGGGCAAACAGTTCCCAAAATTATCTGATTTCAGGTTAACTCCTCAACAAAACATCGTGTGTGTGTGTATGTGTGTGTGTGTGTGTGCGCGCAGTGTGAAGAGTGAAGACAGCTAGGAAGCAGGAGAGATGGCTGTGTAAAGAACATGAGCTGACTATGGTAAAACACAAAAACATCAAGAGACATGATGACAATATGGACTAGTTATACACAGAAAACAGAATATATGGGTGCATAAATGCACATAGTTCAAGACAAACTACATTAAATAATTCCTGAAAATACCACAATACTAAAGACCTAATAAGCAGCAGATCACTTTTCATTAAAATAAAACAAAACAAATTTTAAAACTGCAATTACAATTAAAAATAGCTTGTTCTCTATATGTAGTATATAGAACTGCCACAACCCCTATTAAAATGACATCCTTAATTTTTCTGGCCAGCCAGTTTTGAAATGCACCCTCCTTTTTGGGCCCAAAAGGCCTAGCTTATTTATCTCTAAAGGGCAAAACAAATTTCTTAATTTGATCTTTGTTTTTGAGATGGAGTCTCACTCTATCACCCAGGCTGGAGTGCGCTGGTGCAATCTCAGCTCACTGCAACCTCCACCTTCCTGGGTTCAAGTGATTCTCCTGCCTTAGCCCCCAAGTAGCTGGGACTACAGGCGTGCACCACCATGCCTGGCTTTTTTTTTTTTTTTTTTTTTTTTGTATTTTTAGTAGAGATGGGGTTTCACCATGTTGGCCAGGTTGGTCTCAAACTCTTGACCTCAAGTGATCTGCCCACCTAGGCCTCCCAAAGTGCTGCGATTATAGGCATGAGCCACAGCGCTGGACCCTTAATTTGATCTTTACCAAGTGGTAAAACATCAGCAATTTTCTGTCTGTATTTTAAGGTCTACATTAATCTAAGTTCTGTATATTATACACAAAAACTAAATGCAATGAGCAGACAGAAAAAAATTATCAATATCCTTCCCTGTGGTATTTTGTCCAGGAGCTAACACATATATCTATTGTCTTGTAGCTATATCCCTGACCAGCTTTCTACCTAAAGGCCTGGTAAAACGGATTATTATTTTTAGTTTTTTACATCTCATTTAACTAAAAAGTTGTTTACTCTATTTTTCAATTATGAGAGTTAATGAGATTGACAATATTACATATTGTCAATATTATGTAAGTCTCTATCTTTAACCTACATACTTCAATGACCACTGTTCAATAAAACACACAAAATTCATAATGCAAAATACTAGGCTTAAAAGAAACATCTTATCCTGAGTAATTAACACTTTACCTTGATAAAAGCATCATCTTCCACAGAAGCATCTCCACTCAACTCATCTGCTTCTTGTTTTTTACCTGCGGAAGAAGGAAAATGGGCTAACAACTGGTATTTTAGTACTTTAAGAACAAAGATATTCAGTGTTTACCCTGCAATAGCACTCTTCACTCCCAAATCATCTGACAAAGCTAATGCCAACTGCTTATAAACCACCTGGTCAGAGCTGTCCCAAACATAAAAAGCTTTACTATGTCATGCTGTCTCAATGAAATACACTGTGCACATAATCCTACATATGAACCCATCAGCTTAACTGACTTGACATATATGATGCATTTTTCTTTACGCCACTTGAATTTTCTATCTTCAGTTATCTCAGAAGTTGTGGTACCTTTCAATGGCATTCAACTAACTATATATGTAGCCAGACATCTGATAGCTAAGTATGAGATCAGTAACTCCCACAAAGCCTTTCCTGTATTCTTCTCTTCAACAAGCATTCTCTGAAATAAAAATTCTCACACTTTAATCTTCATCTTACAATCCATCAGGTGATTGATTACATACAGCTCTGTACTGTCTCTAGTACACCCTGCCTCTTCATAGAGAAGACACTCCTTAAATAAGGCGACTGCTTTTATGCTAATTATTTATTTATCCAAAAGCCTAAAAATAAATAGTGCTGGCCACTTAACATAGTAACTGATTTAAGGCATGTAGAAATTACTGCAGTGAAAACTGTTAATAGCTTTCAGACAAACTACAGACCTTCTCTGCCCAACCCTCATCTTCAAAACTTTGCAAACTTGTAGTTAGAATTTTCTTTTTAAGAATATCTATTTATGGCTGGGCGCGGTGGCTCAAGCCTGTAATCCCAGCACTTTGGGAGGCCGAGGCGGGTGGATCACGAGGTCAAGAGATCGAGACCATCCTGGTCAACATGGTGAAACCCCGTCTCTACTAAAAATACAAAAAATTAGCTGGGCATGGTGGTGCGTGCCTGTAATCCCAGCGACTCAGGAGGCTGAGGCAGGAGAATTGCCTGAACCCGGGAGGCGGAGGTTGCGGTGAGCCGAGATCGCGCCATTGCACTCCAGCCTGGGTAACAAGAGTGAAACTCCGTCTCAAAAAAAAAAAAAAAAAAAGAATATCTATTTATTTATTTTTGAGACAGAGTCACACTCTTGCCCAGGCTGGAGTGCAGTGGCGCAATCTCGGCTCACTGTAACCTCCCAGACCTAGGTTCAAGCGACTCTCCTACCTCAGCCTCCCGAGTTGCTGGAAGCACAGGTACGAGCCATCACACCTGGCTAATTTTTGTATTTTTAGTAGAGACAGACGGGGTTTCACCATGTTGGCAAGGCTGGTTTTGAACTCCTGGCCTAAGTTATCTGCCCACCTCAGCCTCCCAAAGTGCTAGGATTATAGGCATTGAGCCACCACACTTGGCTGGTAGTTGGAACTTTAAAAACGTTTTCCATGTTTAAAAAAAAAAAAAAAAAAAGGTTTCCAGAGGCAATGCAAAAAGTTTATTATGTTTTCAGGCTAGTCCACAAAATCCTACTTAGAAATCCATAATGTACTAGAAATGTAAAAAACACATCTGCTGCAACATTACTGTGAAAAATTTTTTTTTTCCATTTCTTTTGAAACCTTAATGGATGTTCTTTCCTAAGGCCAATGAATGAACTTTTCCCTTAGCCTATAATTAGCACAGACAGTGCTACTCCCTATTTCAAGCTTCAGTAATCAGAGTAGAGGTTCAGCTATAGATAATTACTTAACAAGTTAGGATACCTGCATTTCCCTAGTCTCCTCAGTAGCTCCTATCCATCATCTACTCCCAATTCTAAGTCATTTCCACAAATGAGTGATAAAAGGGGATATGGTATGCTAATCCTTCCAAGTATGCAAAAAACAAGATTAGGAATGGGGATTTTTCTTTTACTCAAGTAGTAGCTGAGGGCTTCTGAAAATCAAATAAGAAACAAAGTGTGGCAATTCATGGTGTGCTAACCTCCTATTTACAATGTTGATGTCTGCATTTTTCGGAAAACGCAACTTTTTGGTTTACTATTCCCTTTGTTAAAGCTTTGCATCTAATTTTACAATTACTGTCATCATTCTCTTTATCACCAAACTTAATTTGTATGTGAGAATTTCATACAACAATCAGCCTGTCGGATTATATTGCCCTAAAGTCTAATATTTGAATTATTAAAAGGGCAATCACTAAGAAAGCCTGTTCATCTGAAAGTATTAATCTATTTAAGAAAGAAAGAAAAAAAGATGTTCTTTTCCTGAAAAAGAAAACTACTGAACAAGAAAGAGCTAATTATATTATTCTATTACATTTAGAGAAAGTTCCATAACACAAAAACCTTAAAAAGGCTACTTTCTGGGAGAAATAAGTTTTTTAAATATCAAATCCAGCAGGAAGCAGTGGCTAATGCCTGTAATCCCAACACTTTGGGAGGCTGAGGTACGAGAATCGCTTGAGCCCGTAAGTTAAGACCAGCCCAGGCAACATAGTGAGATCCCTATCTCTTCAAACAAAATTGTTTAAACATAGCTGGGTGTGGTAGTGTATGCTGGTAGTCCCAGCTATTTAGGAGGCTGAGGTGGAAGGACTGCTCGAACCCAGGAGGGCAAGGCTGCAGTGAGCTGTAATTATACCAACCACTGCACTCCAGCCCGGGCAACAGAGTTGGACCCTGTCTCAGAAGCAAAATAAACCACAACATCAATTCTTTCCCATACCCCCACCACCAAATAGCCAATTGGGCATAACTTTTGGGGAAGCTCCTTTCGATCATTCACAAACGCTATTTATTCCTTATAATTACAAACTGCTTTACAATTTGCAAAGCACCTAAAAAAATTTCAGTTGATTTGTCCAAGCACCCTATGATGGTACATGGATCCATTATCACAATTTTACAAAAGATAAAATGAACCTGAGAGGTTAAATAGCTTGCCTAAAACTTGAAAAACAGTGCTGTCAGAACTGAAAGCCAGGACTTTTCCCAATCAATTTTGAATTCCTGCCACTACATCTTACTATGACCGATGTAAAACACATTATTCTAATAAGGAGTGAAATAATTCAATTTATCTTTGAGGCCAGGCACAGTGGCTCACATCTGTGAACCCGACACTTTGGGAAGCCAGGAAGGGCAGATCACTTGAAGTCCCAAGTTTGAGACCAGCCTGGCCCACTAGCAAAACCCCATCTCTACTAAAAAAAAAAAAAAAAAAAAAAAAAAAAGGTAGCTGGGCATGGTGATGCATGCCTGTAATCCCAGCTACTGGGGAAGCTCAGGCACTGGGTTCAATCACTTGAACCCAGGAGGGAAAGATTGCAGTAAGCTGGGATCGTGCCATTGCAATCATGCCTGGGAGACAGAGGGACACTCTTGTCTTGAAAGTAAAATAAATAAATAAGGCTAGGCATGGTGGCTCACCTGAGGCCAGGAGTTCAAGACCAGCCTGGCCAACATGGTGAAACCCCATCTCTACTAAAAATACAAAAATTAGCCAGGCATGGTAATCCCAGCTAACCGGGAGGTTGAGGCGGGAGAATCACCTGAACCCCCGAGGTGGAAGTTACAGAGTTACAGTGAGCCAAAACTGCAACACTGTACTCCAGCCTTGGCAATAGAATGAGACTCCGTCTCTAAATAAATAAATAAAAATAAATTTTTTTGGCCAAGCCCTGTGGGTCACATCTGTAATCCCAGCACTTTGGGAGGTCGAGGTGGGCAAATCACGTGAGGTCAGGAGTTTGAGATAAGCCTGGCCAATATGGTGAAACCCCATCTCTACTAAAAATACAAAAATTAGCCAGGAGCATTGGTGGGCACCTGTAATCCCAGCTACTCCGGAGGCTGAGGTTGCAGTGAGCCGAGATTGCACCACTGCCCTCCAGCCTTGGTGACAGAGTGAGACTCCATCTCAAAAAATAATAAAAATTTAAAAATAAAGATATTATCTTTGAAATGGCAGTCTTTGGCATAATGACAAATTACATACTATGCACACTCTGTGTTGAATTTCACTTCTTTTAGGAAAAAGAGGAAAATCAAATTATACTTCAGCCACAAAAACAGCAGTCACTATCTCTGGTCCAGGTACTAGCATAAATTTTTTTCATTCATTTTTTTTTTTTTTTTTTAAGACCAGGTTTCACCATGTTGGTCAGGCTGGTCTTGAACTCCCGACCTCAGGTGATCCGCCCGCCTTGGCCTCCAAAGTGCTTGGATTACAGGCATGAGCCACCATGCCCGGCCTATTTTTTTTTTTTTTTTTTTTTTTTTAAAGGAGTTTCACTCTTGTTGCCCAGGCTAGACTGCAGCAGCACAATCTCAGCTCACTACAGCCTCCGCCTCCCAGGTTCAAGCAATTCTCCTGCCTCAGCCTCCCGAATAGCTGCGAGTACAAGCATGTGCCACCACGCCTGGCTAATTTTGTATTTTTAGTAGAGCTAGGGTTTTTCCATGTTGGTTAGGCTGGCCTCAAACTCCCGATCTCAGATCATCCACCTGCCTTGGCCTCCCACAGTACCGGGATTATAGGCATGAGCCACCTCACCTGGCCTTTTTATTATTATTATTATTTGAGACAGAGTGTTGCTCTGTCGCCCAGGCAGGCTGGAGTGTGGTGGTGTGATCTCAGTTCACTGCAACCTCCAACTCCCAGTTCAAGCAGTTCTCCTGCCTCAGCCTCCCAAGTAGCTGGGATTACAGGTACACACTACCACACCCGTCTAATTGTTTTGTATTTTTAGTAGAGACAGGATTTCACCACGTCAGCCAGGCTGGTTTAGATCTCTTAACCTCAAGTGATCTGCCCACCTCAGGCTCCCAAAGTGCTGGGATTACAGGGGTGAGGCACCTCGCCCAGCCAGGATAAATTCTTCATATGCATTTATGTAATTGTGTTTTTAAATTTTATCCTCCCCTGCCGGGCGCGGTGGCTCACGCCTGTAATCCCAGCACTTTGGGAGGCCGAGGCGGGTGGATCACGAGGTCAAGAGATCGAGACCATCCTGGTCAACATGGTGAAACCCCGTCTCTACTAAAAATACAAAATATTAGCTGGGCATGGTGGCGCGTGCCTGTAATCCCAGCTACTCAGGAGGCTGAGGCAGGAGAATTGCCTGAACCCAGGAGGCAGAGGTTGCGGTGAGCCGAGATCGCGCCATTGCACTCCAGCCTGGGCAACAAGAGCGAAACTCCGTCTCAAAAAAAAAAAAATTTTATCCTCCCAACTACTCTGAAACAATTATGCCCCTTTTACAAAAATGAAACTAAGTCTGAAAAATTAGATTACAAAGCTAGTAAACGGCAGTGCTTCAATTTAAACGCAGGCCCATTTCCATTAC
>NW_022436977.1:6418311-6536951 GCF_009761245.1 Sapajus apella | reverse complement strand
GCCATTGCACTCCAGCCTGGGTAACAAGAGCGAAACTCTTGTTACCCAGGCTGGAGTGCAATGGCGCGATCTCGGCTCACCGCAACCTCCGCCTCCTGGGTTCAGGCAATTCTCCTGCCTCAGCCTCCTGAGTAGTAGCTGGGATTACAGGCACGCGCCACCATGCCCAGCTAATTTTTTGTAGTTTTAGTAGAGACGGGGTTTCACCATGTTGACCAGGATGGTCTCGATCTCTTGACCTCGTGATCCACCCGCCTCGGCCTCCCAAAGTGCTGGGATTACAGGCTTGAGCCACCGCGCCCGGCCCACATGTATAAAATTTTAAAATGTAACACTCATTTGCCCGATGACAGTGACACACAGGCAGCGCTGGGTATGTAAAAATGGCCTAACTTTGCTGTCCCATACTGTTTCCAACAGTTGTTACAATACAACCGCACTGGTCATTTAATGTTTCAGCTTGTAATCTTAAAAACCATTAGGACAAGATTGTCAAACACTAATGAAAGTGGAGTAATAACCTGTTCGATACATAGTATTTAAGAAAACTGAAAATCTCACATTAGCTTTGGAATGCTTTCATAATTTGTAATGTTTGGCTTGTTACACATTGCAAATTCGAAACTATATTGCAATTTTTTTTCCACTGCAATCCCCACCTCCCAGGTTCAAGTATTCACATGTCTCAGCCTCACGAGGAGCTGGGATTATAGGTACATGCCACCACACCAGGCTAATTTTTGTATTTTTAGTAAAGACGAGGTTTCACTATGTTGACCAGGCTGGTCTCGAACTCCTGACTCCGGCTGACTATACTGTAATTTCTTATTTTGTGAAAAAACACTTTCCCCCTCCACATAAAATATAACTCATTTTAAAAAGCTACAGTGTTGCCAGGAACAGTGGCTCATACATGTAATCCCAGCACTTTGGGACGCCAAGGTGGGCAGATCACTTGAGGTCAGAAGTTCGAGACTAGGGTGGCCAACATGGTGAAACCCTGTCTCTACTAAAAATATAAAAAAGTAGCCGGGCATGGTGGCTCATCGTTGTAATCCCAGCTACTTGGGAGGCTTAGGCAGTAGAGTTGCTTGAATCTGGGAGGCAGAGGTTGCAGTGAGCCGAGATCGCACCATTGCACTCTAGCCTGGGCAATGAGCAAACTGTCTCAAGAAAAAAAAAAAGGCTATGTCTATCACCCAGCCCAGAACCTATTATATATAAAAATTTATATATATATATATATATATATATATATATATATATATATAAAACATATATAAAACCAGCAGATATCCAAGCATTATATATATTTTTTTGACATGAAGTCTCACTCTGTCACTCAGGCTGATAGCTGGGATTACAGGTGCACACCACCACCACATTCAGCTAATTTTTATATTTTACTAGAGATGGGGTTTCACCAAGTTGGTCAGACTGGTCTCAAACTCCTGACCTCAGGTGATCTGCCAACCTCGACCTCCCAAAGTGGTGGGATTACAGGGGTGAGCTGCCACACCCAGCCACATTATATATTTTCTGACTGATAATGGAGTAAGTCCTAGGCATGACACTAATGGAAAACAGGTCAGGCATGGTAGCTTGAGCCTGTAATCCCAAACTCTTTGGAAGGCTAAGGCAGGAGGATCACCTGAGGTCAGAATTTCAAGACTAGCCTGGACAACATGGTGGAACCCTGTATCTACAAAAAATACACAAATTGGCTAGGCACAGTTCTGTGCTCCTGCCATCCCAGCTACTACATGGGCTGAGGTGGCAGGATCCCTTGAGCCCAGGAGGTCAAGGCTGCAGTGAGCCAAGTTTGCGCCGTTCCATTTCAATCTGGGTCACAGAGCAAGGCTCCTCAAAAATAAATAAAAAAAGAATTTCTAGAAATTAAAAATAAGAAAACAAGGTCTAGATTTCTATTTGACCCAACTGGATGACATGGCTGTTCAAGTAGCTTTGTGTGCAACCCCATTCTGTCCGTACGTCCTGTCACTACATCTACAGGTACCTAATTTTTTAAATATCACACATAAGAAATAATTTTAAAGACCAAATCACCCTTGAATTCCAACAAGCAACACTATCTTCAACACATTTTTGTACAGTCAAGTAACCATTTATATCTGTCCCATTTAAACCTGTGCTATCAAAGCTCCAGCAGCAAATCAGCTAAACAGTTTCACCTCTTTTGTCCTACAGGGAATCTAGCAAGTGCCACAGAACTGTGAAAGTAGCATGATCAGGATAAAGGAGCTAACTGAAAGTGTAAGGCAGATTGAATGAAACCAATTTTTTTTTTTTTTTTTTTAGAGACAGGGTCTCGTTCTTGCCCAGGCTGAAGCGCAGTGTAGTGGCATGATCTCGGCTCACTACAACCTCTGTCTTCCAAGTTCAAGCAATTCTCCTGACTCAGCCTCCTGAGTAGCTGGGATTATAAACACACACCACCACACCCAGCTAATTTTTGTACTTCTAATAGAGACAAAGTTTCATCATGTTGGCCAGGCTGGTCTGGAACTCCTGGCCTCAAGTGATCCACCTGCCTGAGCCTCCCAAGGTGCTAGGATTAGAGGTGTGAGCCACCACGCCCAGCCTGAAGCAAATCTTTTATGCTTTGAGGGAAAAACTATAAAATACATTGGGCAGTAAACAAAATAATCTGAATAACAAAAAATAAAAGCAAGATTAACCTATCACATCCTAAACTATCATAGTAGTAATATGGCTATTTTGAAATTATAAAAAAAAAAACTAAAATATTATTTGCATGATGTTAGGGTCTAAAGTAAAATGGCAAAGTAAAAATGTATATACCAGAGAAAGACGAGAGTATAAATATTTATGCAACATAAATTTGTATACGTCCAAAAATTCTCAATGAAACCCTCTATGAGATATGTTTCAGAATTTACAATTTTCTGATTTTAGAAGAGTAAAATGTTCGGCACAGTGGCTCACGCCTGTAATCCCAGCACTTTGGGAGGCCGGAGTGGGTGGATCACGAGGTCAAGAGATCGAGACCATCCTGGCCAACAAGATGAAACCCTGTCTCTACTAAAAATACAAAAATTAGCTGAACGTGGTGGCACACGCCTGTGGTCCCAGCTACTCGGGAGGCTGAGGCGGAAGAATTGCTTGAACCTAGGAGGCGGAGGTTGTAGTAAGCCAAGATTGCGCCACTGCCACTCCAGCCTGGTGACAGAGCAAGACTACGTCTCAAAAAAAAAAAAAAAAAAGAACAGCAAAATGTTGCATACACTATGTTAAACCTCCCCAAGGCTTCTGGAATAGTATTTCACAGTTAATCACAGAAACAATTTGTACAATGAAATGTATGAAGATTCACATCAAATGGGATAAATCAAGACTATAACCTCATTTTTGCCACCAAACTTGAAAAAAAAATACTTTCAGTTTTCAGAACTTTTTGTTATTTGATAATTCTGAATAAAGGATCTTGGATCATAAATTGGCTTTCTCCCGGCCAGGTGCGGTGGCTCATGCCTGTAACCCCAGCATTTTGGGAGGCCAAGGCAGGTGGATCACAAGGTCAGGAGTTTGAGACCAGTCTGGCCAACATAGTGAAATCCCATCTCTACTAAATATACAAAAAATTAGCTGGGTGTGGTGGTGTGCACCTGTAATCCCAGCTATTCAGGAGGCTGAGGCAGGAGAACCATTTGAACCCGGGAGGTGGAGGTTGCAATGAGCTGAGATCACTCCATTGCACTCCAGCCTGGGTTGAGAGTGCGGGACTCCAACTAAAAATAGGCAAAAAATAAAAATAAATAAAAATTAAAAATAATAAATAAATAAATAAATTGGCCTTCTCCTTCAAAGGCAAATTGGTCTTTATAAGTGTTTGCAATTTTCCTTTTCCTCCAAAGGCAAACTGGTCCTTATAAATGTTTGCAATTTTTCAAGTTCAGAAATACCTCCCAAACAAAAACAAATCCCACTTAATAATGAGGTTTTTTTTATCTTTGAGACAGGGTCTCGCTCTACTGCCTAGGCTGGAGGGCAGTGGCAGTCAGAGTTCACTGCAGCCTCAACCTCCTGGGCCCAAGCAATCTTCCTGCCTCAGCCTTTCCAAGTGTTGGGATTATAGGCGTGAGCCACTTCGCCCAGCCTAAGGAAATTTTAAAATAATTTCACCAAAATAGTTTGTGGCTGAGTAACTTTTCCCCTTAAACATTCACAAAAGCTATCATAAAATGTGAACAAAAAGAAAAAAAGCTTAATTATAAAATTTCTGTTGCAAGGGAAAGATTGAGAAGATATGCCAAATTGAAATGTTTCCAGCAACCTCTCCCCAATTGCATGCAGTATCTTAAAACAAAGACCACACCGTGTGGCGTTTGCAAGTATTTTAGCTTCTATTAAACTGACATTTTACTAATAAAATCATTTTTCTGAAAGGCCTTGTACATTATCTTAAACACAGCAGTCATAGGATTTTTTTTGGTCACTTTGGGTTTTTTTTGCGTGTGTTTTGTTTTTGTGGCAAGGTCTTAAAACTCTATTGCCCAGGCTGGAGTGCAGTGGTGCAATCTGGACTCAGTGCAACCTCTGCCTCCCGGGTTCAAGAGACTCTCCTGCCTCAGCCTTCCGAGTAGCTAAGGTTACAGATGTCCACCACCACGTCTGGCTAATTTTGTATTTTTAGTAGAGATGGGGTTTCACCGTGTTGGCCAGGCTGGCCTTTAACTTCTGACCTCAAGTGATCTACCCATCTCAGCCTCCCAAAGTGCTGGGATTACAAGCGTGAGCCACCCCACCCAGGCCAATAGGTCACTTTGAAAAATTACTACAAAGATAATTCACATTCATTATAATATACCTGGAAAATGCCAACAAAAGTATATTTTTCAAATGTCTTATATTTATTCTCAGAATAAACATTATTATTAACAGAATAAACATTTCTGGCACACAGGGCAGGTCTGCCTGCAAACACAAGACTATAAAAGATAATTTAACTGGCTTCTTAATGAGTTACCTTTCTGTTATACCAGTAAAAAGAAAATAGTCTCAGCACTGTTGTGAGAATCAAATAAAGCAAAGTGGAAGTTTTTCGAAAACTGTCAAGTATATAAAACAATCTAGAAACTAACCAGCGAGAGGAATGAAAATAATGCTCAATTTCAAGCTTTAGGCGAGTCAGTAGTTCTTAATTCCAGGTATATGTAAGAATTATCTGAGGCGTTTTTAGAAAATATATACTGATGCCTGGGCCCCCAACATAACAACCCAAACCAACTCTATGGGGAATGAAAGCCTGGTATCTGTATTTTTTTAAAACACAAATGACGAATGCAGAGTGCAGATCATGAACCACTAAGATAAGTGAATCTATCTATAGAAGTTGCTAAGAAGAATAGAGAAAAAAGGTTATTGTTTTTAGATTCTCCAGACTACAGAAAATTTAAATTCTATCTACCTTCAACAAAACACCATGTACAGTGTGAATCTATTTTAATTGTTGAAAAGGGGAAAAAAACCTTAAACATAAATCTCCTGTGAGTACTTGCACACATACCTACATACCTTAGATCAACATGTGTTATATGAAATGTGCTTTATGTGGATGACTACTATATTAGATTGATAAAAATTTTAGAAAGCTTCAGAGGAAACACATAATTTTAAATATTACATATGTATATTATACATAAAATGTTACATATAATAAATCCACAGTGGTGGGATTATGGGTAATCTTCACATTTTTGTACTTTTCTGAATTACCTTTTTTTTTTTTTTTTGAGACAGTATCTTACCCTGTCTCCCTGGCTGGAGTGCAGTGGTGCCATCTCAGCTCACTGTAACCTCCACCTCCCAAGTTCAAATGATTTTCCTGCCTCAGCCTCCTGAGTAGCTGGGATTACAGATGCATAGCACCACACCTGGCTGATCTTTGTACTTTCAGTAGAGACCAGGTTTCACAATGCTGGTCAGGCTGGTCTCGAACTCCTGACCTCAAGTGATCCGCCTGCCTCGGCCTCCCAAAGTGCTGGGATTACAGGTGTGAACCACAGCACCCAGACTGGATTACCTAATTTTTAAAATGAAAACTTCACTTTTTTTTTTTTAACAGACAGAGTCTGTGTTGCCAGGCACCAGGCTGGAGTACAGTGGCGCAATCTCAGCTCACTGCAACCTCCGCCTCCTGGGTTCAAGCAATTCTCCTGCCTCAGCCTCCCGAGTAGCTGGGACTACAGGGGCGCGCCACCACGTCCAGCTAAGTTTTGTATTTTTTTTTAGTAGAGATGGGGTTTAACCATGTTGGCCAGGACAGTCGTAATCCCTTGACCTCGTGATCCGCCTGCCTTGGCCTCCCAAAGTGCTGGGATTATAGGCATGAGCCACCACGCCCGGCCGACTTTTCACTTTTATAATCTGGAAAAAAATACTATAAAGCCATACTTACAGACTAGCATTCCAATGTACTAGCTAGGATTGCCATGTAAAACTACTCAGATCAGGCTGTCCAGTTATGATATCAAGTGAACTCCTGGAACTGCTCAACACTGAGGCTCTTTTATTGTAATACGTGAGAGAACAGTTGATTAAATAACTCAATAAATTCTATCCTTAAATCCTAAGCCATTGTTCAATTTCTACATTAAAGTCTTTTCTGATGCTACCAACTGATAAAAATGATTTTTTGTCTAATTCCTGTACAAATACCACTTTGTTTTACATGGGTCCATGAAAAATCTTTATTCCTCTGCCTCTAATTCAGAATATGTAGATGACTGATTTGGGAGAAGCACATTGTCTACAAGTACTAGAAAATTTTACTTACATCCCTTCCAGAATCCTGGCCACACACCATATTTGATATGATAAAACAGCAAAAAAAAGTAGCAAAGTGCTGTGGTGCTAAACATAATCCCCCACATACAACTTCATAAGGCAAATGTAGGGTTTTTTTTTTGTTTGTTTTTGAGACGGAGTCTCGCTCTGTTGCTGAGGCTGCAGTGCAACGGCAAGATCTTGGTTCACTGCAACCTCTGCCTCCCGGGTTCAAACGATTCTCTTGCCTCAGCCTTCCTAGTAGCTGGGATTACAGGCGCCCACAACCACCCAAGCTGATTTTTGTATTTTTAATAAAGACAGGGTTTCACCATGTTGGCCAGGCTGGTCTCAAACTCCTGACCTCAAGCAATCCACCTGCCTATGCCTCCCAAAGTGCTGGGATTACGGGCATGAGCCACTGTGCTTGGCCCAAAAGAGGTATTTATAAAAGCAGTTAAGAAAGTCCCCAGAAAGGCCCTTCGTATTCATTCAACAAATATTTTTTGAACACTTATTATGTGTCATCCTCTATACTAGGCATTACAGAGACAGAGGCAATGAAAAACTATGTCCTGGCCTTCACAGAGCTTTCAGCCTTTTGGGTGCCTAAGAAACACCTATAACAATTCTATGTCCAAAGTCTTCCTCAATGCCACAGTTTTGATTAAAGTATTCCTTAACATCTGAATATACTGCACTTGGGGGGGAAAAAGGCTAATTAAATACATTATGATACTGTGTTATGTGAAATATGCTTTATATGGCTGATTACTATGTTTAATTGATAAAAGTTTCAGAAAGCTTTACGGAGTAAACATGTACTTAATTATAAATATGTAGTCTGGGGTATTTTCCACAAAAAATTAGACGTTAAATGTTTGGCCAAACCTGTAACCTCAACATATACTTGTTTGTATAGGAGAAAAATCAGATTTTACACAGTATTTTTAGTGTTTTTAAAGTTGCCAGGTATTGCAAATCAGTTTTAACGTTTGTAAGTACTCTATTACATACAGTTCCAAATACTGTACTGATTAACCATATAACTTTTACTGAAGTTAATTGGTGACTATAAAGGTTGCAAATCTAAAAGAAAAGGCTATGCCGGTGTCAGGTAAACCAAAAGTCTTTAAATCTATAATCTCTAAAACAACATAATGAGAAGTTAGCTCTACCTGTTTTACTACTTTTTTAACACACACCCAAATATAACCATAAACCTCAATGGGGAAAGCTTTCTTCTAGGTTACTTACTTAAAAGTTCGTAACAAAGAAAGTGTGAAAAGACTCAGGAAAACCATTCTAAGATACAAACTTCCCCATATTAACTTCATGTAAACAGATTTTATAAATATGTTGATGTAAATGTCAGAACCCACTATAACATTATCAACATTGTTTCTGCTTGTAATAGCTGCATTTAAAAAATATTCCAGGAAAAACTTAAAAATTTAGGTTCCTTTCCCTCAAACCTCTGTAAATACAATAATTTTAACATACATTTTAAAAAGAAAATTACCCTATATTTATAAGAGAATAAGCTCTACTGGTTTCTGATACACAATAGAGTTCAAAAAAAGGAAATAGATTAAAAAAAAAAAGAGAATTAGCTCAATGTTTCACCTAAGTATTTTTCCATATCCGTGAAGCTTCTCTCTTGTCTTTTAACTTTTATTCACTATCTTAATAGTGTCATAAGAATGATTTCTTTTCCTGACAAGCTATTTTATATCTTGCTGATATCTACCTAACTGCCTCAAAGTAATCCCCTTCTTTTTCTAATAATTTGTGCTGAAGAAAAACTATATTGATTTCTTATAAGCTTACCTGTTCCTTCCTTAAATATCATTTTAAACAGAAAGCATTTTCTTTTCATTTTGACTATATAATTATTAAATTTTAGAAATAAAAGAGCCTTATAGATAAACTAGTAAAATTTCCAGTTTTACAAAAGAGAAAACAGGTTCACTGAAGGAAAAGTGGAATCACCAAGATGAAATTATTTTAAAGGTAGATACCAGTAAGTAAAACAAGATCTGGCAAAAAGAACTGAACATAGTAATTCAGCAACTTGACTGAAAAACTGACATGGACCGGGCGTGGTGGCTCACGCTGGTAATCCCAGCATTTTGGGAAGCAGAAGCAGGAGAATCACCTGAGGTCAGGAGTTTAAGACCAGCCTGACCAACATGAAGAAACCCCATCTTTAGTAAAAATACAAAATTAGCCAAGCATGGTGGCACATGTCTCTAACCCCAGCTACTCGGGAGGCTGAGGCAGGAGAATTGCTTGAACCCAGGAGGCAGAGGTTATGGTGAGCCAAGATCGCGCCACTGCACTTCAGCCTGGGCAACAAGAGTGAAACTCTGTCTCAAAAAACAAAAAAGAAAAAGAGAAAGAGAAACTGACATCACATTAAAACAGCATTTAATACATCCTTGGTTTTCAAATGTGTTCATTACTGACATTTTAATAAGTTGCCCTATACAAATTTGGTCTCTAAAAGCTATTATATAAACATCTTAATTTTTTAAAAATAGAGATAGGGTCTCACTAAGTTGCTCAGACTGGTCTTGAACTCCTGGCCTAAAGTGATCCTCCCACCTTGGCCTCCCCAAGTGCTGGGATTACGGGCATTAGCCACGGCAACTGGCCTAAAATAATTTTATCACTGTGTAAACTGGCAGAGAAAACATCTCAAAAACTAGAACTGAGTTGATATGACGCATTTAAAGCGAAACCAGATCTAAAGATGATCAGCAGCACTTGGAATTTGAGACAAGTAAGTGCATCCTTTAAAAAGTAAACTGGGTTCAAAATCTCTCATACTAAAAATAATAAAAATAAAATAATTGAATCAATAAGCATCTTTATTGTAAATTAATTCAAACTATGTTTAGAGTTGGAGATTTACATTATATTCTTCATAATTCACAGGATTTTCATAACAATGATAGCCAGAGAAGATTACAGCTTTTTGTCATGTATCTCTTAGAATAAGTCACAGGATTTTCATAACAATGATAGCTGGAATTCAGGCAGACTAGGGCTTTTTGTCATGCATCTCTTAGAATGAGGCCTGCTACAAATGATTATCTGTGACAGCTTCTACCTGAAGATCTTAAAACCTCTTAACATCAGAGTTATGGAATAATGTTCACGTATAACCCACACAAAAGAAAAAAATAACAAACATATTGATAAAAATAAATAATGTTGACTTATTTAAAAATGTATTCGGCATTGGAGTGGTCCAGGAATTAGAATTTAAAAAAAAAAGAATTAAAAAAAAAAAATGTACTGGGCAGTTGTGGTAGAACGTGCCTGTAGTCCCAGCTTCTGAGGAGGCTAAGGTGGGAGGATTACTTGAGTCCAGGAGTTTAAGGCTGCAAAGAGCTATGATGGCACCACTGTACTCTACCCTGGGCAACAGAGCAATATTCTATCCATTAAAACAAAACAACAAATAATGTATATGCCTATATATGTCATAAAATGTACTGAAAAACTCCTTGAAATTTTATATTGCTGAAATTATTTCTAATGGTAAGATAAATGACATACCTAATCAAAACTGAAAAACAGATAAACAGAGAAACCAAAAGTTGGCAAGAACGGAATAAATCATATGTTTATTTTAAATGCTAAAATAATGGTCAACTCAAACAACCTGGGACTATGATTAATACATAGTACCTGTCAAACTAGCACAGTGTGCTAGGTAAATGATATGAATCAAAATAACTACAAGACACATGGTTAATTCCTGATAAACTTATTTCTGAATTTTATGCTTTTCCATTTTGAAAAAGCCTCTAAGTTTGTCAGCAGTCTTCTCAGGACAAGCTTCTCTAAGACAGAAAAATGTATCTCTCAAAGGGATACAATGAGTCAGAGTTACATTAAAAGTCACCTTCAAGATAACTTTTTTACTCCTCTAAACTACATCTCCACCTCTCCCAGGGAATGCTTCTTAGCCCTTTTCAATTTCCTTTGGCACAAACAGGGGGCTCTTCTAACCTAGGAAGACTCAAAATAGCAAGCTGTCTTCTATATCTCTGATGCCCAGGTGTGCTTAAGATCAACATTTAATATTCCCTTCTTTTCAAGATTAATCCATTCATTTTATTTTATTTGCAATCATCCAGTGGTTGGAAGTAACATTTGGATCACTTAAAGCACTAAAGAAAATTAGATTACAAAACATGCAGCAACAGTCCATGACCAATTCTGCATAAAAATTGTAGGTAAGCACCAGAATCCAGATATATCATGTCCACCCTCTGCCACTGTCCTTACAGGAGGGAGAAATTTGCAGTTATACAAGTAAAGGTTTCACTAGCCAGAAGCTTTAAAACATACTTACATTCCAGCTGGGCACAGTCGCTCACAGCTGTAATCCCAGCACTTCGGGAGGCCGAGGCGAGTGGATCATCTGAGGTCAGGAGTTCAAGACTAGCCTGGCCAACATGGCAAAACCCCGCCTCTCCTACAAATACAAAAATTAGCCAGGCATGGTAGCAGGTGCCTGCAATCCCAGCTACTTGGAAGGCTGAGGCAGGAGAATTACCTGAACTGAACCTGGAGTGAAGGTTGCAGTGAGGTGAGATCGTGCCATTGCACTCCAGCCTGGTCAACAAGAGCGAAACTCCGTCTCAAAAAGTAATAATAATAATAATAATAATTTAAAAACCTAAGTTCCTTTCATACTGCAAAATGTTTATTTAAAACCACTTTTAGCTGGGCACGGTGGCTCATGCTTGTAATGCCAGCACTTTGGGAAGCCAAGGTGGAAGAATCACCTGAGGTTGGGAGTTCAAGACCAGCTTGACCTACAAGGAGAAATCCCATCGCTACCAAAAATATAAAATTAGCCGGGTATGGTACAGCATGCCTGTAATTCCAGCTACTCAGGAGGCTGAGACAGAAGAATCGCTTGAATCAGGGAGGCGCAGGTTTCGGTGAGCCGAGATCGCACCATTGCGCTCCAGCCTGGGCAACAAGAGCGAAACTCCGTCTCAAAACAAAAACAAACAAACAAACAAAAATACCTAGCTAGTCACTAAATCATTAAATCCTGGAAATATATTCTGCTCTAGTTTAAAAGTTACGAAATAAGAATCTTTACATTCCTGTAATTTAAAGCTTTTTTAAAGCTAATTAATCATGGATTTTTCCTTCTACCTTGTTAGTATGATTGGTCAGTCTTTTAGAATTTCACTAAAAATTAGGATGTATAATGGCATCAATGCAAATTAAGTCCACCAAGTCAAACAAAGTACTAAACATAAAGATCATAGAATTTCAATATACTAAAGAAAATAGCAAGAAGGCAAGGTGAAAGATTGGTAGGAATTCCATCAATACTCTGCCAATTGTGGGGCAAGGTAGACATGTGTTCTTCAGATCTTCACACTATGAAAGATCATTACACAACTTGACTTTGTAATTTTTTCGGAAGAAATAAGGAACTATTTTCACTTTCTAATCAGCTTCAGCCGAATCTTAAGGGATACAAGTCACCCAAAGCCTGGCAACAGTAACTTTTCTTCCTTGACCCAAGAAGGCAGAGTGCCAGAGGGAAATAGCAGAGTAGCACTATATAAACAGGGCAAGTGGCACAAGAGCAGAGGCAAGTTATATAACCAAAATATATTTTAAAATATGTTCATAACTCGTAACAACCTTTGCCTTTAGTTGGTTTCTTGTTTGGAGTATCAGTTGAAACAGTTAATTCAATATTATCTGGATCGCCTCCTTCCTCTTCAATAGCCTACATTAGAAAGAGAAGTTAATATGCTACACAGTCTATCTAAACTTATTTTATAAAAACGAAATGAAAAAAAAATTAGCAAACCTCATGCCTCAAGACATTAGAATTGCCAGTCATTTCATCAACGACTTCAAAAATGAGCAATTAAACTACATGAGATAGTAAGAGAAAGTTTCAGGGGGAAAAAAATCATTAGGCATCAAAATCGCATTAAGTTTTAAATTCTACCGTGTCAAGATAATTAAATATCACATTGTACTGGCCAAAAATCTAAATATGTTCTATTGCAGAAAAGCTGCCAGCTACTAAAGTAAATAACTAAAAAGAGTTTTCCTAGTTTCTGTAATGCAAACTTACTGCTCCTCTACTACAATTCCAACGCTCACTCAAACCAGAAACCTAATCAGGAATGAAAAAGTAGATTATTGCGCTGATGCAAAAACTAAACGCCTAATGGAAAACAAAACCTCTCTCTGTCACCCACCCAGCGACTCCCACTACCAATTCTCCTCAAGATGGGGAGGAAACGGTTGGGCACAATTAAACGGTAACTTCGCAGAAGTCACCAAAGTAACCATTCCCTCCGAGGCCAAGAAATGCACGCGCTCACCATGGCTAAAGGCTGGGGACCGAGCGCCTCCCAGGTCTCCACGATCGCCCTTGGGAGGCCGCGCCGGCCGGCCGCAACCCTCGCAGCCTGGCGGGGACGTCCCGGGGAGGCGGAGGCGCGCTGGGCTGCGGTGGCCGGTCCCGGGCGGCTCTAGGGTCCCTCGTAGGCCCGGCCCAGCCTGGAGCGCGGGGGCGGGGGCGCCGCGGATGGGTCCCCGTCCTCCACGCGCGCGCGGGAGCCGCCCCGGGCCTCCCTACCTGCCTCCCCACGAGTCCCGGCGGCTGCGGGCGGCCGGGGGCTGAGACGGAAGCCGGGCGCCGAGGCGCGGCCTAAGCTCCTCTTCCCGGTCCTCGCCGGGCCTCACCTGCTTGAGTCGGGAGATGAGCACGGTCTTGACTCCGGTGATGTCTAAGTTCCGCCGCTTCAGCTCGGACTTCAGATCGATGACCCGCAGATCGGTGATCTTTTTACCCTCCGCCTGACCCGAGGCGGCCGAGGCTGCCACCGCAGCGGTAGCGGCAGCCATCTTAGAAGAGCAGCGCGCTGCCGAGGCAGCGAGTGGGCTGCAGGGCGGCGGCAGCAGCGCCAACTTCCACCCAGGCCTCAGCGGCCGCCGGCGCAGCGCTGCGCTGCGCACAATGAGCCGCTGGCCCCTCCCCCGGTCCGCCACCCTAGCGCAACCTGCAGCCGCAGCCAGCACCCGGATGACGGCCGCGCGTGCGCACTGGCGCAGGGACCCGCCGCGGCGCGCTCTGGTGGGCGGGTCGCGGCCACTGGGGCGGTGCGATCCCTTGTGTGGTCTGGGAGGTCAGGCACGTCCAACCGCAGCAACGTCCGCCGCGCCGCCGTTCCCCGTCGCTTCGTTAGCCATTTTCTTGCAACGTCTTGAGTCTTGAGCAACAACGAAGTGCAGGCACTGAATGACATCGTGCGCGCGTTACTCAACACAAACCGGGGGGTGGGGGGGCGCGTGCGCGCGCTGAACCTCTCAGGGAAATACTTTATCAGTTCTGCTGAATAATCGAAAAATTGTCGCCAGTGTGCACCAATGAACTAGATTCCCCAAGTTCCATTCAAAAGACCTCAAAGCAATTCTGGGACTGTTAGTCCAAAGAATAGAAAGGGCTGGCCTTTGACACATGCCTCATTAGCTATCTCGAAGGAAAACATCGTTGGCCTGCCCATGGCAGCTGAGTTTATTCTAGTGCTGCCCCTGCTCGCTTGAAAAACGGGAAAACTTCTTTGGTGTTGCCGTCGGGTTTGCTATCCTCCCAGTGGACCTAATGGCCCAACACGAAATTGTTCACTGAGTGGGAAAACTATCTTATAAGTACTTGTTGCCGTTGTCGTATATACTGTGTTCACTATTTTGTCCCCCAAAATTTGGGATTCCAAGAACAGCGAGCATCTTCTTATGGAGGATCGGCCTGTACAAGTGAGTACCTATTTGTAATTTTACCTTGTATTATTTATTATCCAAATATACGTACTGATAGAATAAAACGATTCTATAAATTCCACAAGGTGAGTATGATGTACAATTAACTATACTGTATTTCCTGGTTTTTCAACTTAAATTCCTGAGATCTTACTCACTTTAGGTTACTTTTTCTGACTGACTTGCTCAAAAAGAGGAAGACTGGACATTTTAAAAGAATACCTGACACTAGGGTAGTTCTTTACAGTTCATAAGGCACTTTGACATACAGTAACCCCCTTAATCCTTCCCAACTCCGAGAGGTAAATCTCCGTGAGACTTAGAGCGATTAAATGTCTTGCCTGTGTTCACACAGCAGAGCTTTGCTCAGATCCCAGCTTCCTGATTCCAAATTCAGCTCTGTCTCTGCTACAATATTGGATTTACAGTGATGGAAGTTTAGAATACAGAGACTCCTTAGAAATCTTCTGGCGCATCATTTGAGGTCAGGAGTTCGAGAACAACCTCTCTACTAAAAATACAAAAATTAGCCGGGTGTGGTGATGGGCACCTGTAATCCCAGCTACTCAGGAGACAGAGGTAGGAGAATCACTTGAACCAGGGAGGCAGGGGTTGCAGTGAGATCTGGCCACTGCACTCCAGCCTGGGCAACAGAGGGAGGCCCTGTGGTATAAAAAAAAAAAAAAAAGGAAAAAAAAAAGGAAGAAAAAACTCATCTGGCCTAGTTCTCAAGATTTTAAGAGATATACCTAGGGGTGTACAGCTATTCTCTCTCTCTCCTTTTTGTTTTTATTTTCTTTTTTTACATTCCAGAGGTCTTTTTTTTTTTTTTTTTTTAACACCTATTACGCTGTTAATTCATAGGGAAGAGGTTCCAGCACCTCAGGCTCCTTCCTGTTGGTTCTCACTAAGTGTGCTTCCCTGGGTGGAGCAGGCTGCTGCTTGAGCTGAATCCAGGTGCCTTTCTCTTTGTGTTCTTTCTTTTTCTGGCCATTTTCCTTCATGTGTTTCAGGAAGCTATCTCCGCTCTAAGAGTGCTTAATGTGCTCAATACGCACATTTATTCTCTTGGCCAGAATCTTGCCCTTAACTTGTTTGTTTACAACAGTGCCACCAGCAAAGTCATTGCCGTTGGCAGTGTTACAATGGATAACATTGTAAACTCTTCAAGTTTTGCCACGATAACACATGTGGGGCATGCCTTTTTGAACAGTACCCATTCCCTTGATATCTACAATATCACCTTTCTTTCTTTTTTTTTTTTTTTTTTTGAGACAGAGTCTTGCTCTGTCGCCAGGTGGCAGGCTGGAGTACAGTGGTGCAATCTCGGCTCACTGCAGTCTCCACCTCCTGGGTTCAAGCAGCTCTGCTTCAGCTTTCCAAGTAGCTGGAACTACAGGCGCATGCCACCACACCAGCTAATTTTTGTATTTTTTAGTAGAGACAGGATTTCACCATGTTGGCCAGGATGGTCTCAATCTCTTGACCTCGTGATCCGCCCACCCTGGCCTCCCAAAGTGCTGGGATTACAGGTGTGAGCCACTGCGCCTGGCTGATATCCCCTTTCTTGTAGATTTGCGCATAGGTGGCCAAAGGAACAATTCCGTGTTTTCTAAAAGGCCTAAAGAACATACATCGAGTGCATTTCCTCTTTCCTTTTGTGTTTTGTCATTTTGGTGAATTACTGGAAGATGGTGGTCCCTGCCGAAAGGCTTGTTTTTATCTTTATTTTTTTGAGACAGTGTCTCACTGTGTCACCCAGATTGGAGTGCAGTGGCGTAATCATGGCTCACCGCAGCCTCAACCTCCTGGGCTCAAGTGATCCTCCCACCTCAGTCTCCTGAGTAACTAGACTATAGGTACCTACCACCATGCCTGGCTAATTTTTGTATTTTTTGTAGAGACAGAGTTTCACCATGTTGTTGCCCAGGCTGGTCTTGAATCCTGGGCTCAAGTGATCCTTCCCCCTCAGCCTCTCAAGTACCGTGCCAGCACACCCAGCTAATTTTTTTGTTCTGTAAAGACAGAGTCTCACTATGTTGCCCAGGCTGGTCTCAAATTCCTGGGTTTAAGTTGTCCTCCTGCCTCAACCTCCCAAAATGCTTGGATTACAGGTGTGAGCCATCACACCTAGCTCAAATAAGCTTTTAAATCTTTCTTGTCTTGAAACATCTTCATTTGACTCAACTATTTCCTGTTGGCAATAGTTATATTATTGTGTACTTGTCTTAATGAAGAGTGCATAGCTTAGTGACAAGGGAGATAAATCATATAGATGTCTCTCAAGATAGTGAAGACGTTTGACAAAACATTTTAAAACTTTTTAAAACATCAAAACCATCAAAGATATAACAAGATAATGAGAAATCACTGGGCCAAAATTTGAGAGAAGGCTGAAATCTAGAGAGAGGAGCCCACCATTTGTAGTAAAAGAAGGTTTTTGCTAATGCTGAAAGGCAGATGAGATTTGAGCACCACTTTTGGGTGATTTAAGGGACAAAAGGTGGAACCCAGGGTCTGCCAAAGGAAGGGGCCTGATTTGCTATCCTAAATTTAGTTTTTGTTGTTGTTTTCGATATTTTTGTTTGTTTTGTGTTTTTGAGATGGAGGCTTGCTCTGTTGCCCAGGCTGGCATGCAGTGGCCCAATCTTGGTTCACTGCAACGTCTGCCTCCGGGGTTTAAGTGATTCTCCTTCCTCAGCCTCCTGAGCAGCTGGTGTGCACCACCAGGCCCGGCTAATTTTTGTATTTTGAATAGAAACAAGGTTTCACCATATTGGTCAGGCTGGTCTCATGCTCCTGACCTCGCTGGTCTCCAGCTCCTGACTTCGAGTGCTCTGCCCTCCTTGGCCTCACAAAGTGCTGAGATGATGGGCGTGAGCCACCGTGGCTGGCCACAAACTTACTTTGGAGACACTAAAGTACTGCTCTCTAGAAGAAAAGATGAACTTAGAGTAAGGAAAGCCTTGCTTAGACTGCAGCCATGTTGATTTGTGACATAAAGTCATGTTCCAAGATCTGACGGTGTCATTAATGTCATATTAATGCATACTAATACGGCTCCCTAGCAGAAGCAAATGTAAATTATCCTTGAAGGGAGATGCAACACGTTACCTGTTACCTATGTTCACAAGTTGCTTTTACAATTTTTTTTTTTGAGATGGAGTCTCGCTCTGTTGCCAGCCTGGAGTGCGGTGGAGCAATCTCCGCTCATTGTAACCTGCACCTCCTGGGTTCAAGCCATTCTCCTGCCTTAGTCTCTTGAGTAGCCGGGATTACAGGCATGCACCATCATGCCAGGCTAATTTTTGTATTTTTAATAGAGACAAGGTTTGACCATATTGGTCAGGCTGGTGACCTCGTGATCCGCCCACCTCAGCTTCCCAAAGTGCTGGATTGCAGGCGTGAGCCACTGCACCTGGCTGCTTTTACAAATATTTAAAAAATTACAGTGGCTAGGCCAGGCACATTGGCTCACACCTGCAATCCCAGCTACTTGGAAGGCTGAGGCAAAAGAATCACTTGAACCAGGTAGTGGATGTTGCAGTGAGCCAAGATCATGCCACTGCACTCCAGCCTGGGTGACAGAGCAAGACTCTGTCTCACACACACACACACACACAAAATTTACAGTGTCTAGCATTCAAACTCACAAGGGGACAAGATCCCATGAATGGCAACTAGCACAAGCAACAGACTACAGACATAGGCCCTAGGTTCTCTGAACAGTAGACTTATCAGATACAGACCCAGTGCGGTGGCTCACGCCTCTAATCCCACACTTTGGAGGCCAAGGCGGAGAGATTGCTTGAGTACAAGAGTTTGAGACCAACCTGGGCAATGTGGTGAGACCCCATCTCTGCTAAAATTTAAAAAACTGCCTACTCAGGAGCTAATTTGGAGGCTGGGGTGGGACTATCACTTGAGCAGGGGAGATAGAGGTTGCAGTGAGCCAAGACTGTGCCACTGCTTTCCATCTTAGCTGACAGAGTAAGACCTTGTCTCAAATAAAAATAAATAAATCAAATTTGTTTTTTAAAAAATATCAAACAGAGATTATAAGCAAACAACTAAAACCAAAAAATAAAAAATATATATGAAGTGCTATTATAGATTTGAGGAAGAATCATTATAAATTCTAGACGTAAAAAAATGATATTAAAAAAAACTAAGAAATTGGTGAATTGATCTTTGCATAAGTTACACAGAACTCAAGATAAAATTAGAGAGCTGGAAGATGGGTCCAAAAAAACTATCAAGAATAAACCACGGAAAGGCAAAAAAAAAAAAAAAAAAAAAAAGGAAAGTATTGAAGAAGCATCTTAGGGTCTTGGCAGGAAAGAGATTGCAAACTCAAATCGAGTAAGTTTTAAAAAGTGTAATAAAGGGATTATTTACAAAGGCATGAGCAGGGTTTAGTGAAATCACAAAAAAAATGGTGCATTTGGGTTAAAATCAATGGAAGTTCTTACTGCCTCTCAGCCTCAATAGGTAAGAAAGGAATGGCTTCTAGAACACAGAAAAAGAGGGCTGCACAACTGGCCCGTGGCTTCAACAGAGGAATACAGCCATGGTAACTTCACAGCAAGGAAACCATGGCGTGGGGCAGGGAGGTGATGATAGCAAGAAATGCAGGAACCTCAGTCTTTTTCCACACTTTTTTTTTTTTTTTTTTTTTTTTTTTTTGAGACGGAGTTTCGCTCTTCTTACCCAGGCTGGAGTGCAATGGCGCGATCTCGGCTCACCGCAACCTCCGCCTCCTGGGTTCAGGCAATTCTCCTGCCTCAGCCTCCTGAGTAGCTGGGACTACAGGCACGCGCCACCATGCCCAGCTAATTTTTTGTAGTTTTAGTAGAGACGGGGTTTCACCATGTTGACCAGGATGGTCTTGATCTCTTGACCTTGTGATTCACCCACCTCGGCCTCCCAAAGTGCTGGGATTACAGGCTTGAGCCACCGCGCCCGGCCTTCTTTTTCCACACTTTTATTTCCTACCAATGCTCCTATTGGTGAAACCCAGCTGGAAGCCAGAGGTAAGAGTAAAGAAGCCAGTTAATTTAGTCCATTAATATCTGCCTCTTGGCCAGACACGGTGGCTCACATCTGTAATCACAGCACTGTGGGAGGCTGAGGCGGGCAGATCATTTGAGGTCAGGCGTTCGAGAACATGGCAAAACCACTTCTCTACTAAAAATACAGAAATTAGCCAGGTGTGGTGGTGCACACCTATAGTTCTAGCTACCTAGGAGGCTGAGGCAAGAGAAATTGTTTGAACCCTATGTTGGCCAGGCTGATCTTGAACTCCTGACCTCAGGTGATCCGCCCTGCTTTGGCCTCCCGAAGTGTTGGGATTACAGGCATGAGCCACCGTACCCAGTGGGAAATTTTTCTTTCTTTCTTTTTTTATTCTTTGAGATGGAAATGGAGTTTCACTCTTGTCCACCTCAGGCTGGAGTGCAGTGGCATGGCATGATGTCAGCTCACCGATACCTCTGCCTCCCAGGTTCAAACGATTCTCCTACTTCAGCCTCCCCAGTAGCTGGGATTACAGGCGCGTGCCACCACGCTCGGCTAATTTTTGTATTATTAGTAGAGGTGGGGTTTCACCATGTTGCCCAGGCTAGTCTTGAACTCCTGACCTCAGGTGATCTGCCAGCCTTGGCCTCCCAAAGTGCTGGGATTACAGGTGTGAGCCACCACGCCTGGCCTCAAATTCACTTTTAAGTATATACTCTATAGAAAAACATCTGCATGTAGGCAAAAAAAAAAAAAAAAGACAGCAGATATGCATAGCAGCATTATTTGTAATAGTCACAACCTAGAAACCACCCAAATATCAATTAACAGCAGAATGGATAAATAATTGTGTTATAGCATACAATGCAATACTGTACAATAATTAATATGAAGCAATTATAATGATGTTGAAAGAAACTACGTTATGTAAATACAATGATGTAAATTCTTTTATATTACGTAAAATAATACCTAATGTGTCGTATCATTTATATGACTGAAATACAAGAAAAAACAAATGGTAATATTTAAGGATATATACTGAAGTAGTAAATCTGTAATGGAAAGCAAGGATGTGATTGCCATAAAAGTCAGGATAGTACTTAATGTAGTTGGGAGGTATGGGGTAAGGACTGGGAAGAGTCACGTGCAAGGCTTCTGGAAAGCTGAAAACATTTTTATTTATTTATTTAGAGATGAAATCTTGCTTTGTTGCCCAGGCTGGAGTGCAGTGGTTTGATCTCAGCTCAGTGCAACCTCTGTCTCCCAGGTTCAGGCGATTCTTCTCCGTCAGCCTCCCAAGTAGCTGGGACTACAGGCACGTGCTACCACGCCTGGCTAATTTTTTCTTTTTGATGAATGAGAGGTTCTTCCACTGCCCAGCCTGGCCTCGAATGCATAGCCTCTCCTTCTTAAGTGCCAGGACAACTGGTCTGAACCACCAAGGCTCCCAAATTTTTGTATTTTTAGTAGAGACTGGGTTTCTCCATCTTGGCCAGGCTGCTCTCCCAACTCCTGACCTCAGGTTAGCCACCCACCTTGACCTCCCAAAGTGCTGGGATTACAGGCACGAGCTTGAAAATTTTTTTACTTTATTGATTCAGATGGTGGTTATAGGGATGTTCACTTTATAATAATTTCTCAACCTGTATATTTATGTTTTTCTTTTTTTTTTTTTGAGACAAGGTCTTACTCTGTCGCCCAGGCTGGAGTGCAGTGACGCAATCTCGGCTCACTGCAACCTCTGCCTCCGGGGTTCAAATAATCCTCCTGCCTCAGCCTCCCTAGTAGCTGAGATTACAGGCACCTGCCACCACACCTAGCTAAGTGTTGTATTTTTAGTAGAGATGAGATTTCACCATGTTGGCCAGGCTAGTATTGAACTACTGACCTCAGGTGATTTACTCGCTGTGGCCTTCCAAAGTGCTGGGATTACAGGCTTGAGCCACCATGCCTGGCCTATTTATGTTTTCTAAAATTTCTCTATGAATATTATATCCATAATACAAAAGGTTTAAATTGAAAGCATAGGCTTTGGAGCCATATAATCATGAATTTAAATTCTACTTCTGAGGTTAACTGATGGTGATACGCTTTTATTTTTAAAACTTAAAAAATGTATATAAAGTGTCTAACATGTAATGAGTACCCAGCCATTGTTAATCCTCATTTCCTTCTGGTATCCATTAAACCTATCAAAGAATAAGTACTTGTATGCTAATCTTCAAGGAGGGTGTGATGGCCTTTAAGATGGCCACCAATCATTCTGTCTTCCAGTATTGACATCTTTAGGTAGCACTACCCCATGTTGAATAGGGCTGACCTGTGCAACCAATAGGATGTTGAGGAAATGAAAGAGTTGAAGTTCAAGGTTAGGCCATAAAAGAGATTGTGGCCTCTATCTTTCCCTCTCTTGGGTCATTTGGTCTTGAAGAATCCAGCTGCCATGTTGTGAAAATAGTTAAATAAAGCCCTAAGGAGAAGTCCACACAGCAAGGAACTGAGGCCTCTTAAAAACAACCTGTTTCAATTCACCATCCCTTGGAGTCAGCTATCTTGAAATGGGATCCTCCAGCCCCAAGAAGCCTTAAATGACTGCAGCCACAGCTAATATCTTGAATGTCACCTATAAGACACCCTGAGCCAGAACCACCCGCTTTTTTTTTCTTTTTCTTTTTCTATTTTTATTGGGGGGACAGAGTTTCTGTCACCCAGGCTGGAGTGTAGTGGCGCAATCTTGGCTAACTGCAACCTCTGTCTTCCAGGTTCAAGCGATTCTCCTACCTTAGCCTCCTGAGTAGGTGGAACTTCAGGCGTGCGCCACCACACCCACCTAATTTTTGTATTTTTAGTAGAGACAGGATTTCACCATGTTGGCCAGGACGGTCTTGATCTCCTGACCTAGTGATCCGCCTGCCTTGGCCTCCCAAAGTGCTGGGATTACAGGCGTGAGCCACTGCACCCAGTCTTCTTTTTCTTTTTTGAGACAGGGTCTTGCTCTGTTGCCCATGCTTGAGTGCAGTGGTACAATCTTGATCATTGCAGCCTCCACTTTCCAGGCCCAAGCCACCCTCCCACCAACCTTCTGAGTAACTGGGACTACCGGTGCATGGCACCACACCCATATAATTTTGTCTATTTTTTGTAGAGGTGGGATTTCTCCATGTTGCTCATGGTGGTCTCAAACTTGTGAACTCAAGTGATACACCTGCCTTGGCCTCCCAAAGTGCTGGGATTACAGGTGTAAGTCACCATGTCTGGCCCAGAATCACACAGTTTAGCTACTTTTAACATCCTAACTCAGAAAAAGTGTACATAATAGTAAATGTTTATTTTTATGTTACATTCCTAAGCAATTTGTTATGCAGCAATAGATAACCAGTACAAAGAAGCAGGAAGGTAGAAACTGAAGGATCTGTGACTTAGTCTGAAAGTTGACTTTGAGGGAGAGAATTTCCAAGAGATAAATAAGGGAGCAAAAAGTAGGCTGGCGTACTGAAGCAGAGAAGGAAAAGGAGATTGCTCAGAGTTGTACTGGGGTAAGAAAGGGCTGTGTATTGAGGAGAGTCTATGTGGGATTCTCCAACAAGGCTTTATTCAGCATTTGCTCTCAATGTGTATCATTGGAATGCCCACTCCATGCCAGGTATGGACCAGCAGTAAGGATACAGAAATGAATACGTAGGAGGCCCCAATGGATAGACAGTTTAGTGGAGAAATAAGCAAACTAACATTTATAATACGATCTAAATACTAAACTACCGGACAATGACCAAAATAGAAAAGATCTATTGGCCCTAAAATAAATTTGGGACACTTCCTAATGAAGGTGACATCTAAGCTGAGTTTTGCGAGATGAGATGAACAGAAGAAGTGGTATTGGAGGAGAGAGCAGAAGAATCAGCATATAGGACAACAAGGAGACATGCTAGAGGATGCAGCAGTGAAGAAATTGCAAGTGTGCTGCAAGGGGAGAGAAGTGGGAGGGATGAGACTGGAGAGGTAGCCCGCAGTTTCCCATGTACATTGAAGTAAGAAAGGAGGCAGAGAGACCAGGTAGGAAGCTACTAGCGTGTTAAGAGAGGTGGGGTGGGAAGGGATGAATTGCAGAAGTGAATCCATAAGACTTAGTCATCAAATGGATGTGGAATCATGACATGGCCTGAGGTACAAAGTACAAACTAAGAAAGAGATTCATGGCGAGGAAAGAATTGAGTTGAGTTTAAAGTTAGGAATCTTAAAGTTCAGGATTATGCAAAGGAGAGAGCTGGATGCAGTGGTGAGCTCCTGCCTCAGAGAATCAGATTCTCTGAGGCAGGAGGGCCACTTGGGCTCAGATGTTTCAGACTACCCTAAGCAGCATAGCAAGACCTTGTCTCAAAAAAAAAAAAAAAGAAAAAGAAAACCAAACAAACAAAAAAATGAAAAAAGAAGAACAGAATGACAGGGAGGGAAATTCTGAACTTCTTTTCTTATTCCTGTCTGTCTCTCCTTTTACAGTCAAGCTTTTCAAAAGATATACCTACAGTGCCTACTTTTTTTTTTTTTTTCTGAGACAGGGTTTTTCTCTGTTGCCCAGCTGGAATGCAGTGGCATGATCAGAGCTCACTGCACTTTGTGCCTCCCGGTCTCAAGCCATCCTCCTGCCTCGGCACCCTACCCCCCAACCAGTAGCCGGGACTATAGGCACATGCCACCACACCCGGCTAATTTTTGTATTTTTGGTAGAAATGGGGTTTCACCACGTTGCCGTGTGTCTGAGGCATGTTGCCCAGGCAGGTCTCAACCTTCTGAGCTCAAGCCATCTTCCTGCATCTGCTTCCCAAAATGTTGGGATTATAGGAGTGAGCCGCTGCATCCAGCAGATCTGTTTTCTTTTTTTTTTTTGAGACGGAGTTTCGCTCTTGTTACCCAGGCTGGAGTGCAATGGTGTGATCTCGGCTCACCACAACCTCCGCCTCCTGGGTCCAGGCAATTCTCCTGCCTCAGCCTCCTGAGTAGCTGGGATTACAGGCACGCGCCACCATGCCCAGCTAATTTTTTGTAGTTTTAGTAGAGACGGGGTTTCACCATGTTGACCAGGTTGGTCTCGATCTCTTGACCTCGTGATCCACCCGCCTCGGCCTCCCAAAGTGCTGGGATTACAGGCGTGAGCCACTGCGCCCGGCCAGATCTATTTTCTTAAGTGTAACATTTTAAATAAGCATACAGAGGCCATTTTCTAGACAAAACATTAAACATTTAATATCTAAATCATAAATATTAAGATTTTTAATTAATTATCTTCAAACTTACTCTAAGTTTTTTGATGGCTATAAAGTCACACAACAGTGGATGTGGAGATTTGTCATCTCAAGGGAGCAGAGATTTCTGGGTTGAAGACTCTGTGGCTATAGAATTGTTACTTACTGCCACAGGTTCAGACTGGGATGTGGAACCTGAATACCCAAGCCCCCGGGATGATTCTACGTGATTCCCAGAAGGGAAGTCTGTCCTTTCTTATTATTGCTATCCGAATAGGCAACTCTGAATCAACACATTTTAGCTGAGATTTTTAATCAGCTGCCTTCTGTTTTTTTGGTCTGTCTCTGCCACAACTCTATTGCCATTTTAGTATTAGTACATTATTTTTAAGGAATTTAAAACATAAAAGTGTTCGCCAATCTTTTGATGTATGATTGAAGTAGTCTGGACTGAAGGACTTGTCTAGACTAGATTCAAAGATTGGTGAGAACGATCACGTAAGTGATTCCTTATTCACGACTGAGCCTGTAAAAAAGCAGTGAACAAAATATTTACACAGTAAAAATATGAATAAATGTGGTTCCCCAAAGCCTACCTTTATTCTTCATGGTGGTACACTCAAAGGTCAACAGTCTGAGATGCCCATGGAAATGAAAAATCTGCTAGGTCAGGGATGCTCGAGCAGTAGGCTAGCTGCCTTTTATATCATTTAAAGCTGGAGTGAGGCAAGTGAGGCAACCACAGACCTGCTTACGAGTCTACCCTATTATTATATAAGGAAATCCCTACAGTGCCATAATTTAATACTCTGGATTACAGTTTAAATGGCTGCAACAAGCTTACTTGAAGTTTCAGAGCATCAGACCTGGCCATGGCTTTTCAAAGGAGAAAAGCCTTTTCTTTGAATTTTGGAACCCATATTTCTGGGGCTTCAGGAATATTTAATTAAATTACATTAATGTATAACATGTACAACTGGAAAAACAGGTTGTGGAGCAAATCCATATGACTAATAGCAAGCAAGATACAGCCCAATTTCTGGCAGCAGAAGTACATGGTTATGCTAGAAAATAGCCTACTAGTTGAAAGTGTTCAGTATGCCATGGCTTTAGCCTGTTTTACAAAGGCAATAGTGAGAATGCAGCTTACCACAGTGCATTAGGTGAAAGGACACAGGTCAAGAACATTTCTACTCTATACAGGCATGTAAACAATATGAATTTGTTCTGTGTGAGGGTTTGGGAGGATCTCTCCATCTGTTCATATTTTGTAAGTACTTTATATAGCTGCCATGTCCTTAAGGAGAAGTTCCTCAGTTGTTATGGATTCTCAATCAATAACTTTAAGTGGATACCCATGGAAGAGATAATGCTATATCTTTGCTTCTCTCTTCCTGAGTGCCTAGGCAGTTAGGTTGCAACGTCTTTAGAAGTTTGGCTGGTGAGATGTGGGTGGAACTGATGTTAGCCATTTTCAGGCCCTAGCCCTTAAAAACTTGTTGGGCTGAGGGGCAGTGGCTCACACCTGTAATTATAGCACTTTGGGAAGTTGAGGCAGGATGATTACTTGACCCCAGGAGTTTGAGACCAGCCCGGGCAAAAACAAGACACTATCTGTACAAAAAAAAAAAAAATTAGTGTAGAGGCACATGCCTATAGTCCCAGCTACTTGCAGGCCAAGGCAGGAGAATTGCTTGAGCCAGAGAGGTCGAGACTGCAGTGGGCTGTGACTGCGCCATTGCACTCCAGTCTGGGTGACAGAGTGAGACCTTATCTCAAAATCAAAACAAAAACAAAACTAAAAAAACTTCTTGGGCAATCTTCCTGTCTTATCTTTACTACTGTTACCTCAGAGGCCTCATGATTCAGATGGTATAGCTACAACATGGTGGAAGTCTTGCTGAACCACAAGAAGTGTCACAAGACTGAGAAATAAACTTTTGTGATATTAAGTCGCTACAATTTGGAGGTTTGTCAGTTTTGGCAGATAGTGTTGATTACTGTGAAAAATACAGTAACATGCAACATAGTGTGAAAGGAAAATAAAAACTCAGAGCCCCAATTCACTATGCCAAAGGGAGAAAAAATAAGCTGAAAGCTGAGTCATGCAAGAAGCTGCCTTTCCTTTTGTTTGTAAGCAGATAGCCACAGATAAAAGGTTAAATATGGGTAGCTACTCTGTGTTCATCTTATCTTATGTGAAGAGCCAATTTACTGAGCATGAGACCAGTACATAATTGACTCTTTCCCTACTTACTTATTTTCTCTTGCAGCATGTGAACTGCCATAACTTCCTTCTTTTCCTTCCAGATCACTTTGCCCCATTAAATATTGAAGTCCTAAAATTCTTTGGAGAAAGGCACAGACCACAGACTTTTTATGATTCTGTATTCCTGTCTTCTGGGAATGTCCTTACCCTTGGCAAAATAAACTTCTAAATTCATTGAGACCTGTCTTAGATACTTTTTGGTTTATAACAAAATCTATGAGATTTGTCCATATTGTTGCATACATCAGTAATTTGTTCTTTTTCATTGCTATGTAATATTACATTGTTTGAATTTACCACATTTGTTTATTCATTTTGTTCGTAATGGACATTTGGGCTTGTGATATTGTGAAATATATACAATATTTGGTCTTCCTTCCTGTTTTCTGGCATACAACTTTTAAAATCCTTGAACTCTCTAAAGTGATAAATGGCTTTTTGTGTGCTAACAAGTTGACTGATGGCTGGCCACCCCTAAGTAGCTTCAGGATGAGGGCTAGTCACTGGAAAGACTAAGCCGTGATTAGAGAATTGGTACTTTCACTCCAGTGGGGAGATCACTGGAGCCCATGAGGTCAAGGCTGCAGTAAGCCATGATCATGCCAGTGCACTCCAGCCTGTGTGACAGAGCAAAACCCTGTCTCAAAATAAATAAATAAATACATACATACATACATAAAATAAATACATAAAGAAATATTTATGTCTTTTCTCCAATAAATGTCAACTGCAAATAGCTGCCGTTTGCGATTTCTGTCGATTTCTCTCTGCAGTTCAGTTTTTGCTTCATTGTTTTGTGTTTCAAGGCAGTTTTACACCTAATACAAATACATTTTTTTTTTTTTTTTTTTTGGGGATGGAGTTTCGCTCTTGTTACCCAGGCTGGAGTGCAATGGCGCGATCTCGGCTCACCGCAACCTCCGCCTCCCGGGTTCAGGCAATTCTCCTGCCCCAGCCTCCTGAGTCGCTGGGATTACAGGCACGCGCCACCATGCCCAGCTAATTTTTTGTATTTTTAGTAGAGATGGGGTTTCACTGTGTTGACCAGGATGGTCTCGATCTCTTGAGCTCGTGATCCACCCGCCTCGGCCTCCCAAAGTGCTGGGATTACAGGCTTGAGCCACCGCACCCGGCCTAATACAAATACATTTATGACTTACATGTTGTGTTCCTTTAATCTTTATGTAGTGCCCCTCTTTATATCTGTTTTTGCCTTAAATTGTATTGTGTCTGATATTACTATTAGCTTTCTGTTTATATGCATTTTCTGTAATTTGTTATTGCTTCCATTTTATTTTCAAACTTTCTTCTTTTTTTTTTTGTTGATACAGGGTCTCACTCTGTCCAGGCTGGAGTGAAGTGGTGTTGTCTTGGCTCACTGCAACCTGTGGCTCCTGAGACCAAGTCATTCTCCCACCTCAAATGATCTTCCCATCTCAGCCTCCCCAGTAGCTGAGACTACAGGCATGCACCACCATGCCTGGTTAATTTTTGTATATTTTGTAGAGACGGAGTTTCTCCCTGTTCTCCAGACTAGTCTCAAGCTCCTGGACTCAAGCGACCCACCGGCCTCATCCTCCTAAAGTGCTGGGTTTACAGGTGTGAGCCACTGTGCCTGACCTATTTTCAATCTTTCTATGTTGTTTTAGGATTGTCTTCTGTAAGAAGTATGTGATTGATATTTTTAATCCAATGTCTGGGTTTTTCCTTTTTAGTGCATGCATTTGCATTTATTGTGATTACCAATAACTTTAACTTTATATGTGTATATTTTGTGATTCTGGTACTGATTTTTTCTCTTTCTCTGCTTTACGTTGGATTCTTAACATTTTTTATAGTTCTCCTTTGACTTTCCTTTGCTAGTTTGGGAACTATAAACTGTATTTCTCTTCTTTTAATCATACCCTTAAATCTTTACTTGTTTGCATCAGTTATCTATTGCTGTCTAATGAATTACCCCAATACTTAGAGGCTTAAAACAACAATAAACATTTGGCTGGGCACGGTGGCTCATGCCTGTAATCCCAGCACTTTGGGAGGCCAAGGCAGGCGGATCACTCGAAGTCAGAAGTTCAAGACCAGCCTGGCCAACCAGGCGAAACCCAGTCTCTAGTAAAAATACAAAACTTCACCTGGCATTGTGTCATACACGTGTAGTTCCAGCTACTCAGGAGGCTGAGGCAGAAGAATCGCTTGAACCTGGGAGGCAGAGGTTGCAGTGAGCTGAGATCATGCCACTTGCATGCGGGCCTGGGAGACAGAGATTCCATCTCAAAAAAACTAACAACAAAAAACAATGAACATTTATTGTCTCACACAGTTTCTGTGGGTCATAAGTTTAGGAGGGGCTTAATTGGGTGCTCTGGCTTGGGATCTCTCATGACTTGTCAAGATGTCAGCTGGCCTACAGTCATTTGACGATTCCCTGGGCCTGGAGGCCCCACTCTCAAGGACCCATGTAGCTGGCAAGCAGCAGGCCTTAGTTCCTTACCATGTGAACCTCTCCATACGGCTGTTGGATAGTTCTCATGATATGGCATCTCAACTTCCCTAGAGGAACTATCTACCTCAGTACTATTGACTTTTTTTAAAATTCATAATTCCCTGTTGTAGGGGCCAGAGGTGCTGTTCTGTTTAGGACATTTAACAGTATCCTTGACCTCTACCCACTAGATGGCAGTAGTGGTCCCAGTTACGACAATCTCTAAGACACCTCCACATGGTCCCCAAGTTCTTGGGGTGAGCATGGGGGACAAAATCACCCCCAACTGAGAATCATTGCCGTAGAGCCAATGCTTCAAGAGAGAGACCGAGGTGGAAATTGCCACATATTTGATGAAGTAGCCTCAGGAGTAAAAGCCTTCTCACTTCTGCTGTATTTTATTGGGCACACTGGGAAGCCACAGTTCAGTGACAATACCAGAAGGTGAGGCTATTGGGAGCCATTATAGGAGGCTGGCTACTATACTACTTAAATATAAAAATTTCTAAAAAGGTAAAGCTTTTTAGTACCTCTACCCTTCTCCTGAACCTTTGCATACTGTAATTATCCATCAAACACTTGCTATCCTTATTTTCTTATTTTTGTCCAGGGTTTCGGTTTAGTTTTAACTTTTTCTACAAATTATTTTTGTAGTTCACATTTAATTAAACTTAACAACATATTTTATCACGTTCTATGTTCTCTCATGTCTTACATCCCACTCCCTTAAAGTTCATTTTTCTTGCTGACTCACACCCTTTGGTAGCTCTTTCAGTGAGGCTCAGAAGAGAATACTGTCTCCCATTCTTTATATGCTATTTCATCCTCACTTTTTTTTTGATACAGAGTCTCACTCTGTTGCCATGGCTGGAGTATAGTGGCGCCATCTCGGTTCATTCCATCCTCTGCCTCCTGGCTTCAAGTGATTCTCCTGCCTCAGCCTCCTGAGTAGCTGGGATTGCAGGTGTGCACCATCACGCCCAGCTAATTTTTGTGTTTTTAGTAGAGACAGTGTTTCACCACATTGACCAGGCTGATCTTGAACTGCTGGCCTCAAGTGATCCGCCCGCCTTGGGTTCCCAAAGTGCTGGGATTACAGAAGTGAGCCACTGCACCTGGCCCAACCTCACTCTTGAATGATAGTTTAGCTATAGTTAGATTTTTAGGTTGACAAGTACAGTTGACCCTTGTACAACATGGGTTTGAACTGCACGAGTTCACTACTCTGGGGATTTTTTCCAACCAAACACAGATGAAAATAGAGCATTAGCAGGATGTGAAACCCACTTATATGGAAGGCCAACTTTCTATATGCAGGTTTGCAGGGTGGATTGTGGGACTTGGGTATGTAAGGATTTTGGTATATACCCGGTGTGTGTTGGGGGATCTTGGAACCAATCCCCTGTGTGAGAAAAGACTGTATCTACTTTCAGCAATTTGAAGCAATTATTTCTATAAGTCTAATGATTTTTTAATAGATAATTTCTTAAAGAGGCTTTTAGCAATTTCTCTGTAGCTCTGATGTTTTTTAGTGCTTTTTTTTTTTTTTTTTTTTGGTCCAGGCTGGAGTGCAGTGGCGAGATCTCAGCTCACTGCAGCCTTGACCTCCTTGGTCTCAAGCTGTCCTTCCATCTCAGTCTCCCGAGTAGCTGGGACTACAGGTGCACACCACCATACATGGCCAATTTTTGTAGTTTTTGCAGAGATGAAGTTTTGCCTTGTTTCCCAGGCTGGTCTATAACTACTGAGCTCAAGCAATCCACCTGCCTCAGTTTCCCAAAGTGCTGGGATAACAGGCAGGAGCCTCCATGCCCAGCCTACTTGTTTGGATATAAAGGTAGATTTTTCTTTATCCTGCAGAAGCGCACTTTCAATCTGAAGATTTATATGTTCCTTCAGTTCTTTAATCTACTCAGCAATTATCACTTTCAATGCTATTTTTTGTGATGGAGTCCTGCTCTGTCTCCCAGGCTGGAGTGCAATGGTGTGATCTCAGCTCATTGTAACCTCCACCTCCTGGATTCAAGCGAGTCTCCTGTCTCAGCCTTCTGAGTAGCTGGGATTACAGGCACCTGCCATCATGCCTAGCTAATTTTTGCATTTTTAATACAGGGTTTCATCATTTTGGCCAGGCTGGTCTCAAACTCCTGATCTCAGGTGATTCGTGTGTCTCGGCCTCCCAAAGTGCTGAGATTATAGGCGTGAGCACATCGCCTTAATGCTGTTTCTCTATAATTCTTTTTTATTCTCTTCTTCTGGAACTCCAATTAATTGTATGTAATTTTTTGTGTCCTGTCTCATACATATTTTTATCTCTTTTTGTGATTTTTTTTTTTTTAGAAGCAGAGTCTCCCTCTGTTGCCCATTAAACCATGACTCCAATTCTAAGATAAAAATTTTTAAAATTTCCAGTGACAAAAATAAGTCAGGGTTTTTTGGGGGAATAACCATATAACCATTTATTGCCTTTTTTTTTTTTTTGTAACAGAGTCTCACTCTGTCGCCCAGGCTGGGGTACCGTGGCACAATCTTGGCTCACTGCAACCTCCACCTCCCAGGCTCAAGAGATTCTCCTGCCTCAGGCCTCCTGAGAGCTGGGATTACAGGTGCCCATCACCACACCCAGCTCATTTTTGTATTTTTAGTAGAGATGGGGTTTCACCATGTTGATCAGGCTGGTCTCAAACTCCTGACCTCAGCTGATCCACCCACCTTGGCCTCCCAAAATGCTGGGATTACAGGCATGAGCCACCACACCAGGCCTGTGATGTGTTTTTAATATAGTCTTCAGTATTATATTGCAAGTTCACTAATTACTCAGATTTGTCTAGTCTTAAGTTTACCCAGTTTTATTTATTAATTTATTGAGACAGAGTTTCCCTCTTGTTGCCCAGGCTGGAGTGCAATAGTGCAATCTCGGCTCAAGGCAACCTCCACCTGCCAGGTTCAAGCAATTCTTCTGCCTCAGCCTCCCTAGTAGCTTGGATTACAGGCATGCACCACTACGCTCGGCTAATTTTGTATTTTTAGTACAGAAGGAATTTCTTCATGTTGGTCACACTGGTCCCGAACCCCTGACAGGTGATCCATCCACCTTGGCCTCCCAAAATACTGTGATTACAGGTGTCAGCTACTGCACCCAGTCATTATTATTATTTTTTTTAAATAGCTTCACGGAGATGGGGCATAGTGGCTCATATCTGTAATCCCAGCACTCTAGGAGGCTGAAGTAGGAGGATCACCTGAGGCCAGGAGTTTGAGACCAGTCTCTATAAAAAAATTTTTTTTAATTAGCTGAGCATGGTGGTAGGCACCTGTTGTCCCATCTACTTGGCAGGCTGAGGGGAAAGGATGGCTTGAGCCCAAGTATTCATGCCACTGCAGTCCAGCCTGGGCAACAGAGTGAGACCCTGTCTAGAAAAAATAAATAAATGGGCGTTGCACAGTGGCTTATGCCTGTAATCCCAGTACTTTGGGAGGCCGAGACAGGCAGATCACCTGAGGTCAGGAGTTTGAGACCAGCCTGGCCAAAATGGTGAAACCCTGTCTCTATTGAAAATACAAAAATTAGCCAGGCATGGTGGTAGGTGCCCGTAATCCCAGCTATTCAGGAGGCTGAGGCAGGAGAATTGCTTGAACCCAGGAGGCGAAGGTTGCAGTGAGCCAAGATTGCGCCACGGCACCCCAGTCTGGGTGACAGAGTGAGACTCTGTTTTTTAAAAAAAAAAGGAAAAATAAATGAAAAGTTTCACGGAGGCGTAATTTATATACCTTGTAATTTTATTTCTATTTTTTTATTGAGGTAAAACATACATATATAATTTACCATCTTTACCATTTTACATATAGTTTTAAATGTACAGTTCAATGATTTTTGCTGTATTTATGAAGTTGTGCGACCAGCGTCATAATCCAGTGTTAGATTTCTTTCACACCAAAATGATCCCTTATGCCCATTTGCAGTCTGCCTTTGTCCCCACCTCTCTATATATTTCTGTTCATATATATTTGCCTTTTCTGGACATTTCATATAAACAGAATTATACAATATGTGTTATGCACTTGGCTTCTTTGAGATTCATTCATTTTGTAGCCTGTATCAGTGTTTTGTTCCCTGATACTGCTGAAAGTATTCCATCATATAGATGTACCACATTGCGTTTATCCTTTCACCAGCTGATGGGCATTTGGATTGTTTCCACTTTTTGGCAATTGTTACTGCTATTAACATGTACCAGTCTTTGAACATATGATTTTATTTTCTTGGGTAAACATTTAGGAGTGGAATTTCTTGGTATGATTGTAAATTTATTTATTTATTTATTGAGACAGAGTCCCGCTTTGTCACCCAGGTTGGAGTGCAGTGGCATGATCTCGGCTCACTGCAACCTCCACCTCCCAGATTCAAGCAGTTCTCTCACCTCAACCTCCCAAGTAGCTGGGACTGCAGGCATGTGCCATCATACCCAGCTAATGTTTGTATTTTTTGTAGAGACAGGGTTTCACCATGTTGGCCAGTCTGGTCTTGAACTCCTGACATCAAGTGATTCAACCACCTGGACCCTTCAAAGTGCTGGGATTACATACAGGCGTGAGCCACCACGTGTGGCCTATGTTTATTTTTAAAGACACTGCCAGTTTTTCATAGTAGCTGTACCATTTTGCATACTCCTCAGCAAAGTTTGAGAGTTCTATTTCTTCACGTCCTTCCCAACACTTGTTCTTTTCTTTTTTATTATAGTCATACTAGTAGATGTGAAATGGTGTCTTACCGTGGCTTTAATTTGCATTTCCCTAATAACCAATGATGTCAAGCACCTTTCCATGTGCCAGCTCCAACCATGCATATATCTTTTTTGGTAAAATGCCTGTTTAAATATTTTGCCTATTTTTAATTGGGTTGCTTTTGAGTTTCCATTAAATTTTTACTGCTACTTTTTAATTTCTGAAATTTCTAATTGGCACGTTTTATATCCATCTACTCTTGTTTTATTTGTGTCTGCCTTTTATAATTATTTGTGGTAAATGTTACTTTGTTTATCTCTAAAGATCTTCAACTTGATTATTCTTTTTTTGGGTTTTTTTTGAGAGTTTTTGTTTTGTTTTTGAAACTGGTTCTGTCTAAGTTGCTTAGGCTGGTCTCAAACTCCTGGCTTCTGAGAGGTGGAGACTGCAGTAAGCTGTGATCATTCACTGTATTGCAGCCAGGGTGACAGAGTCAGACCTTGTCTCAGAGAAAAAAAAAAACACAAAAACTCCTGGGCTCAAATAATCCTTCTGCTTTACCATCTCAAATAGCTGGTATTATAGGTACATGCCACCATGCCCAGCTCTCATTTTTTTTTTTTTTTTTTTTTTTTTTTTTGAGACGGAGTTTCACTCATGTTACCCAGGCTGGAGTACAATGGCGCGATCTCGGCTCACCGCAACCTCCGCCTCCTGGGTTCAGGCAATTCTCCTGCCTCAGCCTCCTGAGTAGCTGGGATTACAGGCACGTGCCACCATGCCCAGCTAATTTTTTGCATTTTTAGTAGAGACGGGGTTTCACCATGTTGACCAGGATGGTCTCGATCTCTTGACCTCGTGATCCACCCGCCTCGGCCTCCCAAAGTGCTGGGATTACAGGCTTGAGCCACCGCGCCCGGCTCATTTTTTTTTAAACAGAGTCTTGCTGTGTCACCCAGGCTGGAGTGCAGTGGTGCAATCTCAGCTCACTGCAACCTCTGCCTCCTGGGTTCAAGCAATTCTTCTGCCTCAGCCTCCCGAGTAGCTGGGACTACAGGCATTCACTACCACGCCCGGCTAATTTTTGTATTTTTAGTAGAGATGGGATTTCACTATATTGGCCAGGTTGGTCTCAAACTCCTGACCTCGTGGTCCTCCCACCTTGGCCTCCCAAAGTGCTGGGATTACAGGCGTGAGCCATCGCACCCGGCCTCTCTCATTTTTTTATTTTGGAAAATTTCTTTTTTTTTTTTTTTGAGACGGAGTTTCGCTCTTCTTACCCAGGCTGGAGTGCAATGGTGCGATCTCGGCTCACCGCAACCTCCGCCTCCTGGGTTCAGGCAATTCTCCTGCCTCAGCCTCCTGAGTAGCTGGGATTACAGGCACGCACCACCATGCTCAGCTAATTTTTGTATTTTAAGTAGAGACGGGGTTTCACCATGTTGACCAGGGTGGTCTCGATCTCTTGACCTAGTGATCCACCCGCCTCAGCCTCCCAAAGTGCTGGGATTACAGGCGTGAGCCACCGCGTCCGGCTATTTTGGAAAATTTCAAATGTATTCACAAGTGGAAAGAGAATATGGCAAACCCTAATGAACTTATCACTCAGCTTACTGTATCTCCCACCTCTTTTTCTTTTCTTTTTTTTTTTTTTTTTGAGACGGAGTTTCGCTGTTGTTGCCCAGACTGGAGTGCAATGGCACGATCTCGGCTCACCGCAACCTCCGCCTCCTGGGTTCAAGCAATTCTCCTGCCTCAGCCTCCCGAGTAGCTGGGACACAGGTGCGCACCATCATGCCCAGCTAATTTTTGTATTTTTAGTAGAGACGAGGTTTCACCTTGTTGACCAGGATGGTCTCGATCTCTTGACCTCGTGATCCACCCGCCTCGGCCTCCCAAAGTGCTGGGATTACAGGCTTGAGCCACCGCGCCCGGCCTATCTCCCACCTCTTAAGGCTCATTCTCTAAAAAACCTTATCCTAGGCTACTCAGGAAAAACCTGTTGAAATCTTGCTCACATATTACGAGTTTCCCCATGTGGATGGTATCGTTGGAATGGCAGTGATTATTCATGTCGTGCAACAACTGGTCTCTCTATGACCAGGAGTAGAGTGTTCTAAAATCCATGGTTTGTGTCATACCTAGCCTTTGGATTTGGGACATGCTGTACCAGCAGGACAGGAAGGTGGCGTGCAGGAAATTATACCTGCAGAAGAACCCTTCTTGCAAAACTCCTGTCCTGACTCAGTGAGAAAGTAAATGGTCCTAAACCTTCTAGAAAGTTTACATATGAAGAGATTGTGAGAGGGTTTATTACCAGACAACTCCTTAAGAAAGGAGATAAGCCCAATAAGAGAGGAAGTCTGGTTACCAGACTTGCTGAAGGAGTTGTGGAAGGGTCTCATTGTGATATATCTCCTCAGCTTTCTTCCTTTCATGAAACTCTGGATGATAATTATTGCAGGGATGTTGTTGACAATGTTGTTTGCAGTCACACAGTGTTGCTATAACGATTTTTTTTTTTTTTTTTTTTTTTGAGACAGAATCACACTCCATCGCCAGGCACCAGGCTAGAGTGCAGTGGTGGGATCTTGGCCCACTGCAACCTCTGCCTCCCGAATTCAAGCAATTCTCCTGCTTCAGCCTCCCAAGTAGCTGGGACTACAGGCACTCACCACCACGCCCAGCTAATTTTTGTATTTTTAATAGAGACAGGGTTTCACCATGTTGGCCAGGATGATCTTGATCTCTTGACTTGTGATCTGCCCGCGTCGGCCTCCCAAAGTGCTGGGATTACAGGTGTGAGCCACGGCGCCCGGGCGATAATTTTTTTTTTTTTTTGAAATGAAGTCTCGTTCTGTCACCAGGCTGGAGTGCAGTGGTGCAATCTCAGCTCACTGCAACCTCCGCCTCCCAGATTCAAGTGACTGTCCTGCCTCAGCCTCTCAAGTAGCTGGGACTATAGACATGTGCCACCACGCCGGGCTAATTTTTGTATTTTTAGTAGAGACAGGGTTTCACTGTGTTAGCCAGGATGGTCTCGATCTCTTGATCTCGTGATTCACCCATCTTGGCCCCCCAAAGTGTTGAGATTACAGGCATAACCCACCACACCTGGCTGATGATATTTCTTTAAGGTCTTGATGTAAGTAAAAATTATGCTTCTTCTGAGACATATTCCTTTACTGACACTATGAATCTTTTAATTGATTGCATTTCCCTATTGGTGTTGGTTGAAAGGAATCTAAAGCTAAATTTGTGACCCACACCTAGAAACTGTCCAGAATTTTATGGTATGTATTTTTGCATCACATTAATAGTTACCTCTGTTTGAATTTCACCATCCTTTTTTTCTTATTTTGCCCCTGAGGGTCTTAATTCATTTAGATTTCTACCCTAATGATTACATGTATTTGTGTAAGCTATCACAAATACTGTTAGAGAATAGGGCTGGGCATGTTTGCATAAGTAAGTAAATACAATAAAAGATGATTCGTTTAAAGTGGCACTTGTGGGCTGGACCTGGTGGCTCATGCCTATAATCCCAGCATTTTTAGAGGCCAAGGCAATGGATAATCTGAGCTCAGGAGTTCAAGACCAGCCTGGGCAACATGGAAAAACCTTGTTTCTAACAAAAATACAAAAAATTAGCAAGGTGTGTTGGCACGTGCCTGCAATCCCCACTACATGGGAGGTTCACATGGGAGGATCACTTGAGCCTGGGAGGTGGAGGTTGCAGTGAGCTGAGATCATGCCACTGCACTCCAGCCTGGGTGACAGAGTGAGGCCCTGTCTCAAAAATAAAAAGAAAATTAAAAATAAAATAAGGTGGCACTTGTGGCAAGGAATTGGTATTTTACATTTGAAAATACAGGCATAGTTTTAGAGCTTTAGATTGCATCCCTAAGCTCATTTTCTCTTATGTATCTATTTTTGAGACCGAGTCTTGCTCTGTCACCCAGGCTGGAGTACAGTTTAGTGATCTCGGGTCACTGCAACCTCCACCTTCTGGGTTCAAGTGATTCTTCTGCCTCAGCCTCCTGAGTGCTGGGATTACAGATGTGCACCACTACTCCTGGCTAATTTTTGTATTTTTTTTTTTTTTTTTTTGAGACGGAGTTTCACTCTTGTTGCCCAGGCTGGAGTACAGTGGTGCGTTCTCACCACAACCTCCGCCTCCCTGGTTCAAGTGATTCTCCTGCCTCAGCCTCTGAGTAGCTGAGACTACAAGCACGTGCCACTATGCCTGGCTATTTTTGTATTTTTAGTTTTGTATTTTTAGTACAGACAGGGTTTCTCCATTGGTCAAGCTGGTCTTCAACTCCTGACCTCAGGTGATCCACCTGCGTCGGCCTCCCAAAGTGCTGGGATTCATGAGCTACCACACCTGGCTAATTTTTGTATTTTTAGTAGAGATGGGGTTTTGCCATGTTGGCCAGGCTGGTCTCAAACTCCTGAACTCAGGTGATCTGCCCACCTGGGCTTCCCAAAGTGCTGGAATTGCAGGTGTGAGACACCATGCCTGGCCAATTTATTTATATTTATTTATTTATTTTATTTACCGACTCGTCCTGTTTAATACAATTTATTTTTATTTATTTTCAATTTTAATTTTTTTTTTGAGATAGAGTCTCACTCCATCACCCAGGCTGGAGTGCAGTGGCACAATCTTGGCTCACTGCAACCTCTGCCTCCTGGGTTCAAGTGATTCTCCTGCCTCACCCTCCCAAATAGCTCAGATTACAGGCTTGCACCACCAAGCTCGGCTTATTTTTTTTTTTTTTTTTTTTTTTTTTTTTTTTTGGTAGAGACAGCGTTTTACCATGTTGGCCTGGCTGGCCTTGCACTCCTGACCTCAAGTGCTCCAACCACCTCAGCCTCACAAAGTGCTGGGGTTACAGGTGTGAGCCACTGTGCCTGACTCATTTTTTCATTTTTAAAACTTTGGTTTTGGCCGGGCGCGGTGGCTCAAGCCTGTAATCCCAGCACTTTGGGAGGCCGAGGCGGGTGGATCACGAGGTCAAGAGATCAAGACCATCCTGGTCAACATCGTGAAACCCCGTCTCTACTAAAACTACAAAAAATTAGCTGGGCATGGTGGCGCGTGCCTGTAGTCCCAGCTACTCAGGAGGCTGAGGCAGGAGAATTGCCTGAACCCAGGAGGCGGAGGTTGCGGTGAGCCGAGATCGCGCCATTGCACTCCAGCCTGGGTAAGAAGAGCGAAACTCCGTCTCAAAAAAAAAAAAAAAAAAAAAAAACTTTGGTTTTGGTTGCACAAACCAAAAGTGAATTTGCAAAAAATATTCTCGGTACAAAGATGAAAGATTCTTTTGTTTGTTGTTTTATAGAGATGGGGTCTCTCTCTGTTGTGCAGGCGGGTCTCAAACTACTGGCCTCAAGCAATCTCCTTGCCTTGGCCTCCTAAAGCACTGGGCAAAGGGCCAGGTGAGGTGGCTCATGCCTGTGATTCCAACACTTTAGGAGGCTAGGGCAGGAGGATTGTTTGAGCTCAGGAGTTAAAGACAAGCCTGGGCAACACAGTGAGACCCCCATCCTCTACCAAAAATCCTTTGAAAAAATTAGCCAGGGCCAGGCATGGTGGCTCATTCACTTGTAATCCCAGCACTTTGGTAGGCCAAGGCGGCTGGATCACTTAAGGTCAGGAGTTAGAGACCAGCCTGGCCAATGTGGTGAAACACATGTAAATTTACAATATGTAAAAATACAAATATTAGCAGGGCATGGTGGCGTGGGCCTGTAGTCCTAGCTACCTGGGAGGCTGAGGCAGGAGAATCCCTTGGACCCGGGATGCAGAGGTTGCAATGAGCTGAGATTGCACCACTGCACTCCAGCATGGGTGACAGAGCCAGACTCCGTCTCAAAAAAGAAAAGAAAATTCAAAAAAATATATAAAATTAGCCATGTGTCGTGGTGCACAGGTGTAGACCCAGCTGCTTGGGAGGCTGAAGCAGGAGGATCAGTTGAGTCCAGGAGACTGAAGCTGATGGTGCCACTGCACTCCAGCCCAGGCAACAGAGTAAGACTGTATCTCTCTAAAAAAAAAAGAAAAAAAGAACAAACAAAACAGAAGACAAAACAAAGCACTGTGCAAAGATATATACATACATACATATATACCATATAAAAATGGGAGGGACGGTGGGGGGTGGGGAGCTGGGGAGAGATAGCAAGGGGAGAAATGCCAGATGTAGGTGATGGGGAGGAAGGCAGCAAATCACACTGCCACGTGTGTACCTATGCAACAATTTTGCATGTTCTTCACATGTACCCCAAAACCTAAAATGCAATAAAATAAATAAATGGGGGAAAATGTATATGGTATATAAGTATGTATATAATATATAAATGTAATAAATAAATACGATATATAAATATGTATATAATATATAAATACAACAAATAAATGTGTGTGTGTGTGTGTGTGTGTGAGACAGAGTCTCATTTTATCACCCAGGCTGGAGTGCAATGGTGCCATCGCAGCTCACTGCAGCCTCGACCTCCCTGGGTTCAGGTGATTCTCCCACTTCGGCCTCCCTATGAGCTGGAACTAGAGGCACACGCCACCTTCCTCTGCTAATTTTTGTATTTTCTGTAGAAACGAGGTTTTGCCATGTTGCTGATGCCGGTCTTCAACTCCTGAGCTCAAGTCATCCGCCAGACTCAGCCTCCCAAAGTGCTTGGATTACAGGCGTGAGCCACTTCGTCCAGTCTGAAAACATTATCTTTTTATTTTCTAAAAAAAAAAAAAAAAGACATGTGGTTCAAAATGAGAGAAAATATATTTTTTATTTATTTTTTTGTTGTTGTAGAAAGTGATTTATTTATTTACAGAGAGAAACAGGAGGAGAGAGAAAGAAACAGCTAACTCTCACACTGAGTGAGAGAATCCAGAAAAATGGAATCCAGGAGAGGAAAGCAGCTTCCACACTGAGTGGAAGGGAATAGAGAGAGATGGAGTTTAGGAGGGGAAGACAGGTTTTCATGAGAGAATGTGGAAGGAGCTCCAGAGGGGAAATCCAGGACAGAGAAAGACTCCCAAACATGGAGTCTCGAGAAAATATTTATTTTTTATTTATTTTATTTATTTTTTATTTTTATATTTTGAAAAAAAAAATTTCAGACAGGGACAGTCTTTCCCCACCCCCACCCTATAGCACATTTGGTAATGTCCGTAGCCATTTTTGGTTGTCAGTAGAGAAAAGGGGATGCTACTTGGTAACTAGTGGGTAGAGACCATGGATGCTCCTAAACATTCCACAGAGAAAATATTTTTAATGTAAACCTTTTTGTCTTTGTGTGCCCCTCACTTTAACACTTAATGTTGATCTTTCAAGTAATTTAACCTGTCTCAAATATAATTTTCACATTTATAATGGGAATAAAGCCTATTTCATTTAATGGTCAGTTCAACGAGACAGTACCTCTGATGAAAAGGCATGTTGATTATTATTGCCTACTAACTTGCTGTGGGATATTGGATTAGTTACTAGACCTTTCTGGGGCTTACTTTTCTCTAGTGGAAAATAGGATGATTGACCTAGATGAACCTTAAGATACTGTACGTATCAAGTTCAGGAAAGCTTAAAGGTTAAAACAAACAAACAAAACTAGGCACGGTGACTCACGCTTGCAATCCAGCATTTTGGGAGGCCGAGGCAGGCGGATCACTTAAACTTAGGAGTTTGAGACCAGCCTGGGCAACATGTGGAAACGATGTCTCTGCCAAAAATACAAAAATTAGCTAGTCAGGGTGGGATGCACCTGTGGTCCTAGCTACTTGTGGAGCTGAGGTGGGAGGATCACTTGAGCCAGAGGAGACGGAGGTTGCAGTGAGCCAAGATTGCACCACTGTACCCTAGCCTGGGGGACGGCGCCAGACCTAGTCTCAGAAATTTATTTATTTATTTATTTTTGTAGAGATGGGGTCTCACGATGTTGCTCAGGCTGGTCTTACAAGCAACTCTCCCATTTTAGCCTCCCAAAATGCTGTGATTACAGGCGTGAGCCATCATGTGGCCTATTCTTGTTTTCTGTTCCATTGATTGCTACTTGTTTTTTTCTATCTGAAACATGAAAATGTTATATTTGTTTCCAAAAGTAGAGTTTATATTATGTCTAAACATAATGCAGAGGACATAAACATAAACATAGTACAGACTGAGCAGCTGTTGGTCTGTGTCAGTTTAACCACTCAAAACAAGTTTATCTATCAGCAGGGCTGATGCCTCACAAACTTACTTTCTCTGTAAGAGAAGGCTTAATCTACTAACAAGTAACAAGTTAACATTATTCCTTCCTGTCACCTTCTTTCCCAGTCTCCAATTCCTCTTCTCTGGTAATCCATATCCATATTTCAGTGTGTGCTTCTCAAAGAAGGTACTCATCATCCAGATCATCATCACTTATTCTGCATCTTGGGGTAATTCTTGGGGCAGTTGTCATCAACCACAGGGGGCTTTGCTTTCCTCTTTCTCGTTTTCATTTGTGTTGTCATCTCAGCCAACTGTTCTTGCTCTTGTTCTGGCCACACTAGGCTCATATTTCTAAATCCTTTCTCTTCCTGTTGTATCCCATGATTTGCTTGTTGAGCGCCTCGTGATTGATTCCACATAGACCCTGAGTGCACAGCAGATTCCATGGCATCAGATGACAATGCACTGATTAAGAGTCATAAGTTCCCTGAAATCATTTTACATAAAGTCTTTTTCATCTGATGGTCCACACTCAACCATTGCCAGTAACTGATCAATCTCAGCTAGAGCCATATTTTGTTTGTCTTGAACAAACCGTATTGGCAGCACATTCCTCAAGGTCTGCTGAGACATCAAAAGATGCTTCATTTGTACAGTGCTCTTCTATAAGATGGCTTCTGTGTGTTCATTCTGCTCAGCAAAAAGAGTTGTTTTCTAATACAGGCTGAGAGGTCTGAAGTCAGAGATGCCTTGGAAAGCTGCATATTCAGATTATAGATATCTTGCTTCACATCAGAGGTGCACTGCAATCTGTCAATGCTTTATAGAGAAGGCCATCCAGAGTCCTTAAGCATAAGCATATGTGGTCCTCCTTAATATTCTTTAAGGTACTCTTCATCAGGAGTTCCAATTTAGATGGTTGGTTAGTAAAGTGAGATCCTAGAGAAAGAACTTCATACCAAAACATTATTCTGACTGCTACTCCTCAAAATGTCAAGGTCATTAAAAACAAGGAAGGTTTGAGAAACTACTGCTGTCAAGAGGAGTCTACAATGAGACAAGACAATGTCTCATGACAATGAAATATAATGTAGTATCTTGGATGGGATTTTGGTTTTTGGCAAACTTCTTGAGCAAGTTCTTGTTACCACAGGAAGCAGAACGGCCGGAGAGGCATCTGGCTTAGCTGCTGAGCAGTTGCCCAGGAACCAGTTGGAGTCTCCCTGCCTCTCAGTTGGTGACTTATTTTTATTATTTTCTTCCTTCTACTTGCTTTCAGTTTAATTTGGTCTTCTGACTTCTTAAGATGGAAACTTGGGTGATTGATTTTAAAGCTTTCTCCTTTTCTAATACAAATATTTTATGCTTTAAGTTTCCCTGAAAACGGCCAGGTGCGGTGGCTCACGCCTATAATCCAAGCACTTTGGAGGCCAAGGCGGGCGGATCACCTGAGGTCGGGAGTTCAAGACCAGCCTGACCAACATGGTGAAACCCTGTCTAAAAAAAAAAAGTTTCCCTGAAAACACTACTTTAATGGTATCCCACAAATTTTTAGTAATTGTGATTTTATTTTTATTTATTTTAGAATATTTTGGCCGGGCGCGGTGGCTCAAGCCTGTAATCCCAGCACTTTGGGAGGCCGAGGCGGGTGGATCACGAGGTCAAGAGATCGAGACCATCCTGGTCAACATGGTGAAACCCCGTCTCTACTAAAAATACAAAAAATTAGCTGGGCATGGTGGCGCGTGCCTGTAATCCCAGCTACTCAGGAGGCTGAGGCAGGAGAATTACCTGAACCCGGGAGACGGAGGTTGCGGTGAGCCGAGATCGCGCCATTGCACTCCAGCCTGGGTAACAAGAGCGAAACTCCGTCTCGTTTCACCATAAAAAAAAAAAAAAAGAATATTTTTAGGCTGGGCGTGGCGGCTCATGCCTATAATCCCAGCACTTTGGGAGGCTGAGGCAGACAGATCACTTGAGGTCAGGAGTTCTAAGTCTTGAGGTCAGCCTGGCCAACATGGTGAAACCCAGTCTCTACCTGAATGCAAAAATTAGCTGTGCGTGGTGGCACGCACCTGTAATCCCACCTACTCAGGAGGTTGAGAAGGGAGAATTACTTGAACTCAGGAGGCAGAGGTTGCAGGGAGCTGACATTGCACTACCACACTTCAGCCTGGGTGACAGAGCGAGACTCCTTTTCAAAAATAAGAAAATAATAGTAATTTAAATTTCTTTTGTGGTCTTCATTGACCCATTAGTTATCTATAAGTGTTGTATTTAATTTCCAATTATTCAGGGGAGATTTTTCCAAATCTCTGTCATGGAATTTTAATTTATTTTATAGTGAGAAAATACTGTGTGTGAATTCAATCCTTCTAAATTTATTAAAACTTGTTTTATGGCTCAGAATATAGAACATGTAACTTGGTAAGTGTACCATCTAAACTTTATAATAACGTGTATTATGTTGTTCTTGGAGAAAGGTCAAGTTGGTTGATACTGTGCTTCAGGTTTTCATGTCCTCAGTAATTTACAAAATTTCTTAGGTTGGGCATGCAGTGGCTCACACCTGTAATCCTACCACTTTGGGAGGCTGAGGGGGGAGCAGACCACCTGAGGTCAGGGGTTTGAGACCAGCCTGGCCAACATGGTGACTCGCTGTGTCTACAAAAAAGACAAAAATTAGCTGGGTGTGGTGGCGCATGCCTGTAATTCCAGCTATTTGGGAGGCTGAGGCAGGAGAATTGCTTAAACTTTGGAGGCAGAAGTTGTAGTGAGCCAAGATCATGCCATTACACTCCAGCCTGGGTGACAGAGTGAGACTCCATCTCAAAAGTAATAATAATAATAATAAAATTTTTAACACTAATTATTTGTGCATTTTTCGTTTAAGTCCTATCATTTTTTTGGTAACTTACTTCAAGTCTCTTATTAGGTGCATATACATTTAGGATTGTTATCTATTGATGCATTTAACTCCTTTATCATAAAATGAACTTCTTTTTATGTGGTAACATTCATTTCTCTGAAATGTACTTTATCTCATATAGCTGTTTTAACTTTTCTTTCTTTAGTATTAGCATAGTATATCGTTTTCCATCCCTTTACTTTTATGATTTTTTCCCCACTTCCTTGGCTCAAGTCATCCTCCTTCCTTAGCATCCTGGGTAACTGGGACTATAGGTGCACACCACAACACCAGGCTAATTTTTGTATTATTTGTAGAGATGGGGTTTTGCCATGTTGCCCAGGCTGGTCTTGAACTTGTGAACTTGAGCAGTTGTCCTACCTCAGCTTAGCTGGGATCACAGGCGTGAGCCACTGTACCAGGTCCCCCTTTACTTTTATCCATATCTTTAAATTTAGAGTAGATTTTTCATAGGCACTGCGTGGTTGAATCTTGTTTTTTATCCGTTGTGACAATTTCCGCCTTTTAATTAGAGTATGTGGACTATAAACATTTTAACTGGGTCAGGCGCCGTGGCTCACGTCTGTAATTCCAGCACTTTGGGAGGCCAAAGGAAGCAGATCATGAGGTCAAGAGATTGAGACTATCCTGGCCAACATGGTGAAAACTCCATCTCTACTAACAATACAAATATTAGCTGGGTGTGGTGGTGCACACCTGTAGTCCCAGCTACTCAGGAGGCTGAGGCAGGAGAATCACTTGACCCTGGGAGGTAGAAGTTGCAGTGAGCTGGGATCATACCACTGCACTATAGCCTGGCGTCAAAGGGAGAATCCATCTCAAAAACAAAACAAAACAAAACAAAACATAAAAACATTTTAACTGGATGTATTATATGATTGAGTTTGAATCCATCGTTTTGTTTTCTGTTTTTCCCATCTTCTAGTTGGGGCACCTATCTTTTGTTCTTTTTTCCCAATTTTCCTGAGTTTTTGGATTAATTGAGAAATTTTAAATGATTCTATTTTCTCTTCTTTATTAGCTTAGTAGCTATTCTTATTTTTGTGTTTTTATTGAATGATGTAGAGGTTACAGTACAAATATTTAACTAAGTTAAATAATATTGAAACATTGTATATACTGTTTAACAATTATATATAACAGCATACCTCTACTTTCTCTCTCCCCTTTTTCTCATACATTGAACTTGAATATGTAATTAATTACACAATATGTTTCTTACCATTACTTTGGCCAGTAAATTATCTCTTAAAGAGAAAAAAATTAAAACAATCTTTTATCATCCTGTTTACCACTTATGATGTAATTTGTCTGTTTATGTACACTCAGATTCCCTTCTAGTACCATTTTCCTTCTCCTTGAAAGATTATTTGAACATTTCTTTTTTTTTTTTTTTTTTTTTTTGAGACGGAGTTTCGCTCTTGTTACCCAGGCTGGAGTGCAATGGCACGATCTCGGCTCACCCCAACCTCCACCTCCTGGGTTCAGGCAATTCTCCTGCCTCAACCTCCTGAGTAGCTGGGATTACAGGCATGTGCCCAGCTAATGTTTTGTATTTTTAGTAGAGTCGGGGTTTCACCATATTGACCAGGATGGTCTCGATCTCTTGACCTCGTGATCCACCCGCCTCGGCCTCCCAGAGTACTGGAATTACAGGTTTGAGCCACCGTGCCCGGCCTTATTTGAACATTTCTAATACAGTCACTTTACAGGGGATGACTTATCTCATCTTTCACATGTCAGTTTTTTAAAAAAAATTTTCCTTCATTTTTGGAGAGACATTTCTGCTGGGTATAGAAATATTGGTTGACAGCCTTTTTTCTTTCAGCACTTTGTCACCCCACTATTACTTGCTTAAATTGTTTCTTTTTTTTCTTTTTCTTTTTGAGATGTGGTCTCACCCTGTGACCCAGGCTGGAGTGCAACTCACTGCAACTTCCCTGTGCTCAGGTGATACTCCTACCTCAGCTTCCCAAATTACTGGGACTACAGATGTGAGCCACCTTGCCTGGCTAATTTTAAATTTTTTTATAGAGATGGGGTTTTGCCATGTTGTTTAGGCTGGTCTCAAACTCCTGAACTCAAGCATTTTGCTCACCTCAGCCTTCCAGAGTGCTGGGATTATAGGCATGAGCCACTGTGTCTGCCCTTAAATTGTTTCTAATGAGTTGTGGGCTGCCTTTCTCATATTTTTCTTCTGTGTGTCATTTTTTTACCCTCTTTCTGCTTTAAAGATTTGTTCACTGTTGACCAGGCACAGTGGCTCACGCCTGTAATCCCAGCACTTTGGGAGTCTGAGGTGGGAGGATCACCTGAGGTGAGGAGTTCAAGATCAACCTGGCCAACATGATGAAACCCCATCTCTATTAAAAATTCAAAAAAATTAGCCGGGCATGGTGGCAGGTACATGTAATCCTAGCTACTTGGGAAGCCTGAGGCAAGAGAATCACTTAAACCTGGGAGGTGGAGGTTGCAGTGAGCCGATTGCACCATTGTACTCCACCCTGGGCAACAAGAGTAAAACTCTGTCTCAAAAAAGGAAAAAAGAAAAAAAAAAAAGATTTGTTCATTGTTTTTGACCAGGTGCAGTGACTCACGCCTGTAATCCTAGCACTTAGGGAGGCTAAGGTGGGTGAATCCCTTGAGGCAAGAAGTTTGAGACTATCCTGGCCAATATGGAGAAACCCTGTCGCTACTAAAAATACAAAAGTTAGCCAGAATGGTGGCATGCGCCTGTAGTCCTAGCTATTTGGGAGGCTGAGGTAGAAGAATCTCTTGAATCCAGAAGGCAGAGGTTGCAATAAGCCGAGATTGTGCCATTGCACTTCAGTCTGGACAACAGAGTGAGACTCCATCTCAAAAAGATAAAAATAAAAAAAAGATTTGTGGCCGGGCGCGGTGGCTCAAGCCTGTAATCCCAGCACTCTGGGAGGCCGAGGCGGGTGGATCACGAGGTCAAGAGATCGAGACCGTCCTGGTCAACATGGTGAAACCCCGTCTCTACTAAAAATACAAAAAATTAGCTGGGCATGGTGGCGCATGCCTGTAATCCCAGCTACTCAGGAGGCTGAGGCAGGAGAATTGCCTGAACCCAGGAGGCGGAGGTTGCGGTGAGCCGAGATCGCGCCATTGCACTCCAGCCTGGGTAACATGAGTGAAACGCCGTCTCAAAAAAAAAAAAAAAAAAAAGATTTGTTCATTGGTTTTTAGCAATTTGATTATGTGCCTTTGTGTGGTTTTCTTCATATATTCTTCGCTGAGGGTTCATTGAACTTGTTGGACCTACGAGTTTTTATTTTTCATCAAATTTGAAAAAATCTCTGGGCCATTACTTCTTCAACTTCATCCTCCCCATATCTTCATCTGGGACTCCAATTGTATGCATGCTAGGCTGTGTGATATTTTCTCATTGCTCATTGATAGACTGTTCTGTTTTTGTTGTTGTTTTTATTTCTTTTTTCTCTGTGCTTATTTTGGATGGTTGTGGCTGTTTTGTCTTCACATTTACTAATCTTTTATTGGTAGTGTCTAATCTCCTGATAATCCCATGTAGGGTACTTTATATTTCAGATATTATATTTTTTATCTACAGAAATTTGAGTGGATCTTTTAACCTTTTATTTTATGTTATTTTATTTATTTTAAGACAGGATCTTGTTTTGTTGCCCAGGCTGGGGTACTGTGGCATGATCACAGTTCACTGCAGCCTTGACCTCCTGGGCTCAATCGGCCCTTCTGGGTCAGCCTCCTGAATAGCTGGGACTATAGACATGCATCACCATGCCTGGCTAATTTTTGTATTTTTTTGTAGAGACGGGGTTCTACCATGTTGCCCAGGCTGATCTTAAACTCCTGGGCTCAAGCAATCTGCCCACCTATGTCTCCCAAAATGCTGGGAGTACGGGCATGAGCGACCATGCCCTGCCCTTTCATTTTATTGTCTATCATGCTCATGATTTTCTCCATCTTCTTGATCAAAAGGAGTACATTTATACTAACTGTTTTAATGTGCTCATCAACAAATTCTAACATCTGTTTTATTTCTGGATCTGTTTCTCTTGATTAATTTTCCCGCTGCCAGATTATGGGTTCTCTTTTCCTACTTCTTTGCATGCCTGGTAATCTTGTTTGGACCCCAGGCATTGTGAATTTTACATGCTTGGGTGCTGGATTATTTTTATTGCTTTGTTTGGACTTTATTCTGAGACCTCATTAAGGTACTTGGAGTAAATGTCATCTTTTACAGTCTTGCTTTTATGCTTTGTGCAGCTGGGTCCAGAAAGCCTTTATTTTGGACCTAATTTGGCCTCACTACTGAGGCAATACCTTTTTGACAACCTGACTCCATGCACCATGTTTGGAGGTGTTTCCTTCCTAGCTGATGGGGAATAATGATTTACAGCATTGTTTGAGCTCTGGAGATGTTTTGCCTACTGTTTTCTGATGTTTCTTTCCCCATCCTCAGTAGTGTACTCATACGTATGTATAGATCAATCCCCAGTCAAATCCTGAAGCAGGCCCTCTCTAGTTCTTGTGAGCTTTCTCTCTTTCTCTGTGCAGCTTCTTCTTTTCTGATTGCTTGCCTTACAAATTCTAGCTGCCTGGACATCTTTGTATCTCTGTCTTATCAACTCATTAAATCTTTGAGGCCTCTTTGGATTTTCCTTCTCTATGGTGCAGTCTAGAAGCACACTCTGGGCAGTCCAAGAGCTCCTCTTGTTTGTTTCCATTCTCTCAGGATCACTGATTTGTCCTGTCTGTTGTCCAGTTTCTGAAAACTGTTGTTTCAAAATATTTTGTCTGATTTTCTAATTGTTTAAGGTAAAACAATAATTTCCTATTATTCCATCATGGCAGAAAGCAGAAAAATTGAGACTTTATTTAATTTAATTTAATTTTTTTTTTTTTTTGCCCAAGCTGGAGTGCAGTGGCGCCACCTCGGCTCACTACAACCTCCACCTCCCGGGTTCAAGTGATTCTCCTGCCTCAGCCTCCCAAGTAGCTGGGATTACAGGCGTGCACCAAGATGCCCAGCTAATTTTTGTATTTTTAGTAGAGACGGGGTTTCACCATGTTGGCCAGGATGTTCTGGAACTCCTGACCTCAGATGATCTGGCCGCCTCGGCTTCCGAAAGTGCTGGTATTACAGGTGTGAGCCACAGTTCCTGGCCGAAACCTGGATTTTTAAAACACGAATTTTGACTTTGGGAAAATTGCTTATACTCTCTTATTCTCTTTCCATAAATCTGGATAACAAATGAAAAGTATTCAATCTCACTAGGTTTTGGAAATACAAACTAAAACTTTGGAAATAACATTTACCTTAAAGATCCAGAAATTGAATGAAATTATATATTTATATATCATTGACATATAGATATATATCTAATTCTATACATCTTAGGTTTGGGATTCCTTTTTTTTTTTTTAAAGATGGGGTTTCACCATGATGGCCAGGATGGTCTTGAACTCCTGACCTCAGGTGATCCACCCGCCTTGGCCTCCCAAAGTGCTACAGTTACAGGCGTGAGCCACTGCGCCCAGCAGTTTGGGATTCCTATTAGACATTCAAGTGGAGATGTAGAATAGGCAGTTGAGCATACATATCTCATACTCAGAAGAAAGATCTGGGCAAAGAAATAAAGGAGAGCCTAAGACTAAACCTTGAGGGCAGGACATCTGAAATGAGATTATAGTGGGGCAGATCATTTGTACCTACCTTCCCATTGAACATAACTAAAAAATATAGACTACCTATAAATATGTCTTCTAAAAATCGTGAAACAGAATCATTTAGTGAGGAATTACAAGGCAAGATATGGGACTGGGAGAGCACGTTCATCCTTGGAACATGACACTCTGAGGAGGAAAATGAGAAAATATAGTTTTAGAAGTCATGCTGGATCGAAGGAATGAGGGTAAATATATGGTTCCCACCAAGGATGGTGACTCACTCGCATCTTTGGGCAGGGCCAGGAATGTGTATCCTCTAGGAGAAAGAATATGGATTATGAGCCAGGTGTGGTGGTTCACGCCTGTAATCCCAGCACTTTGGGAGGCCGAGGCAAGTGGATCATCTGAGGTCAGGAGTTCCAGGCCAGCCTGGCCAACATGGTGAAACCCTGTCTCTACTAAAAATACAGAAAAATTAGACAGGTGTGGTGGCACACGTCTGTTAGTCCCAGCTACTCGGGAGGCTGAGGCAGGTGGATGGCTTGAACCCAGGAAGTGGAGGTAGCAGTGAGCCTAGATTGTGCCATTACACTCCAGCCTGGGCGATAGAGCAAGACTCTGACTATATACATATAGATAGATAGATAGATAGATAGATAGATAGATAGATAGATAGATAGATTATGGCCTTCCTTCACACCATGTGGTAGTGCAGCAAACCACACACCTTGGTCCTGCACTGCTGACCACCTTGAACACCTGGCAGATACAGATACAAACCAAGATCCTTTGTGGAGGAAGTTAACATCATAACAAATCTCAGATAATTTCTATAAATAATATTTCAAGCACAGTTTCCTGACCACAATGAAAGATTAAAAAGGAACACAAAGACACAAGAAGCCATGAGTCACAACCAGCAGGAAAAACAAATAACAGAAAAAGAATCACAGGGACTCCAGAAAATTATAGACATGGACTAGTAAACAACTATGATTACTATGTTCAAGGGACAAAATCAAGATAGAAAATTTCAGCAGGAAACTGTGAACTATAAAAAACTGACATAGCAGATTTGGGGGAAAAAATTCCAGAAGCAAAAGAATATGAGAAATTCTTAAAAATTGAATTAGTAGATTAGTTATAACTGAAGAGAGAATTAGGTGACTGGAATCAAGCTTGGAAGAAGCTATCCAGAATGAAGCAAGGAGTAATTAAACAATACAGTATGAAGTGTCAAAGTTTACTAAATACAGTGAGAAGCTCTAACATATGCAATTGAAGTTTCAGAAGAAAAAGAGAAAGAATGGATCACAGGTTATATTTTAAAGAAATGATGGCTGATAATCCATTGGCAAAAAGCCCTACAAAGCCCAAGCAGAATAAAAATAGTAATAAACGCTCGATGGAATACATCAAAATGAAGTTTTAATAATCAAGACAAAAAGAAAATCTTAAAGTAGCCAGAAAAAAAGAGGTCAATTTAGAAGCTACACAAGGGCTTCAGAAGACAGTGAAATGATATCTTCAAGGTACAGTGAGGAATTAACTATCACTCCAGAAATACTTCATTAAGGAAGGAGAATTCATACATTTCCAAGAAAAACGAGACATTGTCAATAGCAGATAAGCACTAAGGGATATTCTATAGATTATTCCTCATGCAAAAAGAAAATAATCTTGCATGAAAAATCAGAGATGCAGAAATCAATGAGGACCAAAGGAAAAAATAATGATGAGGATAAATCTAAATAATATTTACTGCAAAAACAGGGGATGGGAAAAACAAAAACAATGTCCTGCCAGGCGCAGTGGCTCACGCCTATAATCCCAGCACTTTGGGAGGCTGAGGTGGGCAGATCATGAGGTCAGGAGTTCGAGACCATCCTGGCCAACATGGTGAAACCCTGTCTCTATTAAAAATAAAAAATTGCTGGGGGAGGTGGCTCATGCCTGTAATTCCAGCACTTTGGGAGGCCGAGGCGGGAGGATCATGAGGTCAAGAGATCGAGACCATTCTGGTCAAAATGGTGAAACCCCGTCTCTACTAAAAATACAAAAATTAGCCGGGTGTGGTGGCACATGCCTGTGGTCCCAGCTACTCGGGAGACTGAGGTGGAAGAATCGCTTGAACCCAGGAGGCAGAGGCTGCAGTGAGCCAAGACTGTACCACTGCACTCCAGTCTGGCGACAGAGCAAGACTCCGTCTCAAAAAAAATAAAGTTAAATTAAAAATAAAAAATTAGCTGGGTGTGGTGGTACACACCTGTAGTACCAGCTATTCAGGAGACTGAGGCAGGAGAATCTCTTGAACGCAGGAGGTGAAGTTGCAGTGAGCCAAGATTGCCTCATTGCACTGCAGCCTGGTGACAGAGTGAGACCCCATCTCAAAAAAACAAAAAGTACTGTCTTACGGGGTTTAAATGTTATAGAATTTCAGCAGGGCCCAGTGGGTCACACCTGAAATCCCAGCACTTTGGGAGGCTGGGCAGGGTGGATCATAAGTTTAGTAGATTGAGACCATCCTGGCTAACATGGTGAAACCTTGTCTTTACTAAAAATACAAAAAAAAGTAGCCGGGTGTGGTGGCATGCGCCTGTAGTCCCAGCTGCTCGGAAGGCTGAGGCAGGAGAATTGCTTGAACCTGGGAGGCAGAGGTTGTGGTGAGACAAGATTGCACCACTGCACTCCAGCTTGGGTGACAGGGCCAGACTCCGTCTCAAAAAAAAAAAAAAAAAGTTATAGAATAGAATTTCAGTAAAAGGCAAAAATATTACAAATGGTATGTGTGTGTGTGGAGGGAGAGTATATATAGACTTTTGTTTTTGTTTTTGTTTTTAAGACAGTGGTCTTAGTCTGTAGTGCAGTGGCATGATCATTGATCACTGCAACCTCCACCTCCCAGGCTCAAGTGCTCCTTCCACCTCAGCCTCCCAAATAGCTGGGACTACAGGTGTGCACCACCACGCCCAGCTAATTTTTCTTTTCTTTTCCTTTCTTTTTGAGACAGAGTCTCTCTGTGTCACCCAGGCTGGAGTGCAGTGGCACGATCTTGGCTCACTGCAACCTCCACCTCCCAGGTTCAAGCAATTCTCCTGCTTCAGCCTCCTGAGTAGCTGGGATTACAGGCATATGCCACCACACTCAGGTAATTTTTTTGTATTTTTAGTAGAGATGGGGTTTTGCCATGTTAGCAAGAATGGTCTTGATCTTCTGACCTCATGATTCGCCCGCCTCAGCCTCCCAAAGTGCTGGGATTACAGGCGTGAGCCACCGCGCCTGGCCAGTATCACCTTCCTTATAGAAATTATTGTAGCAGCATTATTTATGATCATAAAAAATGGAAGCCTGAGTGTCCATCAATGGGTGAATGAATAAATAAATTTAGAGTTTTAGAATTCCTTTTCAGTTTTGGGAAATTTTTATTTCTTTTATAATTGCTTTTCTCCATTTTTTTTTTGTTCTCCCTTTGAAGAACTTTTATTAGACTTTTTTTTTTCTCTTTTAAATGAGTTGAGGCTCTCTCTTTGTTGCCCAGGCTGGCCTCAAACTCCTGGGCTCAAGGAATCCTCCTTTCTTAGACTCCCAAGTAGCTGGGATTATAGGTGTGTGCCACTATACCTTGCTTCTGTTAGATATTTTACCTCTAGGATTGGTCTTCCATATCTTTTCTCTTTTCCTTCATATTTATTTTTCTTTTGATCTTACATGGTGGAATATTTTCTTTCTTTTATCTTTCAACCTTTCTCTTGAATTTTAATTTTAGAAATTGTATTTTAATTTCTAAACATTCTTTCTTGCTTTTAAAAAATAACATCCTTTTCCTATGGTAAGAAGGCAGTATCATTTTTTTTCCCAGCACCCCCCGTCCACCCCCTGCAGTATCATTTTTAATTTCTGAGGATATTAGAGTTTAAAATATTTTCCCTCTTATGTTTGTTGAATTATCTCCATTCTCTATTGTCATTTAAAAACATCAGCTGGGCATGGTGGCTCATGCCTGTAATCCCAGCACTTTGGGAGGCTAAGGTGGGCGGGCAGATCATCTAAGGTCAGGAGTTCAAGACCAGCCTGGGCCAACATGGCGAAACCTGGTCTCTAGTAAAAATACAAAAATTAATTGGGGGTAGTGGCGCGCCTGTAGTCCCAGCTATTTGGGAGGCTGAGGCAGGAGAACTGCTTGAACCCCGGAGGCAGAAGCTGCAGTGAGCCCAGATGTTGCCCCTGCACTCCAGCCTGGGCGACAGAGTGAGACTCTGTCTCAAAAACAAAAAAACATTTATCTTGGACTCTTTCGTGTTATAGGTTTTCTTCAAATATCTAGCATTTCTGGGTTGGTTTGTTTCTGTTTGAGATGAAGTCCCACTGTGTTCCCCAGGCTGGAGTACAGTGGCATGATCTCACCTCACCACACCTCGACCTGCCAGGCTCAAACAATCTGGAGCCTCAGCTTCCTGAGTAGCTGGGACCACAGGCACACACCATCACCCCTGGCTAATTTTTTGTATTTTTGGTAGAGATGGGGTTTTACCCTGTTCACCAGGCTGGTCTAGAAATCCTGAGTGATTTGCCCACCTCACCCTCCCAAAGTGCTGGCATTACAGGCATGAGCCACAGCACCCAGACTGGCATTTCTTAAATCACCATTATTATTATTTTTGTAGAGATGGGGGTCTCACTGTGTTGCCCAGGCCAGTCTTAAACTCCTGGGCTCCAGGGATCCTCCAACTTCGACCTCACAGAGTGTTGGGATTACAGGTATGAGCCACCGTGCCCAGCCCTATCTGGCATTTCTTGGTTGTCAATAAATATTTTTCTTAATGTAGTGTGTAAATGAAAACTAAATGGGCTGGTTGAGGTGGTTCACACCTGTAATCCCAGCACTTTGAGAGGCTCAGGCGGGTGGATCACGAGGTCAAGAGAACGAGACCATCCTGGCCAACATGGTAAAACCTCTTCTCTACTAAAAATACCAAAAATTAGCTGGGTGTGGCAGCTTGTGCCCCTAGTCTCAGCTACTCTGGAGGCTGAGGCAGGATAATTGCTTGAAGCCAGAGGGTGGAGGTTGCAATGAGCGGAGATGGTGCCACTGCACTCCAGGCTGGGTGACAGAGCAAGACTTTGTCTCAAAACAAACAGACAAACAAAAACTAAACCAAAAAAACCCTAAGTGTGATGTTTTTGTGGAAGGGTGCTGCCTACTGCCAGGCAAGTGTGGGCAGGTGGAGCCTATACATCATAGAATGTGAAGTATTTATCGCTGCTTGTCTCACCAGCTGTTCAGGTTCTCCTCAACTAGTTCAATCTGTTTCTTTACAGAACTCCCTGCCCCTGTCTTTAGTCTAGGACTTAAAGGCCTAGATGCCATATTTTCCTTATGTGATGAGAGAGAAGTGAAAAGGTTTGACTGGGCTGTGCTCAAGAGAAACTTACAATTAATCTCTTCCTGTTTCATTTCTGTGTTTTACTTGTGGCTTCCCTTGCCTTTGGCTTGAGTCCCTAGCCTTTCTTGTATTCTGCAAATCATAGCAGCTTGCTTGTTGGTGCAGCCTTCTTTGACAGTAGTTAATGGTACAGCTTTCTTTCCTTCTCTCTTTCCTTCCTTCCTTTCTTTTTTTTGAGATAGAGTCTCACTCTTGTTAACTAGGCTGGAGTGCAATGGCATAATCTCGGCTCACCACAACCTCCACCTCCCGGGTTCAAGCGATTCTCCTGCCTCAGTTTCCTGAGTGGCTGGGATTACAGGTATGCACCACCACGCACGACTAATTTTGTGTTTTTAGTAGAGACAGGGTTTCTCCATGTTGGTCAGGCTGATCTCGAACTCCTGACCTCAGGTGATCCACCCACCTCAGCCTCCCAGAGTGCTGGGATTAACAAACGGGAGATGGAGGTTAGAGTGAGCCAAGATTGCACCGCTGCACTCCAGCCTGGTGACAGAGTGAGACTATGTCTCAAAAAAAATTAATTAATTAAATAATATTTGCTGTATGAAGGTTCTCTTAAATTTGAGAAAAATGCTAGAGCTTTACAGGTTTTATAAAATGAACTTAAGCAACTTTGATTCAGTAGGTGGCACTCTTTCCTAGTTTAACTCAATTCTAAATTAGTGTTTGAAGGGTTCAAAATGAAAATATTTTACTTATCTGTATACTTGAAATAGATTGGGTTTCAGAGTTTTGTGATCGTCAACCTTAATCACTTGATAGTTTCAAAATCTAAAAATACTTAAGCAAATTTTTAATTAAGATATTAAACTAAAATCTCTAATCTTTACAAATGTTTGTTGCATAATAGCGACGTATGCTGTCAAAAGTCAAAAAAATTAAAATCTTACCAGAAGCCCTGACTACTAAAGGTGTTTGAATTCAAGTTGTTGAATAAATTTGAAAAATTCCTTTTTAGCACATGAGCATTTTCATTTTATTGTCTTTCTTCTTTTATATCTTTATTTTGGAATAGTCCCCCAATATATCAGTGTTTTAAATATACTTTATAATGTTTTCTTTGTTTCTTTTTTTTGAAACGTCGTCTCACTGAGTTGCCCTGGCTGGAATGTAGTGGCTATTTGCAGGCATGTTCGTAGCACACTGCAGTCTTGAGCACCTGGGCTCAGGTGATCCTCCTGCCTCAGCCTCCTGAGAACAATGTACTATATAATCTTTTAATTAAAGCACAGTCTCTGCAATCCTGTAACTTAAAATCATAGTCAAGTATTAGTTTGTGCAATTAAAACTAATACTAATGTAGTTTAGAGAAACTTACATGCTTTTGGAAAACTTTGCATGATCTATAAATAATAACAAGCAAATAAATCAAAATGTCTTTATTTCCTGTTCTGAATTTTCGACTAAGTAAATAGTATGTAAATCACACTTGAAATTATAATATAGAGTTCACATAAATCTAATTGGGTCTGAAGCAAAACATGAAATGTTAGAACTTTAAGGGACTTTGGAGGTTATCCAGTCTAACTTTTCAAAGATCAGAAATTTGTGATTTTTTTTTTTTTTTGAGATGGGTCCCACTCTGTCACCCAGGCTGGAGTACAGTGACATGTTCATAGTTCACTTGCAGCCTCAATCTCACAGGTTCAAGTGATTCTCCTGTCTGAGCCTCCCAAGTAGCTGGGACTATAGGCACATGGCATAATTTCTGGCTAATTTTTTTTTTTTTTTTTTGGGACGGAGTTTCGCTCTTGTTACCCAGGCTGGAGTGCAATGGCGCGATCTCGGCTCACTGCAACCTCTGCCTCCTGGGTTCAGGCAATTCTCCTGCCTCAGCTTCCTGAGTAGCTGGGATTATAGGCACGCACCACCATGCCCAGCTAATTTTTTGTATTTTTAGTAGAGACGGGGTTTCACCGTGTTGACCAGGATGGTCTCGATCTCTTGACCTCGTGATCCGCCCGCCTCGGCCTCCCAAAGTGCTGGGATTACAGGCTTGAGCCACCGCGCCCGGCCATTTTTTTTTTTTTTTAGTAGAGATCAGGCCTCACTATTTTGCCCAGGCCAGTCTTGAACTCCTAGGTTTAAGTGGTTGTCCCACCTTAGCCTCCCAAAGCACTTAGATTACAGATGTGAGCAACTGTGCCTGGCCAGAAACTTGTGATTAAAAAAAAAATTGCCAATAGAGGTGAGTGCATTAAAAATTCTGAATTTTAAAAACAGCATTGCAAAAGCATTCCGAGAGTTAACAGCAACTTAATGAAAATGCTTACTGATAAACCTATGGTAAGTGTATAAAAATACTGGTAATTATCAGACTAAACTATTTCTGAGAATGATTATCAGTCAGGTGGAACTCCTCACTTGTGATTCTAGGCTTACATCACCAATGGTGGATGGTAGCTTTCACTTTCATTTTTCTACACTTTTTATCTTAAAAATATACTTTTACGGAATGAGATAGCCTCAGACATGCCCAGAATTTGGCCTGATAACCAGAAACATAGTAGGATATTGGAAGTTTTGCTCATCTGCAAAATTCCAGGCATTCTCTGTCCTGCTGTTAGTCCATAATTTGTTACCTCAGTTTTTTAGAAACAGAATCACAGAGACAGTATTAATTATTGATATTTTTTTGGTTTATTTGTTTGACACAGAGTTCTGCTCTGTTTGGCCTGATCTTGGCTCACTGCAACCTCTCGGGTTCAAGCCATTCTCCTCCCTCAGCCTCTCAAGTTGCTGGGATTACAGACATGTGCCACCAGGTCCGGCTAGTTTTTTGTATTGTTAGTATAGACAGGGTTTCACTATGCTGGCCAGCCTGGTCTCGAACTCCTGGCCTCAAGCGATCCACCCACCTTGGCCTCCCAAAGTGCTGGGATTACAGGCATGAGCCACTGCATCCAGCCTCTTGATATTTCTACTATATCTTGAAAGTTGGATTCTAAAGACAATTGGAAATTAAGTACTCATCACAGGTGTATTGTCTTTTGATGTTATTCTTCTACTAAATAGCTTCTCAGTTTTTCAGAATCTATGATTGCATTTATTGCAAAGCAGTTTAGTAGGATAAAGGGCTGTGTCTAAATACTCTTTTCTATCTCTGTTTCTATGTATGTGTAATAAAGAGTATATATTACTATATGTTGTATCTGCTACATATGTCTTTTTTTTTTTTTTTTTAAGACAGAGTGTCACTCTTGTTGCCTAGGCTGGAGTGCAGTGACATGATCTCTGCTCACTGCAACCTTCACCTCCTGGGTTCAAGCGATTCTCCTGCCTCAGCCTCCCAAGTAGCTGGGACTACAGGTGTCTGCCACCACGCCAGGCTAATTTTTTGTATTTTTAGTAGAGACGGGGTTTCACCATGTTGACTAGGCTGGTCTCAAACTCCTGACCTTGGGTGATCTGCCACCTCACCCTCCCAAAGTGCTGGGATTACAGGCGTGAGTCACCACCTCCCAGCCTTACATACATAATCTTTAAAAATAAGTCAGGCATGGTGGTTCACGCCGGTAATCCCAGTACTTTGCAAGGCTGAGGCAGGTGGATCATGAGGCCAGGAGATTCAGACTGCCTTGGCCAACATGGTGAAACCCCATCTCTTAAAAATACGAAAAAGTAGCTGGGCGTGGTAGCACGCGCCTGTAGTCCCAGTTACTCAGGAGGCTGAGGCAAGAAAATCGCTTGAACCTGGGAGGCTGAGGTTGCAGGGAGGCAGAGGTTGCAGGGAGCCGAGGTGGCACCACTGCACTCTAGCCTGGGCGACAGAGCAAGACTCCATCTAAAAAAAAAAAAAGTCTCTATTTCCAATCACATAACCTGCACTCACATTTTTTTTAAAGGGCTTGTTTAATTAAATACAAGGATAATCCTAGGCAGGGCAAAAGAGGAGCACCACCCACAGAAAGCTCCTGTCCCTTGGAGCCACCTCCCCCGCAAACGCTCGAACCAGGTCCCAGTGACCAGCGGCTCCTAGGCCAGTGGAGGAGTGGACGCAGGTCTCTCCAGGCCCCTGGACACTGGAGAGAGCCCCGGGAACAGAGTTCTGGAACCCAGAGCCCTACCCGCCCCTGCTGCAGATAGGCCCCAGCCAGGGCTGGGCCAACCAAGATACACAAAGGAAAATGGGGCCCCAGGCCCCCACCCACCCTCACAGACTAAGGCGTCTCACTAACGCTGCCGGAGGAGGGTTTGAGGCCAGGGATGGAGAACATAGAGAGCTCCAGAAGAGTGCCTGCCTCCCTCCCCCAAGGCCCTCAGGCCCCCATCTCTGGATCTTGCCAGGCTGGGGCTGGGTCCCGGTGCACACCAGTGCCACCCAGAGGCCCCCTGCCCCCAAGCGAGAGGCAGGAAGGTTCTGGAACAAAGCGGGGAACCAAAAACCTCCTGCAGCCAACAGTGCGGGGGATCCGCCTTTCTAGGTCTCAGAGATGGAACTTGGGACCCTTCTCATTCCAGGCTGGAGTCCTCAATACCCCACAAGAGGAAATACAACCCATGCCACAGCAGGACCACCCCTGGCAAGGACATGAAGGTGGCCCCCAAGGGACAAGTCCCCACCCCACCCAAGTTCAGCTCAGAGACACCCCACACACACACCCCCTGAGGATGCCGGACCACCCACCCACGGGGGCCCAGAAGAAAGAAATCCGTGCCTGAAAAAATATTCTACCCGGTGCAAAAAAAAAAAAAAAACCAGCTACCCCAGGGGGCTGCACAGCCAGCCCTTTGCTTCCAGTCCACGAGGCAGACCTCGACCACCGGCCGGAGCCCACTTCTTCCAGGCACTCAGGAGAAGGAGGGAACGTTGGGGGAGCGGGGCCGGCCGGGCTGCAGCACAGGCCCAGAAGAGCAGGCAACCCCGGCGGGCATGGGCTCTACGGCCCCACCTGCAGGCCAGGAAGGGCAGTGCGGCCCAACGGCTGCAGGCTGCGGAAAAGGATAGTTGATTGTCACATGATGCCGCAAAGATCAAGGTCGGCGGCAGCCACAGGGGGGCCAGGCCCGGTGCCAGCCTCCCCTGCAGCCTCTCTAACACCCATCCACCCACCCAGACAGGGGGAGCTGGGGCCCCACCCCCGAGGAGAGCGAGAAATAAATAAGCTGGCATTCCCTTCGGGCGCTGATGTCCACCTCCCGCTCCCTACCCCAGTGAGTCAAATGTTCTTTGGAAGAAACCGGAGTTCCCCCCTCCCATCCCAGGTCTCAGAAGCCAGTCCTGGAGCCCCTCCGAGCATCCTAACGCCTCCCGATCCCAGCTCTACCCTCGAGGTCTGGGGGACCGGGCAGCCCCTACCGTGGGGGGAACCTGTGGACACCTGAGATAGAGTACCCGACTGGGGAGCGGCCGGGCGGCACCCGTTTCTCTGAACTACTCCCATGACTTTCGGTGGGGTGGGGTGGGGTGGGGTGGGGAGAGGCAAGAGCCCGGTCAACCCTGGGCTTCTCTATGGCTGTCTGCACACTTCATCCCAACCTGCAGGTACAGGGCAGGGGGTGCCTTCCCTGGGCCAGCTCTCAGAAGCCCACTCCACCCCCAAACCCCACCCCGGGAGGGGGCAGCAGGAGGTGATGAAGAGAGGGGAGGACCTCCTAGCTGCCCCCGGGGGGCCCCGCTGCACAGATGGGAAGAAAGTTAGTATTATGGCTATTTACAGATACAAGCCCCTGTCACCCGTCCTGAGGGCCACTTCTGAAGTCAGGCAGCCCCAGGTCCAATCTCAGGACCCCTCCTCGCTCTCTGGAGGGGGCAGGGGCGTCTTCAGGGTTTGCCCCTCCCTGGAAGGGGCCCGGGCTCCCTGTGGGTCGTCACCACACCCCGGACGGCAGAAGGATCCTAGCTGTCAGGGTGGGCTGGACGAGGGCCCTACAGGCCGGCGGGGGCGGGGCTGGGCGCGGGGCTCCCGGCCAGGTTGCAGGGCAGCGTGAACTCACAATTTTTATGTAAATATATATTTTTTGAGGTGGAGTCTTGTTCTGTTGCCCAGGCTGCAGTGCAATGGCACGATCTCAGCTTACTGCAAACTCCACCTCCTGGACTCAGGCGATTTGTCTGCCTCAGCCTCAGACTCTCCAGTAGCTGAGATTACAGGGGCTCACCACCATGCCCAGCTAATTTTTGTATTTTTATTAAAGACAGGGTTTCACTATGTTGGCGAGGCTGGTCTCAAACTCTTGTCCTCAGGTGAGTTGCCCTTTTCAGCCTCCCAAAATTGTGGGATCACAGGCATAAGCCACCACACCCAATCTATATAGAAAATTTTAATGAGGAGCTGTACTACCTTAACTAAATCAGCAGTTATGTAGTCTAAAGCATTTTTCTTTTCTTTTTCTTTTTTTATGAGACGGAGTTTTGCTCTTGTTGCCCAGGCTGGAGTGCAATGGCTATCTTGGCTCACTGCAACCTCTGCCTCCTGTATTCAAGTGGTTCTCCTGCCTCAGTCACCTGAGTAGCTTGGATTACAGGCATGCGCCACCATGCTTGATTAATTTTGTATTTATACTAGAGACAGGGTTTCACCCTGTTGGCCAGGCTAGTCTCAAACTCCTGACCTCAGGTAAACTGCCCACCTTGGCCTCCCAAATTACTGGGATTACAGGTGTGAGCCATTGCACCCGTCTATAGCATTTTTCTTTCAGTGTCAAGTTCCACTGATATCTTCATATGCCAACAAGAAAGTACAATACTGTGAATCACTAAGTATTCTGACTAGTTCATCTCTGAGTTACTTTCAATTATTTCCAAAGCTTTATATCTAAAGAAAAAGTTTACCAGATACTTTCAAGAATTTCCCAAGATCTTCCTAACTCTTCTATTAAATCTTAAATATTTTCTCCATTTCTTCCAAAGAGCTCACAAAACTGACAAAATAGTTACTCTCACTTGCAGACTTTATATAGTTGTGAAATATGATATAGATGATGGGCATTCCAGTCTTTCCTTCTGACTTTGGTAGTCTGTAGACATTTTCTTATTCCTCTTTATTGCAGGTGACTCATTAATTCAGCCCAGTATTTCCATGTTTAAATCAAACTCCTCAAATTCTTGCCAGGCTGATAGTTAGATACTGCTGGCCCATATATGCAGACTAATTTGGTAAACATTATTTGGCTGCAGTTTCAGGAAGGCAGAATTTGGTTTGGAGTGGATTTGGATAAACTTGATCTTTCCACAAGTGAGTAAAATTAATTTTCAGATATTTAAAGTGATTTGATTAAGGATTTCTGGTTTCTTGTGGCAAAATTGAGATTAGAATCCCAATCTCCTTATTCAGTACAGTTCAATAAATATTTATGGAGTGCTATGTTTCTACTAATGAGAGAAAGACATTTTCTCTGATTTTAAGTTTTGAGACAGGTATGTATGTAAATAATCATAATCCGTAGATGCATACTTAAAGACTGTAGAGAGTACTAAAACTGGATTAAGTCCATTTCAAGGGGTGGGGAGAGAGGCAAGGAAATGCTTCATGGGCGAGGGCCTGGAGGGATAAATAAGAGTTTGTTAAGCAGATAAAGTATGGGTGGGAAATGTGGAGGAGGCAGGTGAATTTTGAGACAATAACTGTGCCAAGGCAGGGTGATGGAAAAAAAAAAGAGATATATATCTAGAAGAATATGGAGTTAAGATCGGGTGAGTCTTGAACCTTATTGGTATTCTGAAGGGCAAGAAACAGTAGAAAAAGAAGAAAGATAATGGAAATAAAGAGGCGCTCAGTTGGGAAAAGTTTCTGTGGAGTTAGAGGAAATGAGATCCAAAGCTCATATGGAAGAATTAGCCTTGGATAGGAGTAGGGATAATCTTTCCATTGAAACACATGAGAGGGAAGAAGTGATTGTACAAATGCAATCAGGTTTGTCAGCTTCAGGGAGAAAATTGATAGTTATGTAGGAATTATATATATATATATATATATATATATATATATATATATATATATATTTTCCTGGAGAACTACAAGAAGTTTGAGAAGTCCACCGAGGCCCAGGAAGGGTTAGGGGACAGGATGGGAGCTAGGGCTGGTATGAAGTGGTAGTGAAGGATATGGATTTTGAAGGGCTTTATTTGCCATGTTAAGGATTTTAACTTGAAGGTGATGGAGGTCATTGAAAGATTTTAAGCAATTTAATGTCTAGTCAGTTTCTGCCATGCTCTGACTATGGCTTAAGGCTGAGTTTGGGGTGGTGTGGTGACAGTGGTGGAAGCAGAAGCATAGAAATCAGAAAATTGTGTGTAATTCAGGTGAGAGCTATCTCTAACCCCTATAATCTACCATTATTCCTCTAAATACAACTGCATAACACCTGTTTTTTCAGCGTCACTCCTTTTCTGCTCTGAGCTTTGATTTGTTGCCCTTTTGGCCATTATGTTAGTGACTATTCTGATTTTTAAAATCTCTTCCAGTCATTCTCCACCCAGTATTTTCCAAACCTTATATCTTAGTAGATGGCCCTATGTCATGTTTCACAGAGAAGTCAAGATCATTCAATGAACAAGCCCTCAACTTGCCTCCTGAAGCTAACATAGCTAAATTGTAGTATCACTTCTTCCTTCTCACCTGTTTCAGTGCAAAGGCTATCCCTTCTCCTATCCGAGGCTAACTTTCCATCTGAGCTTCGAATCTCATTTCCTCTGCCTCCATAGGTGTTTTTCTCCATTGAGCATCCCTTTATTTTCTTTATCTTTCCACTCTTTTTTTCTACTGACTCTTTTCCTTCAGCACCCCAATAGGGTTTGAGGCCTCACCCTCTTATTTCACCTGCGGTTTCTCAACTGCATTATTAATATTTTGGACCAAATAATTCTTTGTTGTGGAGAGGCCAGCACCCCTAGCCTCTATTCTAGTGGACAGATGTCGGTAGCCACACCCCTACTCCCTGAGTTGTAACAATCAACAATGTCTCTGGATGTTGCTAAACCATCCCAGCTTCAGAACCGCCGATTTAAAATAAAAATAAAAATAAAATAAAATAAAAAAACAACCACTGATTTAACCCAATATATCCAAAATATTACTTCAACATATTATAAATATTAGAAAGTACTGAGATTTTTCCATCTTTTTTTGTATTGTACCTTTGAAATTCGATGCGTATTTTTCAGTTAAAGCACTTCTCAATTTGTACTCACTTTTTTTTTCCTTTTGAGGAAGGGTGAGGGAAAAGGAAAAGGGGAAGGGACAGGGAGAAGAGGAGGGAGTCTAGCCACATTTTAAGTGCTCAGTAGCCACATGTGGCTGGTGCCTACCTAATTGAAAAGCACAGGTCAAAAGCTTTAGAAAAAAGGGTAGAGCTGGAAATACAGGTTTGAGAAGTCATGAGGCAGTAACAGTTAAAGCCATGGGAGAAGATAAGATAGTCCAGGCAAATTCTATGTTTAAGAGTGAAAAAATAGGAGGATTGAGGAAAATCCTAGTCAAATGTTCTTTTAGTTTCTCCACACAATCTGCTATCCTTGATTATTATTGTAATTTAAAAATCATTTTTGTGTTTTTTTCTTTTGGAGACAGAATCCTGCTCTGTTGCCCAGGCTGGAGTGCAATGGCAGGATCTCCGCTCACAGCAACGTCTGCCTCCTGGGCTCAAGCGATTCTCTTGACTCAGCCTTCCAAGTAGCTGGGATTACAGGCGTCCACCACCACGCCCGGCAGAAGTTTCTATTTTTAGTAGAGACGGGGTTTCACCATGTTGGTCAGGCTGGTCTTGAACTCCCGACCTAAGATAATCCACCCGCCTCGGTCTCCTAAAGTTCTGGGATTACGTCATGAGCCACCGCGCCCGGCCAAAATCATTTGTTTTCTTGAAGGACGTGGAGAATATGTGTGAACACAAAAAGCACTGAAACAGATGAGCTGGTGGCATAGGGAAGGAATTAATGTTTAGTGAACACTTAATTGGCAAGTAATGTTCAGAGCATTATATCAATTGTCTCATTTAATCTAACAAGAAGCTTTTGAGGTAAATATGTTATCTCAATTTATAGAGGAGGAAACTAAGATTTATAAGGGTCTCATAAATCCGAGAACTAGATTTTTGAAAGGAAGTCTGTCTGATGGACTCTAAAGCCCATTCTCTCTATCCTCCTAATGCCTATAATGAAGCATTTGTTGTCTACTGAGTTTTATAAAATAAACAAGGAAGCTTATGCGACTGTACAGCCAGAGTTAGCAGGATATCTCTTACCACTTTTGATTTGATTCCGGAAGCAAATTCGTTTTAACAGTGAGGTGCCGTGATCTTTATGTCATTAGCGCATATGATATGGATATCATTTATTGTGAAGGACACTAACCCATGACGTTTTTGTTTACGTGTATCTGTAAGTATATAGTCAGTAATTCTGTGGTTGGTTAACTTTTTAGTTAGAAAAAAATGAATCAAGATGTAGTCAGGATTTGGATTAAATGTTGAAAGCATAATCACCAAATAAAATTAAATAATGGGCTTTGTGACACCGTTCAGTTTCGCCCACAGACTGATAAAACCAGTACAAAGGGGGAGGGCCGGGACCGAGGGGGCGGGACGGTGAGAAACGGGAATGGAGCAAGCGCAGAAACAAACAGATGTTAATGGAGGCGTGAAGGCTACTGCGCTCTTACTTTCCGAACTGTCGTAAAGGCCCCTAGTGTCGTGCTCTCCTCGGTAGGGTAGGAATTGGTTAGGCGGCGGCGGCGGCGGCGGCAGGGGAGCAGCGGCAGTGGCGGCGACGGCGGGGAGGTGTTCGGACTGCGCAGCGTAGAAACGCCCGCAGCTTCAGAGAAGGAGTTCTTGCGGGACCAAACTAGGCATTCTGAACCCACGCCGGGTTAGCTGGGCCGAGTCCAGGCGCTGCCGCACGTACAGTTTTGGTGGCGGTGACAGACACTGCTCTTGAGTCTCGGGGCCTATTAGGCCGACGTCTGAGGCGCATATAGCAGGCTCTCGACGCAGTACTCTTCACGCGTTACATTTCTGTCTTCCTTCCTGGGTCAGTGATTCCCGGACCCTGGAAGAGAAGAGGGTGGCTAATGATTAAGGTGAGGGGAACAGGGGGGAGGGGATCCATTGGAGGCCGCGCGTGCGCGCACCGGGGGAGGGGCCGGGCTGGAGGGGAGAAAGAGGAAGGGCTGCGGCCGCGGAAGGCTAGGGTCGGCGACCGGCCGGTTATCGCTGGCTCGGTGGGGACTGAGGGTCTGCGTCTTTGCAGACGTTTTGTGTTTGGGCAAGGCATTCGTCTACCGACACACCCACAGCCTACAGGGAGGGAGTGTGGGTGAGGGGATTTCTCTCCGTCTTCCGACTCTCCCTAGAGTCTCCGGATGGGGGCTGAGGACCGGGGCGTGGGAGTGCGATTTGACAATGGAGTGTTGAAGGTAACCCGGACCCGGGGAGTTGGAGGGCGCTAAGTCAGCCCTGACGGCTAGGGAGTCGCCTGCTGCTGCTGTGATCAAGGAAACGTAGTCCGCGGAACAGCCGAAATACAGACGCGTCAGATTTTGTATGGAGTTGGCTTGTTGGTCATTTAAAAAGAAGCTTGATGTTTTTACTTTTGTCCTTAGATAATTTATCAGAGTCAATGGGAGTGCTGTCGTGGGAATATCTGTTCAGTGCTCCAGAAAGAGATTTGTCACAACAATTCTTAAATAGCTTATAGTAGATCTTTGCAGATGGGTATTTCTCAACCTAAGTGTAAGTTTTGATATTCGAAAAATACCAGGAAGTATAGGGTATTCATTTAATTTGTTCATGTGCGTAGTGTGGGGTGACTCCATTGTATTGTTGTAAGCTTTCCTGTTTCTTGATTTATGTGGGCATTAATTTAGAATTCTCTTGAATGGTGAGATGCCAGCTGACATAGACTTCGTTTTGTGGGAGTTCCTGTAGCTTTTGAACCTGACTTAATCCAAACTTTATTTCGTTTGGTATTTTATCTGCAATTTTCTTGTTTTAGGGACCTCTTCAACGAAAAGAATAAACTGGTAAAAAGATAAGCTAAGGTTCCATTTCCTTTCCCATTTGTGTGTGTGTGTGTGTGTGTGTGTGTGTGTGTGAGAGAGAGAGAGAGAGGGAGATGCTTGTAAATGCTTGAATGTGATTTTGAGAATGTCACACACAAGTTCTATAACACTGAACTTATTAGTAAAGATTACTTTTGATAGTTTGTTACTGTATGTATTTTCATAAACATCTTCATGTCAATATAAGCCACATTGTTTCACCCTAGTCATTGATTATATTTGTGAGGTAAAACAGATGGATAAGAAGCAAGCCCTTTTAAAATACCCTTCAACTGATTTTTTTTAAAGACTTGATTTATTTTATTTAGGACGCTTTCTTGTTTAACCTTGGACAAATGACTTTATCATCTCTCTCCTGCTCATTGTTTGTGACCAAAGATTCACAATAGTATTGTAAGAATTGGTGAGGGTGTTTATAAATTGGTCTGAACAATATTATAGGAAAATGTAGGAAGAGTGAGTCTCTCCTTGTTTATCACGGGTGCTGTATCGTGTGTAGATGTTTCTGTCACTTTTTAACTTTTGTTTGAGGCCAGGCGCGGTGTCTCAAGCCTGTAATCGCAGCACTTTGGGAGGCCGAGGCGGGTGGATCACGAGGTCAGGAGATCGAGACCATCCTGGTCAACATGGTGAAACCCCGTCTCTACTAAAAATACAAAAAATTAGCTGGGCATAGTGGTGCGTACCTGTAATCCCAGCTACTCAGGAGGCGGAGGCAGGAGAATTGCCTGAACCCAGGGGGCGGAGGTTGCGGTGAGCCGAGATCGCGCCATTGCACTCCAGCCTGGGTAACAAGAGTGAAACTCCATCTCAAAAAAAAAAACAACAACAAAAAAAACTTTTGTTTGGTGTCTGTTGGCCACTTGTTTGGTAGTTGTTTCACCAGAAAGAGAGTTGGTTTTTGAAGAAAGGTATAAACAAAGTGACTTCCTTTTGGTGAAAAATGCGTTACAGCAGAGGTTACACCGTAAACGAATTTCTCATTGGTGCTCCATTTCTACAGATTATTGAGAGAGAGCTATACTGATGTTTAAGAGAACAGCTCCTTGCTTGTGTAACGCTGAGGTATAGTCACTTATCAGATACTCCTAAGTAGTTATTTTACTTTAAAATAAAAAATGTGAAAGAAACTAATTGAATCAAACAGTTTAGATTTTTAGATGTTTCTTTTATTGTTGTAGTTTAAAAAGGAGTTTCTGTATCATGCTTTACTTAAGGCATGCTTATATGTGCTCTTCTTTTGAGTTTTTCTCCCCCTTTGGGCTAAGACTTAAATAGGAAATAAAAGAGACAGTCTAAAAAATGATAGCAGTTAAAATATGTTATAACTTGACATTAACATTCTGTGGGTAACATTATCTTATGAATCTTAGGGCTAGAGACAGGAGATCTAGATTTTAGATCTATCTTTGCATGCTATACATAAGATCTGCCAGTTTATTGGTAACCCTCCTTGGGCTTCAGCTCTCCCTGTTTACATGAGAGTTGTAGAATAGGTAACTCTGGTGTTCTCTAGGTTCCAAATTTAATGGTTTGTGTACCTAGGTAGGTTTTTGATATTCGTTGTTGTATTCGTCATAATCCAATCCCCAGAAAGAAATGCTGTACTGAAAGCACCAATTCCCTCATGATAGGTATATGGATAAAACCTACGATGAAACTGTGTGCCAGGCATGGTGGCTCACCCCTGTAATCCCAGCACTTTGGCAGGCCAAGGCAGGCAGATCACTTGAGGTCAGGAGTTCCACCAGCCTGGCCAACATGGTGAAACCGCATCTCTACTGAAAATACAAAAATTAGCCGTGCGTGGTGGTGTGTGCCTGTAGTCCCAGCTGCTTGGGAAGCTGAGGCAAGAGAATGGCTTGAATCTGGGAGGTGGAGGTTGCAGTAAGCTGAGATCATGCCACTCACCGCACTCCAGCCTGGGCAACAGAGCAAGACTCTTTGAAGACAAACAAATAAACAGAAACCTGATTGTTGTTCCACATATTATTGCTATTGCTGTAGCATTGTAGATATTAATTACTCAAGCTTTAATAGCTTTCAGATGGTAATAAAAATGAATTTTTTTTATTACTCCTGATAACATTTAAAAAATCATCCTGAATGATTTTTCAGAAAGCTGTGATTATTGTTCAGTAAAAGTCCAGAGTGACATTTGAATGTCTTATACCTCTGGTTTTTTCTTTCCTGCATCCTACAGATTCTTGGTAACAGCTGGCCCAGGTTTCTACAAGTATTCAATTTATATAATTACATGAAGAGTGAATTACAAATGTTTAGAGGCAAATACTTAGCTGAGGCTAGGTGCCTTGGCTTACACCTGTAATTCTAACACTTTGGGAGGCAAAGGCAGGCAGATCACGAGGTCGGGAGTTCCAGACCAGGCAGGCCAATATGGTGAAACCCTGTCTCTACTAAAAAAAAAAATACAAAATTTAGCCGGGTGTCATGGTGGCATGCGCCTGTAATCCCAGCTACTTGGGAGGCTGAGGTATAATGGCTTGAACTCGGGAAGTGGTGGTTGCAGTGACCTAAGATCGTGCCACTGTGCTCCAGCCTGGGTGACAGAGTGAAACTCTGTCTCGAAAAAACAAAACAACAAAAAGACCCCCAGTACTTAGCTGAGCTTACATTTTAAATAGCAGTACAGCATTTTATGTAGTTACATGTATTGAATGTCTTATGTTCTAGTCACTGTCACTGGTCTTCAGTGAAGGCTGTCTGCCTTAATGGAGCTGGCATTCTGTTGTGTTTGGGGGAAGATAATAAACAACGGTTTCAGGTAGTGGTGAGTGCTGTGAAGGAAATAGGAGCATGTAATATGGCATGGATAGAAGTGATTTTTCTATTGATTGAGTGGTTAGGGAGGGCCTTTTTTTTTTTTTTTTTCAAAGAGATGGGGTTTCACCATGTTGACCAGTATGGTCTCCATCTCCTGACTTCGTGCCCACCTTGGCCCTCCAAAGTGCTGGGATTACAGGTGTGAGCCACCACGTCTGGCAGGGAGGGCCTTTTTTGAGGGTAATTTGGCTTGTGACTTCATTGACTAGAAAAAAATCAGCCATAGTGACGATTTGGAGGAAGACTGCTACAGATAGCAGGAACAGCAGATACATTGGATGAGGTTTGAGTCTAGAGAATCTACAAATATAAATTAATTGTTTGGTTTGTCTATTAAGCTTTTCATATTTGCTGCCAGATGATGTAGACAGAAAGATAAAAATTATTTTATGTGTAGTAACCAAATGCAATATGTTGGTGTTGTTTAAATCCTGACTCAAACCAATAATAGAAAGTCATTTTTGAAACACTAGGGGACATCTGAATATGGATGGGTATTAGATGATATCAAGGAGTTACTGTAATTTTCTTAGGGCTGAAATGGCATTATGTTTATGTAAGAAAATGATGACTTTTTTTTTTTTTTTTTTTTTTTTTAGTTTTAGAGACTGAGGAATGAAGGAGAAAACTTGCAGATGTCTGGCATTTTATTTTATTATTATTTTTTGAGACAGAGTTTCGCTCTTGTTGCCCAAGCTAGAGTGCAATGGCATGATCTGGGCTCACTGCAAACTCTACTTTCTGGGTTCATGCAATTCTCCTGCCTCAGCCTCCAGAGAAGCTGGGATTATAGGCACACGCCACCACTCCTGGCTAATTTTTTGTATTTTTAGTAGAAATGGGGTTTCACCATGTTAGTCAGGCTGGTCTCAAACTCCTGACCTCAGGTGATCCACCCACCTTGACCTCTGAAAGTGCTGGAATTACAGGCATGAGCCACTGTGCCCAGCAATGTCTGATATTTTAAACAGATACCAGATAAAAACCAAAAGAAAGTGATGGAGGGAGATGAGATAGATGAAGTAGGTGGTCTGGCATAATCTGGATAATTGTTGTGTTGGGGTGATGGGTACATGGGTGTTAACAATGTTGTTCTCTTCCTATGTGAGGTTTGAAAATGTTCATATTGTAAAATACTGTTTTTTGACCAGGCACAATTGCTCATGCCTGTAATCCCAGCAGTTTGGGAGACTGAGGCAGGTGAATTGCTTGAGCCCAGGAGTTCAAGACCAACTTGGGCAATGTGACGAAACTCTATGTGTACCAAAAAAATACATTAGCCAGGCCATGATGGCACATGCCTGTAGTCCCAGCTACTTGGGAGGCTGAGGTAAGAGGATGGCTTGAGCCCAGAAGACAAAGGTTGCAGTGAGCCGAGATCATACCACTGCACTCCAGCCTTGGTGACAGAGCCAGACCCTGTCTCAAATAAGTAAATGAAATAAAATAAAATAATTTTTTTTTAAATGTTCATTCCTGTTTAGGCCGAACATGGTGACTCACACCAATAGTCCTAGCACTTTGGGAGGCTGAGGCAGGTGGATCACCTGAGGTCAGGAGTTTGAGACCAGCCTAGCCAACATGGCAAAACTCTGTCTCTACTAGATAGAAAATTTAGCTGGGCGTGGTGGCATGCGCCTGTAATCCCAGCTACTTGGAAGGCTGAGGCAGGAGAGTGGCTTGAATCCGGGAGGTGAAGGTTGCAGTGAGCTGAGATTGCGCCATTGCACTCCAGTCTGGGTGACAGAGCAAGACTCCGTCTCAAAAAAAAACAAAAACAAAAACAAACTCAATCATATTTAAAAATGTTTTCAAATAATTTGTAAAAGTGACCGGGCGCTGTGGCTCACACCTGTAATCCCAGCAGTTTGGTAGGTCAAGGCAAGTGGATCACCTGAGGTCAGGAGTTGGAGACCAACCTGGCCAACATGGTGAAACCTTGTCTCTACTAAAAATACGAAAAATAGCCAGGTATGGTGGTGGTTGCCTGTAATCCCAGCTATTTGGGGGACTGAGGCAGGAGAATCGCTTGAACCCAGGAGGTGGAGGTAGCAGTCAGTCTAGATTGTGCCATTGCAATCCAACCTGTGTGACAGACTCTGTCTCAAAAAAAAATTTGTAAAAGTACCATATTTAAGTGTCCCTTTCCTTCCCCCCTTTTCATTTTGATGAAATGCAGTATTTTCTTTCTATTTGTAAATGTTCAGTATTTATTCAACAAGCAGGAATGCTATATTTCAGGCAGTGTGCCAGTGCTTGAGTTATAACAAAGGGCAGACTCTTAACACCTGCCTATGAGGGCTTATGGCTTGCTGTTGGAAAGGAGAATTCTGCAGTGGTTTGTGTTAACATGAAAATCAAAAATTTCTGTGTTTTCCTGAGGATATACAGGATTAGCACCTTAGTTTAGCATTTATGTGATTGGATACTTAAAAAACATTTTTCCTTTTTTACAGAATAGAAAAGTTAAGAAATTCTTTATACCTCTAGGTGTCAAGTCTGAATCAATATTGTAGTGATTTCCTTTATTCATATGTACTATAAGGCACTTGAATAAATCACTTACTTTACTATCTTTTGACATCCCAATTTGTTACTTTTTTTTTTTGGTGACAGAGTCTTACTCTGTGGCCCAGGCTGGAGTGTGGTGGCATGATCTTGGCTCATTGCAAACTCTGCCTCCCAGGTTCAAGTGATTCTCCTGACTCAGCCTCCCAGGTAGCTGGGATTAGAGGTGCACACCACCACGGCTGGCTAATTTTTAATATTTTTGGTAGAGACGGGATTTTGCTATGTTGACCAGGCTGGTCTCGAACTGCTGACGTCAAGCGATCTGCCTGTCTCACGGAGTCTCATTCTGTCTCCCAAGCTAGAGTGCAGTGGTATGGTCTCGGCTACCTCGCAGATTCAAGTGATTCTCCTGATTCGGCCTCCTGAGTAGCTGGGAATACGGATGCCTAACACCACATCTAGCTAATTTTTATATTTTAGTAGAGACAGGTTTCACCATGTTGGCCAGGCTGTTTGACCATGTTGGCTCAAACTCCTGACCTTGAGTGATCAGCCTGCTTCGGCCTCCCAAAGTGCTGGGATTACAGGCATGAGCCACTGCTCCTGGCCCCTTACTCTGTCTCTTGAATCTTTTAAAAGTAAATTGCTTACATTATGCCCATTACATTACATTATGACTATTTGTTTCTAAATATTCACCACGTATTGTATTTTGCATTATCACTGCACCAGTTACCAAATTCAGGAAATTTAACTTTGATAATACTAATCTACAGCTCATTTTCCAGTTTTGTCGATTTGTCCTAATAATAGCATTTATGCCTTTATAGCAGTTTCCTCATAGGGCGCAGGTCAGGATCACAAAATGCATTTAGTTGTCATATCTCTTTATTTCCTATAACGTGCATCTAATAAGCAATCTGTAGGAATAACTTCGAGATAGTGCAGATACTCTGCTCCTCATCAGATCGTCTGTTCCTCATCACTCCCCACATCCCCCAAGGGCCATGTAGCACCCATTGATGATTGTTGCCTATACTGATCTTTACTCTGATGGTTGGTAAGTGTTTATTTTGTGACTCATCCTTTTTCTTCACTAATAGACATTCTTTTATAAGGAAGAGAGATTCTTTTATCTGATTATTAATAAAGATTTGTATGTTCCCTGTTCAGTGGGTCATAACCCATTATTACCTTTAGTTTAACATTCAAATTGTCCCAGATTTGTCCATTAGGAGCTTTTCCACATGGGTTCTTGTGTCTTTTTAGCATACCCTCTTCTTTTTTTTTTCCCCTAAGTATTTCCTTTCTTTCTGCCACAGTGAGATTTTCCAAGCTCATGTTGTTTCTTTCCTGTGTCAGTCTTGGAATGAGCCATTTTCCGTTGAACCCTGGTTCCTTTTAGTGGGCAATCCAGTTTGCTTTTGTGTTATATACAGAAATTATCTCTTCTTTCTGAATCAGGACATCTCTAGGAAACTAAATTAGATTTTTGATATTAGGTTTATATTTCTCTGAAGATTTTATGAAATAATCATGTAAGATTCAGCAGTTTATTATCATAAAGTGATTTTTAATTCATTTTATTTTTCAAATACATGAGTTATGTTCTGATATGTTCATAATTGTGATCATACGAAATGAAGAAAAGAATTGCGTGTGCGTGTGTGTCTTTGGACACTTAACTGTTTATTAATAAACTAAAGTTTATGTTTTTAACTGTTTTTAACTAAGTCATGAGACATTCTAATCTGAAGAAAATTGTTGCTTTTTAATGAGCTTTAAAATAAAATTTAAAAATTGAGCTGGGTGCGGTAGTTCACGCCTGTAATTCCAGCACTTTGGGAGTCCGAGGCAGATGGATCATTTGAGGCCAACACGGTGAAACCTTGTCTCTACTAAAAAATACAAAAAAAAGTAGCCGGATGGGGTGATGCATGCCTGTAATCCCAGCTACTACTTGGGTGGCTTGGGCAGGAGAATCACTTGAAACCTGGGAGGCACAGCTTGCAGTGAGATGAGATCATGCCATTGTACTCCAGCCTGGGCAACAGAGCTAGACTTCATCTAAAAAAAGAAAAAAAAATTTTATAAAATAAAATTTTTGTATGTGATTGAAAACTCACCAGTACATTTTTTTGCCCCAGGCAGTTACTATTACATCTTGGTTTAATTTCACAGCCAGTTTCTCACCTGTGTATGGATATTTGCTTTATTTACTTATTCAACCTAACTTAATTGGTGTTTTTTCAAAGTAATATTTTGAATATTTAAAACTTTCAGCAAATTAATATCTGTACATGGCTTTAAAAGTCAGTTTCAAAAGGCTTATAATGAAACACAGTGGTTTCCTGTGTAGTCTCCTAATCCTCTAGTTGTACTTTCTAAATAGAAACATTTTAGCTTTTGTTTTTTCTAGTATATACCTTTATATTTCTAAGTAGTATGCTTATATTTCTTTATATTTACTTATGTACTTATATTTCTACTAGTATGTTAAATTTCTACTTAGTTTTTATGTCAGTTTAAACGTCTTTTTTTTTTAAATTAACTTTTTGTGGAGACAAGTAATACATACAAAGTGTATCAAATTTATTAGTTATAAAGAATATATGGGGAAAAAAACAAGGCTCCTTGTCATTCTCGTCTTGCTATGACCTGACTCTTTTTTCTGAAGATATATTTGTTTCCTCTTATATTTTATAAGTACTTCCAGAGTAGTGGTTCTCAAAGTGTGGTCTGTGGATTCTTGAGGTGGGTCAAGTGTTCAGGAGGTCTCCCAGGTTGAAACTATTTCAGAGTAATACTAAGTTCTCATTTGCTATGTAACTGATGCTAACATCAGTTGACATTTACACTGATGGTGCAAAAAACAGTGGTGCATTAAACTGCTGGCCCTGTAGCACGAATCAAGACAATGGCAAAACTGCACTAATAATGACTACATATTTACAGTTAAAAAAAAAAAAAAAGCAGGGTCTAGGCATGGTCACTCATGCCTGTAATCCCAGCACTTTGGGAGCCTGAGGCAGGCAGATCACGAGGTCAGGAGATCGAGACCATCTTGGCCAACATGGTGAAACTCCGTCTATACTGAAATACAAAAATTAGTTGGGCGTGGTGGGATGCGCCTGTAGTCCCAGCTACTCAGAAAAAAAAACAGTAAAAATTGTTTGTTTTTTTTTTTTTTGAGACGGAGTTTCGCTCTTGTTGCCCAGGCTGGAGTGCAATGGCGTGATCTCGGCTCACCGCAACCTCCGCCTCCTGGGTTCAGGCAGTTCTCCTGCCTCAGCCTCCTGAGTAGCTGGCATTACAGGCACGCACCACCATGCCCAGCTAATTTTTTGTATTTTTAGTAGAGACGGGGTTTCACCATGTTGACCAGGATGGTCTCGATCTCTTGACCTCGTGATCCACCCATCTCGGCCTCCCAAAGTGCTGGGATTACAGGCTTGAGCCACCGCGCCCGGCCTAAAAATTGTTAATTTATTAATTTTGATCCTTGAGTACATGTATTTTTAATATTCCATGTGACAAAATGGGAACTTTTGTTTTTCTCTCTCTTTTTTTTGTTTTTTGAGACGAAGATTTGCTCTTGTTGCCCAGGCTGGAGTGCAATGGTGCAATCTCAGCTCACTTCAACCTCTGCCTTCCAGGTTCAAGGGATTCTCCTGCTTCAGCCTCCCAAGTAACTGGGATTATAGGCATGTGCCACCATACCCAGCTAATTTTGTGTTTTTAGTAGAGATGGGGTTTCTGCATGTGGTCATGTTGTTCGGTACTCCTGAACTCGGGTGATCTGCCCGTTTCGGCCTCCCAAAGTGCTGGGATTATAGGTGTTAGCTACCATGCCTGGCTTGTTTTTTTTTTTTTTTTTTTTTAAAACTTTAAGTTCAAGGGTACAAGTACAGGTTCGTTACATAGGTAAACTTGTGTCATGGGGTTTGTTGTACAGATTATTTCATCACCCAGGTATTAAGCCTAGCACTCAGTTATTTTTCCTTATCCTCTCCCTCCTCCCTCTGAAAGATCCCAGTGAGTGTTCTTCTCCTCAGTGTGTCCATGTGTTCTTGGGAAGGTTGTTACAGGCTCTTCCCTCTGCATACCAGTGTATGGTGCTTATTTTCAAAGAAGAACTTGTTTAATTTAGTTATGAACTGGATTAGCAAACTAGTCACTTTTTTCTTGAATACATTTTTACCTGAAAGAAGCAAGCTATAGTTATGTAAACTTGGATATTTGTATATATTTTCTCAAATGAAGTGAGACTTTCACTTCAAGAAAAGCAGATGACAGCATTTATTGCCAAGATAAAATTCAGACTGTCAAGCAAAAATTAGAATTGTGGAAAACTCCTATCAGTCACTCAAATTTTGGCAGCTTCTCCAGATTTTCCAATGAGATTGGTTGTGTTATTAACAATTTTTTTTTACTGTTACATAATGAAATGTGTCATGTTTGAAAGAGGTGCCTAATTTGGTGAAACAGTATTTTTCATATGACCAATGCATGATGTTACAAAGTCAAGTATGGGTGAAAGATCTTTGTAAACTGCAATATAGAGTAGTCAATTTTCCACTGAAATGGTACGAGATTTCTTTGGTAAGGTTTCAGATTCCACATTGCAATTAACTAAGCTAAAACTGCCCTTGTAAAGTTTTGGGGTAGTATCAAAGAGGATTAACACCCACACTTACCTGAAAAGGTTATTAAAAATACTACTTCTTTTGTCAACTACATATTTGTGTGGACCTGGATTTTCTTATAATTTTACCAAAACAACGTATCATGATAAATTGAATTTAAATGCAGATGTGAGAATCCAGCTTTCTTTTTTTAAGCTAGTCATTAGCTTTGCAGAAAACTGTAGAGCATTACTACTCTTCTTATTAAATGTTTGAAAATATTTTAATAAAAGTTACTTATATTAGATATCATGAGTTTGCAGTGTTTTTTTTTTTTTTTTTGAGATGGATTCTTACTCTGTCTCCCAGGCTGGAGTGTGGTGGTGCAATCTCAGCTCACTGCAACCTCCGCCTCCCAGGTTCAAGTGGTTCTCTTGCCTCAGCCTTCTGAATAGCTGGGATTACCGGCGTGGACCACCACACCTGGCTGATTTTTATATTTTTAGTAGAGACAGCGTTTCACTATGTTGCCTAGGCTGGTCTCAAACTCCTGACCTCAAGTGATCTGCCCATGTCAGCCTCCTAATGAGCCACCTCACCTGTTCTGTTACTGCAGTTTTAGAATAATACATTTTAAAGCATTTATGAGTTTTAATTCCCAATAGGGCAAGGGTATTAGTTCATTCTTACACTGCTGTAAATACCTGAGACTGGGTAATTTATAAGAAAAGGGGTTTAATTGGCTTCCTATACAAGCTGTATAGGAAGCATGGCAGCATCTGCTTCTGGGGAGGCCTTAGGGAGCTTTTTACTCATGGTAGAAGGCAAAGCAAGAGTAGGTGTCTTATATGGCAGGAGCAGGAGGGAAGAGGGAGGTGCCATAAAATTTTAAACAACCAGTTCTTGTGAGAACTCATCCAAAGGGGTGGTGCTGAACCATAAGAAACTCACCCGATAATCCAGTCACCTACCAGCAGGCCCCACCTCCAGAAGTAGAGATTACATTTCAACCTGAGATTTGGGGTAGGACACAGATCTAGACCATCTAGACCTGTCTGTAGATACAACCCACATAATGAAAGCTTTTTGAGACCTTCCAGTGATTTTTTTTTTCCTTTTTTTTGTCTTTTGAGACAGAGTCTCTTTCTGATACCCAGTCTGGAGTGCAGTGGTACGGTCTCAGCTCACTACATTCTCTGCCTCCTGAGCTCAGGCAGTCCTCCCACCTCAGCCCCTTGAATAGTTGGGACTACAAGTTTGTACAGTATGCTTGGCTAATTTTTCTGTTTTTAGTAGAGACAGATTTCACCGTGTTTTCCAGGGTGGTATTAAACTCCTGGGCTCAAGCGATACATCCCACCCAGCCAATTTTTAAGATCATAAAAGACCTCAGGACCAGGCGAGGTGGCTCATACCTGTAATCCCCGCACTTTGGGAGGCTGAGGCAGGCAGATCACCTGAGGCCAGGAGTTCAAGACCATCCTGGTCAGCATGGGGAAACCTTGTCTCTATTAAAAATATAAAACACCTGGGTGTGGTGGCAGACACCTGGGGGTGTGGTGGCGGGCACCTGTAATTCCAGCTACTTGGGAGGCTGAGGCGTGAGAATCGCTTGAACCCGGAAGGCAGAGGTTTCATTGAGCTGAGATTGTGCCACTCTGCTCCAGCCTGGGCGACAGAGTGGAATTCCTTTTCAAAAAAAAAAAAAAAAAAAAAAAAGATTATAAAGGGCTTCAGGGCCCAAAAAACAAAACAAAACAAAACAAAAACTGCTTCTCCAGAGAATTAACCAGTTTTTTGATGACTTATAGTAGATGAGCCCACTGTTCTCCCTTCATCCTGTTTTTCAGTTATGTCATAATTTTTGATTATTTTAAACAACAATACAGCAAATGCCTATTGAATGCCAATTTTTTTTTTTTTTTTTTTTTTTTTTTTTTTTTTTTTTGAGGTGGAGTCTCACTCTTCTTGCCCAGTCTGGAGTGCAGTGGTGCGATCCTGGCTCACCAAAACCTCTGCCTCCTGGGTTCAAGTGATTCTCCTGTTTCAGCCTCCCAAGTAGCTAGGATTACAGGCCTGTGCCGCCATGGCCAGCTAATTTTGTATTTTTAGTAGAGATGGGGTTTCTCCATGTTGGTCAGGCTAGTCTCGAACTCCCAACATCAGGTGGTCCACCTGCCTCGGCCTCCGAAAGTGGTGGGATTACAGGCATGAGCCACGGTGCGTGGCCTTCCAAATATGTGTTTTAAGCTTTTGGGCACATAGTTGTGAACAAAACAAAATCTCTGCTCTGATGGAGAAACAAATTTTGTAGATGGTGATTATGGAAATGAGCTGGAAAAGGAATATAGAGGGTGGGGTTAGCTTTGTATTTTTATTTTTTTTGACTTTCCAGAAAAATTTTAATGTTTGTGTTAACTGTTAATATAAGGTGGTTAAGGAAGGTAACATGATTAAGGAAACATTTGAATGCAGATGTAAAGGAAGTGAATGAGTGAGCCTTGTGGTTATCTGGGGGAAGAGCACTGAAGGCAGCTTGACCTGCTTGAGAAATAGCCTAGAAACTATTGGGGCTTTAGTGGAGCAGGCAAGGAGGAGAATGGTAGTCTCTGAGAACAGAGGTATTAAGTTCTTCATTTGTATGAAATACTTACATTACCTTTGAAAACTTCTTAGCCATTTTTTTACCTCTGTTCTCTTTTTTGGATTTTCTGTCAGATAACAGGATTCTGTTGCCATCTCTACTTTGCCTGCTGTTAGTTCCTATTTTTGTAGTTGATTTTTAAAAAAATTCCTTTTACTACTATCAACTTAGTGGGGATTGGAGGGAGATTTGAGAAAAAGGTTTTTTTATAACTTACCATGTTTTTAAAAATGTGAACTTTTGCTTTTGATAATCATGACAGTTTTACCAGGAAAAAGTTCTATTAGTGATATGGAACTGGGCTCTTTATATTTGGTGAATAAATTCACTTTACAGAGCCTAAGTCTGCTTTGACAGCTAGGTTCTTTAATAGAAAATACTTAATACTTTCATTAAATGAAGAAAATCGTGTTAAAAGATTTGTTACAGAACACATACAAAGCATACATTATCATGGGATTTTATTTCATTTTCTATGAAATCACGTTTAAAGAACTAAATACAGTAGTCTTCCTTTATCTATGAAGGATACGGTCCACGACCCCCCAGTAGATGCTTACAACCACAACATGCATACCTGTTATAAAGTTTAATTTATAAATTAGGCATAGTTAAGACATTAATAGCAGTAACAAAGAATAATTATAACATTATATTCAATAAAAATTATGTGAAAGTGGTCTCTGTGTCTCAAAATATTGTACTCACCCTTCTTGTGATGAAAAATGATAAAATGGCAAAGTGAGGTGAATGACATGGGCACTGTGTATGCATTCATAAGTGTTTAAAACTTATAAGCTGTTTATTTCTGGAGTTTTAATATTTTTGGACCATGGTTGACCATGGGTAACTGAAACCATGAAAGTTAAATTGTAGTTAAGGAGAGACTACTGTATAGTATTGGTTAAAACTCAGCATTCTGTTTTCTTGACGATCTTCCTGCCATTTCTCTGACATATTGTTATCCTTATTTTCCACTTGAAATATTACTTTTAAAGATCAGTTCTTAAACTTCTTACAGGTTTTTCCTTTAGAATTGGTAGCTGTCAGGCCGGGCACGGTGGCTCAAGCCTGTAATCCCAGCACTTTGGGAGGCCGAGGCGGGTGGATCACGAGGTCAAGAGATCGAGACCATCCTGGTCAACATCGTGAAACCCCGTCTCTACTAAAAATACAAAAAATTAGCTGGGCATGGTGGCACACGCCTGTAATCCCAGCTACTCAGGAGGCTGAGGCAGGAGAATTGCCTGAACCCAGGAGGCGGAGGTTGCGGTGAGCCGAGATCGCGCCATTGCACTCCAGCCTGGGTAACAAGAGTGAAACTCCGTCTCAAAAAAAAAAAAAAAAAAAAAAAAAAAAAAGAATTGGTAGCTGTCCCTTCTATGTTCCCATAGTATTTGGTACTTTCTTATCTTGTAGCAGATACCACATTTTATTAGAACATTCTCCTACTGTGAGGACCAAGTTCCTGAAAATCTCCATGGTAAATACAGGAAATTATGATTGAACAACATATGTAATAATTTTATGTAAAAGTCTTGGGAACTGAAATTCTGACTGAAATTCCTCATAACTGTGCATTTAATTAGAGAGAGAGTAACCAAACTCAACAACTTACATAATTATTTAGATCCAGGCTTTGGTGTTAGGCCTTAGGCAGCCACTTCTGTAGTCTTCAGTCCCTGGAGATGTTTTTAGTAAGGATAAAATGAAATGAAAATGTGGCACACAGTTCCCTACAGGCTCTACCTGATCCGGCCCTGACTACCTCTGATCTCATTGTGAGCCATTTCCCTTTCCTTCCACTTCCCTTCTTTCTGTTCTTTGCACCTGTTAGGCATATTCCTATCATAGTCTTTCCTATTTTTTCTCTCCCAGAAATACTCTTCCTCCAGAATTGTGTGGCTTGATTGACTGCTGGCTAGTTTCTTGTCAAGATTCATGTGTTTAGCTTCTTAGAGAGGATCCTGTTGATGGCCAACCTTTGCCATTTGTTTTGTTTGTTTCTTTTTTGTGATAAGATCTCATGTTGCCAGGGCTGGATTGCAGTGGCTATTCACAGGTGCTATAGCTTACTGCAGCTCTGGACTCCTGGCCTCAAGGGATCCTACTGCCTGTTTTATTTTCTTTTTTCTGTTTTTGAGATGTGATCTCACTCTTTTGCCCAGGCCGGAGTACAGTGGCTCAGTGTCAGCTCACTGCAATCTCGGCCTCCCAGGCTGAAGCAGTCCTTCCACCTCAGCCTCCTGAGTAGCTGGGACAGGCATGTGCCACCACATGCAGCTAATTTTTTGTAGAGATGTGCTTTTGCCCTGTTGATCAGGCTAGTTTGGAACTTCTGAGCTCAAGCAACCTGTCCACCTCTACTGCCCAAAGTTCTGAGGTTCCAGGCATGAACAACCATACCTGGCCTTTTCTTTTTCAAAACAGGGTCTGGCTCTGTTGCCCAGGTTGGAGTGCAGTGGCATGATCCTTGCTCACTGCAGTCTCTACCTTCTAGCCTCAAATCATCCTCACACCTCAGCCTCTCAAGTAGCTGGGGACTATAGGTGCATGCCACCACAGCCAGCTAATGTTTGTTATTTTTTATTTTTTGTAGAGACAGGGTTTCACCATGTTGCCCAGGCTGGTTTAGAACTCCTGAGATCAAGCGATCTGCCTGCCTTGTCCTCCCAAAGTGCTGGGATTACAGGTGTGAGCCACTGTGCCTGGCCTGTTTTCTTAATAACACGTTTCTCTCTAAAATTATCTTTTTTTGTCTCTCATTTGCATGTAATTTCCATGAGAGTAAAGACTTTCCTATGTCCTGTTCATGACTGATGCCAGGGACTAAAACAAGTGCCTAGATTATTATAGACTTTCAATAAATATTTATTGAATGAGAACCATAAATGAATAAATGATCGTTAACATATTAGCAGTGATATTTTTTCTAAAATATTAATAAGCTATTGTAAAATTAATTACTGTTACCCGAGTGACATTTCTTGGTTTTTTTCTTGTTCCAGATGAATGAGATGGAAAAAGTTTGAATGACCTATCCTGTGTTTATCCTCCTTGCCATAGTTGAGTTGATGGTTTTGATACCCGTTTCCCAGACTCTTGGATTTATTTATTTTATTCCAGTGTGAATGCATACTTTTTTTTCCTCAGATGGCAATTCTGGATTAGCAGTTTTAAGGTCGACTTTTTTTTTTTTTAGTTATCTTTCTTTAACAAGCTTCAATTTAAAATAGTCCTCCTTTTCTCTCTCATTATCTTTACTGATCTTTAGTTGCCTCTTTTTTTTTTTTTTTAATCTCCAACAGAAAGAACTGAAACCAAAATTCAGAAGATTGCAAAAAAAGTATACAGGTAAATGTGTGTAGATGAGACTTAACGTATATAGGAATCCATATTAGGATTTGGATTACTATTTTTATCTAGAATATGAAATTTTTGAGGAACTAGTAGCACCTTACTATCTTTTTATCACCTTGAGCAGTGATTTATAGCAAAAATTCAAATCAAAAAAGTTTGTTAAAGTAGCTGACATCAGCATACAGGATAGTAAATTCTTGGTTTCTGCAAACCAATATTCTAGAATTGTTTAATTTCTTGGTATTTTCTGTTTCTTGCAACAAGAATTTTCGCTTCACTGTCTGAATATACTGATCCAAGGAATACAAAAATGGCATTTAGTCAAAGTTAACTTTGGAAATCCCTAAAGTTGCCCATAAAATATACAGTATAAATATGCAGTCTCTGGAAGTCCAGCACTCACCATTTTCCCTCCACTATTGGAATAAATTATGTTTTCATTGTCAAACATCAGAGAAAGAGTAGGTTTGTGTGTATGGCCTATAATGTGGGAAAAATAAATGGCTCTAAAGATTAGAATCTGACATTTTGAGAGACACTTGGGAAGTGAGACCCAATAGAGAGCAGCAAAATTTAATCTCCTATTTTGCGTTCTTTCTAGGCATATAATCAGTGAGCAGAATGGCAAGCATAATCTCCTATGTGGTTTAAATTATTTTTTTCTTGTCTGGTCAAATTCACTTTATGGGCACGATGTCTATCCAGAGGTGTTCTCTCCCAAGTTCCAACTCTCAGTATGCCTTTACTGTCAGGCATTAAACTGTCAATAATTCTTCCTTGTTTTCCTTTTAAAACTCATGTTCTCTTTCTTTAGTACATACTGTTTGTTCGTTTGTGGAGACAGTCATGTTGGAGACTATGTTGCCTAGGCTGATCTCAGACTACTGGGTACAAGCAATCCTCCCTCCTGAAGTGCTGGGATTATAGGCATGACCCACTGCACCCAGCCTCTAGAACATAATCTTTCATTATTATTCTCTAGGTTACATATTTTGACTGACCTAACTCATATATCATGTAAAAAACAATTTTTATCCAAATGAACTTGTTGGATTTCATTCAAGGAGTAATTGTTTCCTTGGGCAGTTTTGCTCCCAACATTAGATTCTACATTCTCAAGACAGCTGTCATCTTTTTAATTTAGTTTTCTGATTTTTATGTATTCTGTTATACTCCAACTTTTGTTTTGGCCTTTAACAACTCAAGGTTTTGATCTAATCTTCAAGAGGGATTGGAGGTTCAGTTGAATAAGTTAGACTAGTTTGAGGTGGATGTAGTTAGAGGATTGAAGGCCTGCCAATTAAAAGAAAAGGGTGGTGGTGGGTAGGGGGAAGAGTTCAAGGGGAGGAAGCTTGTGGACTTCTTTGCCTGGATGATTTCTAAAAACTAGTTGACTCTTCATCTTTATAAACATATGTTACTTTGTTTAATATTTACAACAACCCTTTGTGGTAAATACTTTAATTTTTCACATGAGAAAATTCGGGCACAGAATGGTTGATAACTTGCTAAAGAGTCACAGCAGTGATGGGGTTGTGGGGATTTATATCAGTGAGTTTTGAGATGCTTGAGGAAGCAATTCCAGAATTTAGGAAGTCACTATTTCTGTATTTCCTTCTAAGGAAAACAGTAAGTTATATTTTTATCTCCAGTAGGCATGGTCATTGTCAAGAGAAGGAAAGGTTGGTGATTTTATTTGAGTGATGGGATTGGAGGGACTTAATTTCTCTGTTCTTTTTCCGTGTGTTCCAGATTTTATATTGTGAACTTATTTTAAAAACCAAGTTGATGTTTGGTGTATAATTTATATGCAGTATGAGGCATACATTTTATGTATAGTTTCATGAGTTTTGGCAAATGTGTGTATCCATGCAGTCACCACCCCAATCAGGTCATAAAACATCACTCTAGAAAGTTCCTTTCTGCTCTTTTGCTATCAGCCACCTGCATCTCCTGCCTCAGGCAACCACTCATCTGATTTTTGCCATCTTAGATGAGTTTCTTTGTTTTAGAATTTCATATTAGTATTATTATTACTCTTGTGTTTGATATTCTGGTTATCAAATGTTTTCCCTTTGGCATTTTATTACGAAAAATTGCAAACATAGAAAAGATGAAAGAATTGTACAGTGATCGCCTGCCTCCCTGCCACCTAGATTCTGTGGTCAACAATTTGCTATTTTTTTGCTTTATGATATGTCTAGCTATCTCTCTGTTACTCCAGTCAAGCATCAACCAAACCTGTTGTTTGTAATGCATTTTAATTTTTTTTTTTTTTTTTTTAATACGGGGTTTCACCATGTTGGTCAGTCTGGTCTTGAACACCCGACCTCAGGTGATCCGCCCGCCTTGGCTTCCAGAGTGCTTGGATTACAGGCGTGAGCCACCATACTCGGCCTGTTATGCATTTTAAAGTTACAAAATTAAAAAGAAAAAAAGTTACATCAGTGTGTTTTACCCCTAACAAAACTACAGCTTCATGTCATTAAGTAGAGTTGAATATTTGTTTACAGTTTTTAAAGTAAACTTTACATAGAGTGAAATGCACAAATCTTAAGTGTTTTGTGCATTTAAGTTTTGTCAAATGCATCTATTTGTTACCCAAATCCTTACGAAGATATTCAACACCAACAACCATGACCTCAAAAAGTTCTTCCCTCATGCCCTTCCTTGTCGATCCTTCCTCATCCTTTGAAGACACAACCACTGTTTCAATTTTTTTTGTGTTTGTAGTTCCTGCTGCTGGTGATGGAGTTTCGCTCTTGTTACCCAGGCTGGAGTGCAATGGCGCGATCTCGGCTTACCGCAACTTCCGCCTCCTGGGTTCAGGCAATTCTCCTGCCTCAGCCTCCTGAGTAGCTGGGATTACAGGCACACGCCACCATGCCCAGCTGAATTTTTGTATTTTTAGTAGAGACGGGGTTTCACCATGTTGACCAGGATGGTCTCGATCTATTGACCTCGTGATCCACCCACCTCGGCCTCCCAAAGTGCTGGGATTACAGGCGTGAGCCACTGCGCCCGACCTTGTTTCAATTTTTAAAAAATTTTTTAAATTTTGCTTTAGGTTAGCTTTGCCGGTCTAGAATTTCATATAACTAGAAGCACACAGATCCTTTGTGTCTAGTTTTCCCTTAGTGTAATATTTTTTAGATTAATCCCTATTAATACATGTATCAGTAGTTCCTTCTTTGTTGTTGCTGTTTGGTATCTGTTAGTAGCTGTGTAACATAATTTATCCATTCACTTGGAGATTTATTTTCTGTCAAATTTTTGGCTATTGTGAGTAAAGTGATGAACATTCATATACAAGTGTTTGTATCCATGTTTTCCAACTTAGGCATGGAATTACTGACTCATAGGTTAGATATATGCATAACTAACATTATTAGAAGCTGCCAAAGAGTCGTGTGGAGTTCCAGTTCTGGAATGTCTTTGCCAATGTTTAGTGGCTTTGGTCTTTTTAGTTTCAGGTATGTTGGGTGTGAAGAGACAGGGTTTCACCATGTTGCCCAGGGTGATCTCGACTCCTGGCCTCATGCCATCTGCCTGGCCTTGGCCTCTCAAAGTGCTGAGATGACATGAATGAGCCTTACCACTGTGCCTGACCACCCAATTTCTTATTATTTTAAAATTCTGTAGTTTGGCCTTCACTAGTTAGCCTTAGATTTTAGATCAGTACTTACTGGGACCAAAGTTGAATTTTTTTTTGTTCTGTTATTTTTCTTTATAATTATTCAAAATAAAAGGGAAATAAATAAAAATAAATACTATGGATAAGATAGAAGTCACCTATGTTTTCCTTACCAGTTTGAAGGCTTTCTTTGCATACTAGCATATTAGACATATTGTCATGTTTTGTTTTGTATATTTCTGCATTTTTAATCTTATCATTCTTATGAATTCGTATATAGTTTTATAATACTCTTCACATATGATGTACATTTTAATAAAAATGGCGATAATATTGTTAGTCATAATTGGCATGTTAATGTGGTGAAACTGCTAAAACCACCCTTTGCCCCCATCACTGTAAGAGCTTCCTCCGTAATCTTTCTTGACTTTCCCTTTAGCCTGTTCCCTTCAGCTCCTCTGGTAAGTCTTCCTAAAACTAGGTTAAACAGAAACCTGTAATCCGTCACTTTTTGATAATTTGACCCTGGGTTATTCTCCCCCACTTAAAAAAACCCAAAAAAACAAAAGAACCTACAGCCACAAGCATGAGAGTATTTAGATACCATTTCTTGCCATGTCTCAGCATTATTTGAAATGAATGTTCTTTACCCATCATCACCCCATGCATCCTTCATGGTTTGATTTGGATGTCACTGTCTTTATACCACCATGCCCAGATACTTTTTTGTTTTTAGTAGAGACAGGGTTTTGTCATTTCTTTACCTTCTGGCTCAAGCAGTCCACCCACCTTCGCCTCCCAGAGTCCTGGGATGACAGGCATGTGCCGCTGCTTCTGGCCAGTTTTGGCTAATTATTCTATAATTCTTTCTGTCCTACTAAATTGTGAGGTTCTTGAAGGATAGGACCCTATTATTTTCTCTCTCTGCCCACAGATACAGCATATAAAGTAGTTATTCTGTATTAATTTGAATAATTGAGCATATACCATATCAGTCAACATTTTTCATCTTGCCTTTTTAGCCCACCATATAATTTTGTTCTATACTACCTATTTCAAACAGTATGTCCTGCTTCTCACAAGGATGTGCTCGCTGCTGCAGTGAGATTGTTTTCTCCAAAGAGTTCTGTGTAGCAGGATTCCCCAACCTTGGGCCACAGACTGGTACCCATCCATGGCCTGTTAGAAACTAGGCTGCATAGCAGTAGGTGAGTGGCGAGTGGGTTGTGAGGCTTCATCTGTATTTACAGCTGCTCCACGTCACTCACATTACTGCCTGAGCTCTGCCTCCTGTCAGATCAGGGGCAGCATTCTTAAATGAGCATGAGCCCTGTTGTGAATTGCACATGTGAGGGATCTAAGTTATGTGCTCCTTTTTAGAATCTAATGCCTGATGATCTGTCACTGTCTCCCATCACCCCCAGTTGGGACCGTCTAGTTGCAGGAAAACAAGCTCAGAGCTCCCACTGATTCTATATTATGGTGAGTTGTATAATTATTTTATTATATATTACAATGTAATGATAATAGGAATAAAGTGCACAGTAAATGTCATGCACTTGAATCATGTCAAACCACACCCATGCCTCACCACCACCCACCCTGGGTCCATGGAAAACTTGTCTTTCATGAAACCGGTCCCTGGTGCCAAAAAGGTTGCTGTGTAGGCCACAATAATTTTTATTTTTGTATTTTTAAATTGGATCTTCTAGAGATTGTAAATGCATCATTCACCATATGTGACAGTCCTATTAATAAGAAAAAGACCAAGCCCTTTAATAGTATTGAGAAAAACATTAGTAGTTCAGAATGTAAAATGTGCTACTATAAAGTTTTAAGAACTTATTTGTGAATGTGGTTTAATTCTACGTTTTCCGGTTACAGATTGTTACTTGTTTTATTTTTTTTTTTTTTTTTTGAGACGGAATCTCGCTCTTGTTACCCAGGCTGGAGTGCAATGGCGCGATCTCGGCTCACCGCAACCTCCGCCTCCTGGGTTCAGGCAATTCTCCTGCCTCAGCCTCCTGAGTAGCTGGGATTACAGGCACGCACCACCATGCCCAGCTAATTTTTTGTATTTTTGGTAGAGACGGGGTTTCACCATGTTGACCAGGATGGTCTCGATCTCTTGACCTCGTGATCCACCCGCCTCGGCCTCCCAAAGTGCTGGGATTACAGGCTTGAGCCTCCGCGCCTGGCCAGATTGTTACATTTTGAAGACATGTTGAAGCAGACACCTTCTCCATACATTTTTGTAAAACCATCGATTATCTTTAAGTTTGGCTTCTATCATTTTAAAAGAGAGAACTCTTCATTTCACTGAGTTCCAATCTCCAAGAAAACTTGGAAGCTACTTAAAGTTCAGTTTTGGAAACTGGAATTTAAAATAACAGAAATCTCTAAGAGTAGTTTGTAAGTTTGAAGCTTTGAAAGTTGACAGATTTATTACTTGAATTATCAAGAACAAAAGGTCCCTGGAGGTTTGTCTTCCAGGTGTGTCACATTATTTGTTGAACTTTTTTTTTTTTTTTTTTTTTTGAAATGGAGTTTCGCTCTTGTTGCCCAGGGTGGGATGCAATGATGTGATCTTGGCTCTCTGCAACCTCCACCTCCTGGGTTCAAGCAATTCTTCAGCCTCCCCAGTACCTGGAATTACAGGTGCCCGCCACCACACCCAACTGAGTTTTGTATTCTTAGTAGAGACGGGGTTTCATCATGTTGGCCAGGCTGATCACAAACTCCTGACCTCAGGTGATCCACCTGCCTTGGCCTCCCGAAGTGCTGGGCTGACAGGTGTGAGCCACTGCGCCCAGCATATTTGTTGAACTCTTAAAGACTGCTTTCCATTAATGCAGCAATAATTATTACTACACTTTTAATGATAAAAGATTTTGTGAAATGGTTTGATGATAAATTACTATTTTGGAGCATTAAAATTCATTTGTAAAGATGGGTTCAAAAACAACATGCCTAGAATTGCAGACTAATATCGATAACTGAAAATTATTTCTCACATTTGACAATTCCATTCATATTTGCTAACAGTCACTGCCATTTCTGAGTTTTCTGCCCTATTCTGTCAATAAGCGGTTCAGGATTGGTGGTCATTTCTGGTCACTAAGAAATTTTATGCCTAGTCAAGATTCCTGTAAAAATTGTGCTTGCATATATTTGATTTGTTTGTATAGAAATCTGTTATTGGGAGGTTGAGGCAGGAGAATCGCTTGAACCTGGGAGGCGGAGGTTGCAGTGATTTGAGATCACGCCATTGCGCTTCAGTCTGGGCAACAAAAGTGAAACTCCATCTCAAAAAAGAGAAAAAAGCCCTTATCGAGTTGTGTTTTAATGTAGTGAAAAAAATCAAATAAATTATATTCTCATAATTTATTTTCTTAAAGTCTTTAATTTCAAAATTGGTAAATGGTTACTTTTTAGAGAAACAAACCATATACAAAAACTTATAAAGGGTAAAAGACCCCAGCCCTGTGCTGTAAATTTCTACCCTATAGTTTCACTCCCAAACTGTTGTGTGTATTTTTCAATATTTTTAAATGCATGTATTAATATAAGTTGTTTAAGAAAGAATCCCATGATAGCAGATTTACTTGTTGTCTGTTTAAATTATCCATACTTTCTGTAACAGTTTGTACAAATCCTGCCTGATTTTAAAAGGCTGCTTAGCAGTTCATTTTATGGAATATATTTTTTTTAATGAGTAAAGAATGAAATATAGAGTTTTCCTTTTTTTTTTTTTTTTGTTTTTGCCTTCTCAGTTATGCATATAACTCTGCGCATTTGTTTCTTTTTTCTTTTTTCTTTTTTTTTTTTTTTTTAAAGACAGGGCCTTTCCCGGGTTGGAGTACAGTGTAAGATCTCAGCTTACTACACCCTCTGTCTTCCAGGCTCAAGTGATCCTCCCACCTCAGCCACCCAAGTAGGTGGGACTTCAAGCATGTGCTCCCACCCCAGCTAATTTTTGTTTTTTGTTTTTTTTTGTAGAGGCAAGGTTTCATTATGTTGCCCAGGCTGGTTTTGAACCCCTGGGCTCAAGTGATCCACCTGCCTCGGCCTCCCAGCCTGCTGGGATTACAGGTGTGATCCGCCATTTATTTATTTTCTTAAATTACGTTTTAATTATTTTTAAGTTCCACTGAACAAAATAATGAGAAACAAAATGCAAACAATATTAATTTGAATGAGCCCTTAGGTTTATGCATTAAAACAATTTGAAAAAATACAGCATTTTTAAAGGCCTAATATGCTTGATGGTAGTGTTTGTTTTATAGTTTAAACAAAATTTGGCTTCTATTTTGTGACGGATCCAGTTTGGAGTTGTTGCTGCTCATCCAGAAATGAGGTCCTTCTCTTTAATGGGATTGTCTGTTACATTCTGTTGTACAGTTTTGTAGTGTTTTTCATATAGGTTTTACACAGTTATTGTTGGGCTTAATATCTTGGAATAACCATGTATTTATAGTTATTTTTGTTGCTTTTAGTAATGTGATCTTTTTTCCATTGCACTTTTAAACATGTTATTATTCCATGTAAGTATTATTATTATTCCAATTTTATATGCTAGAAACAGTTTTACAAGGAACATGGCAAAGATTACTTACGGGCAGAGTCAAGACTGTAACTCAGTTATTCCTGGATCGAAAATCTACATCACTGTTTATCACTCAGTATCCATTGAATATTTCATTTTCCATAATGTTTTCGCATGGTTCTTAGATTAACTATAGCTTTTTGGTTATTGCATTGCCTTCATTTTCTCTAGCTTCCTATAAATTTTTCTTTTGAGCCAGAGTCTCCCTCTGTCAACCAGGGTGAAGTACAGTGACATGATCTCAGCTCACTGCAACCTCTGCCTCCCAGGTTCAAGCAATCCTCCTGCCTCAGCCTCCTGAGTAGCTGGAACTACAGGTGTGTGCCACCATGCCTGGCTAATTTTTATATTAGTTGAGATGAGGTTTCACCATTTTGGCCAGGCTGGCCTCGAACTTTTGATCTGAAGTGATCCCCCTCCCCACCGCCATGACCTCCCAAAGTGCTGGGATTGCAAGTGTGAGCTACCACACCTGAACAAGCTTCCTATAAAATATATATTTTTTCTTTTTCCCAACTTCCTGTTGATTTGTAAAAATATTTTAAAGATATATTTTTGAGAGATCCAAGATGGCTGATCACTAGCAGCTCGGGATTGTAGCTCCCACTGAAAGCGCAGAGAACGAGAGGACGCCACACTTTCAGATCAATTTTTGTTGCTCACGCACCAGGAGATTCCCAGCGGAGGAGTCCCACGGGTCGCCAGCGCGACTCTTGAGGCCGGTGAGGCAGCTTTGCCGCTGCCTTGGTGCAGCGGTTCTTGGTGCAGAGTCAGAAAAGCACCATCAATCTTAAAGCCGCTGTTTTGGCTGGCACAGTGGGTTTCTCAGATTTTAGGCCGGGAATCAACAAGTTGGAAGTCCATTCAGAAACCCAACTATAAAGATGGTAATTATAAAGACCACAGATGGATAAATTTATAACGAAGGGAAGAAACCAGGCTAACAAGGCTGAGAATACCCAAAATCAGAATGCTTCTCCCTCTACAGGGGATCATAGTTCCTCATCAGCAACGGAACAAGGCCTGATGGAGAAAGAATGTGTTCCATTAGCAGAAGCAGGCTTTAAAAAGTGGGTGATAAGAAACTTATGGGAATTAAAAGAACTTGTTCTACCCAATGCAAAGAAACTAAGAACTTTGAAAAAAGGTTTGACGAAATGTTAACAATAACACACAACTTAGAGAGGAATATAAATGAATTAATGGAGCTGAAAAACACAGTACGAGAACTTCGCGAACTATGCACAAGTTTTAACAGCCGAATTGATCAAGCAGAAGAAAAGATATCAGAGGTTGAAGACCAACTTAATGAAATAAAACAGACAAGATTAGAGAAAAAAGGATAAAAAAGAACGAGCAAAGTCTCCAAGAAATATGGGACTATGTGAAAAGACTTAATCTACGTTTGATAGGTGTACTTGAATGTGACGAAGAGAATCAGTCCAAGCTGGAAAATACGCTTCACGGTATTATTCAGGAAAACTTTCCTAACGTAGCAAGGCAAGACAATATTCAACTCCAGGTAATACAGAGAACACCACAAAGATATTCCTCAAGAAGACCAACCTCAAGGCACATAATCGCCAGATTCACCAGGGTTGAAATGAAAGAGAAAATACTGAGGGCAGCCAGAGAGAAAGGTCAGGTTACCCATAAAGGGAAGCCTATCAGACTTACATCAGATCTCTCAGCAGAAACCCTACAAGCCAGAAGAAAGTGGGGGCCAATATTCAACATCCTTAAAGAAAAGAACTTTCAACCCAGAATTTTACATCCAGCCAAACTAAGCTTCATAAGCGAAGGAAAAATAAAATCTTTTGTGAGCAAGCAAGCACTCAGAGATTTCATCACCACCAGGCCTGCTTTACAAGAGCTCCTGAAAGAACCACTACAAATAGAAAGGAACAACCAGTATCAGCCTTTCTAAAAAATACCAAAAAATAAAGAACATCAACATAATTAAGAACTTGCATCAACTAATGGGCAAAACAGCCAGCTAACATTAAATGGCAGTATCAAACTGACATATATTGTTATTAATTCTAAATTTAAATCGACGAAATCCCCCAATCCAAAGACACAGACAGGCAAAAAAAGCCAAGACCCATTGGTATGCTACTTCCAGATCCATCTCACATGCAAGGATACACAAAGACTCAAAACAAAGGGATGGAGAAAAATTTACCAACCAAATGGAGAGCAAAAATAAATAGAAAGCAGGAGTTGCAATTTTTTGCTGATAAAATAGACTTTAAAGTGACAAAGATCAAAAGAAGCAAAGAAGGATATTACATAATAAAAGGATCAATGTAACAAGAAGAGCTAAAGATCCTAAATATATACGCACCCGATACAGGAATACCCAGATATATAAGACTTATCAAGAGACTTGGACTCCCACACAATAATAGTAGGAGACTTCAACATCAATATTAGACAGATCAATGAGACAGAAAGTTAACATCGATATCCAGGACTTGAACTCAGATCTGGAAGTAGACTTAATTAACATTTATAGACCTCTCCACTTTAAATACACAAAATATACACTCTTATCAGTACCACATCACACCTATTTATAGGTTTAAATGAAATATTGGTTAGCTGCTTGTTAATTATTTTCTTCCCTCATTTTTTTTTTTTTTTAATGTCTCTATTGTTAAACACAATTACAGGCATACCCATTTTTAGACTGTGTTCTAACCCGGGCAATAAAGCAACACCCCTGTTCTCTCTCCCTCTTCCTCTTTCTTCCTCTCCTTCATTCTTTTTTTTTTTTTCTTTTTCTTTTTTTTTATTCTTTCTCTTTCTTCCTCTAAAAAAAAAAAAGATATATTTTTTCTTTTTTTAAAATTTATGCTAATCTTCTCTGTATCATTCCAATTTTAATATATGTGCTGCCGAAGCAAGCACTTAAAAATATTTTATAAGACTAATTAGTCTTGGAAATTTCCTCTTAATGGTTTTGTCTGTTAGCTAGTTCTCTACTCTTAAGTGTTTTGAGGTCTTTGTACTCAGAGGCAGCAGAGAATTTTACTTCATTGAGAGCAAGCTTTAGCTGAGATAATAAACTCATTGAAACTCTCTCTAAATGTAAGCATGGTTCTATCTTTGCTTCTCAGTTCCTCTTTACTTGTCAGAGGAGATAGTTATCTTAGACAGATCTCCCAAAAGGTAACTTTCCTTTGACTTCCAGCATCTGACAGTTCTAATCTCCATTTAACTGTATTTTCATTCCTCTTTATAGTGTTAGCAGTAATATCCAGACCAACATGGAATGGAGTATGTCTCTTAATCTCCTCACATAGATATCCCTTGTGCAGTTCCTCTTTTAGCAAGTCATTGTTTCGTGGATATCTATATAGGTTAAGGAGTATAGTGAATGTCTTTGGATTTAGGTGGTTTAATCTCTTCACATTCCATGTAAATCATTCCTCTTCCAGGGTCTTTTGAATGCAACCAAAAGACTGACCAAGGTGACATTGGCAAATAATAGGAAACTTCTCATTATAAAAGCATAGAGACATCCAATAAGGAGATTGCTTGTCTTTCCTGCTCTCTACCTAGAGGGTATCTAGGTTTTACTTTGGATCTGAGAAAAGTAAGGAGAAATTCTGAATTGCTTAATGCAGAAATATGAACAGATCAATAGTGTTCTGGTGGATTATATGAATGACAGAGAATCTTTGAAAGTAAGGAAATAGCATGTTAGTTTACCTTGTTTTATAATTGAAAGAATATGCTGGTATTTTGGGATCAAATTGAATTTCCCATAAATTTTTGCATAAGTGACATTGTTATAATTTTTTTTTCCATGTAGGTCCTATGCCTCTCTTGTTAAATTTCATAGCAGATGTTGAATCTGTTCATTCCTATTGTAAGTAGTATATTTTTGTTACTCTGTATTATTTTCGAACTCGTTTGTTTAAAGGAAAGTCATCGTTTTTTGGAGTGTTATTTTCATTTATTTATTTTTTGGTAGACATATAAGTAACTGGCCTGTCTTACTGTTGCCAGTGGTTTTCTACTGTTGAGCTCATTTGTCAGTGTCATCTGCAAATAATGAAAAAAAAATTATCTTTTTAAAAAATATTTATGCCCATTCTCTTGTTTAAATTACTTGACTAGCCTTTCCAGAACAATGTCTTATAACAGTGAATACCTTTTTTCTTCCATATTTTAATGAGAATGCCTATAGTTTTTCACTATTAACCATCAGTTTTATTTCTCCCTCAATTATATATGCCAAACAAAACATGTCTGTGAGCTGAATCCTGCCAGTTTTCTAGTTTGAAGACTTACTTTTTAACTCTGAGCCTGGAGACCCTAAGAGACCTGAGGGGTGATCTTAATAGACTTGCTGGAAGATGGACCACTTTCCTACTTAATATTTACTATGCCTCAAGAAGTAGCATGTAGATGAGTTTACCAATTTTATATAGGAAAAAATCTTTCGGCTCCTTACTGTTCTTTTCTATGGTCAGTTTCTCTGTTTTAAGGATTTGATTTCCCCGAGTTAAACGATACATATCTTGCGGCTCCAAAGTACCTGAAAAAGGAATTTGGGCAATAGTGTATGTTCAAGAAATCTTAGACATTATTTTCCTAATTTTGTTATTGCTTTTCTCATTCTGCATATTTTCTTTTATATCTCCGCTGTTGGTGTCACCATGTTCTTAGTTACGCAAGCTAGAAATACAGCAGTCATGTTTTACTTCCTTTTACCTATTCTTTTACAGATTAATGCAATTAAAGAAAATATTCATTGATTGCCTACTATGTGCCAGTTAACTGTTTTAGTTGCTAGAGATCTGCCTAGATGAGATTCTCTCTTCCTTGGAACTTATATTCTAGTGAGATGCTTTGTGTAATAAATAGGCTAACAAGATCTTTTCAGTTAGTAGCAAGTACTTTAAGAAAGATAGAATATGAGTTTGAGTGATAAGGAAAAGAGGGTGAGTTTTTTAAATGAAATGTGTTTTGGTCCATATTCTCTGAGAAGCAGATGCCAACATAGGATTAAATATTCATCTTTTACATATTTATGCCCATTCTCTTGTTTGAGTGACTTTACTAGCCTTTCCAGAATAATGTTTTATAACAATATCTCTTTTGAATTATTTTGGTGGTAAAATGTATGCAACATAAAATTACCATTTTTAAGTTTATAATTTGGCGTTAAATAAACTGACATTGTTGTGCAACATCTCCATCTGTTTCCACAACTTTTTATCTTCCCTGACTGAAACTCTGTAACTGTAACCATTAAATTCTAACGCCTATTCTCCCCTTCCCTCAGGCCCTCACAACCACCATTTACTTTCTGTCTATCAATTTGACTACCCTGGGTACTTCATATAAATAGAATCATATAATATTTGTCTTCATGTAATATTTCACATAGCCTAATGTCTTTAAGGTTCATCCATGTTGTAACATGTGTCAGGGTTTCCTTTTTATGACTGAATAGTGTTTCATTTTATGTGTGTTATCACATTTGTTTATGCATTCATCACTTCAGTGGACACTTGTGATGCTTCCACCTTTGGGTTGTTGGCAAATAATGCTGTTATGATCCACCCTCGGCCTCCCAAAGTACTGGGATTACAGGTATGAGCCACTGCACCCAGCCAGAAATTGAGCTTATTTTACAGTTTCATAGCCGTTATCCTGAGTGTAACTTTCTCCTTTCTTCCAGGAAAGGTAATAACTTTATCAAGGGTCCCATTCTTCTTTTCATAATTGAGTACATTATTAGATTGTATACGCCTAGCAGAAATCTCTTGAGAAATTTTAGTATGAGCTAATGCACTTAAGGGTCCAGAGTGATAACTTTTGAGGGAAAATACTTGGTAATGAAATTTTGACTATTTAGAATATGTAACAAATCATATTGTCTGTATCATCTAGATACAAGTAGTAGTAGTTATAGGTAGTAGAAGAGAATATTCTGTCAGACATTTGATTTAATGCACTTAAGCTGGCACAAAGTAAAATAAGTAAGAGAATTAAAAATTTAGTACATACCCCAAGTGATATCCGTGTGGTATTATTTTTTTCCCTTAGTTATATCAAAAAGATAGTTAAATGGTAGACATATTTCTAGTTCATTTTCTGATAATCTCTAAAACTTTCATAGAAAACTGCCAAGTCATCTGTGGCTTTTTTTTTTTATCTTGTTTCTTTAGTGTTATGTAAGCAATCATTACATTTTTATTTAAACTTGAACCAAGTATTCACATTTATAATAGGTAGTGAAGCATCATACAAATAATAATGTATCACAGTTTAGAAGTAGAGTTCCTCACTTTTACACTGTTGGTGGGAGTGTAAATTAGTTCAACCATTGTGGATGACAGTGTGGCGATTCCTCAAGGCTCTAGAAATAGAAATTCCATTTGACCCAGCAATCCCATTACTGAGCATATACCCAAAGGATTATAAATTGTTCTGTTATAAAGACACACGCACATGTATGTTCATTGCGGCACTGTTTACAGTAGCAAAGACCTGGAACCAACCCAAATGCTCATCAATGATAGACTGGATAAAGAAAATGTGGGACATACACACCATGGAATACTATGCAGCCATGAAAAAGGATGAGTCCATGTCGTTTGCAGGGACATGGATGAATCTGGAAACCATCATCCTCAGGAAACTGACGCAAGAACAGAAAACCAAACATCGTATGTTCTCACTCATAGGCAGGTGCTGAACGATGAGAATACATGGACACAGGGAGGAGAATATCACATGGTGGGGTCTGTTGGGGGTTGGGCGGCTAGAGGAGGGATAGTGGCAGGGTGGGAGGATTAGGAAGGGATAACATTGGGAGAAATACCTAATGTAGGAGACAGGGAAATAGAGGCAGCAAACCACCATGGCAAGTGTATACCTATGTAACATTCCTGCAAGATCTATACATGTATTCCAGAAATTAAAGTATAATAATAAAAAAAAGAAGTAGAGTTCATCAGAGTTGTATCGGTAATCTTAATGGGTTTTTCCTCCTTTTGCTCACTTAAACTTGTTGATAATGTGGATTACTAAATCCTAACCCTAATTTTTAGTTTTGAAAGTTAGTATTAGCCGAGCATGGTGGCTCACGCCCGTAATCCAAGCACTTTGGAGGCCAAGGTGGGCGGATCACGTGAGGTCGGGAGTTCAAGACCAGCCTGACCAAGATGATGAAACCCTGTCTTTAAAAAAAAAAAAAGAAAGTATATTTTTAGTATCATGTTTTCTTAGTGCAGTAGTGGTGTATTCTACACTAATATCAGGAGTAATTAGCATGTAGTCATCATGACATAGCAATAAAATGATTGGATTGATCTATGCAAAGAAGGACTGGTATTATGGTTTCAGTATTGAAACAGTGTATAACAACAAGCCATTTATAATGTCACCAAGGAGATACATCTTGTACATATTTGCCTCCTTTGTAAATTAGATCAGCCAATAATTTTCACAAAAATTAAAGACTAGAATATGGTTTGTTAAATAGCAAATAGTTTAGAATATTATCGTTGTATTTGCTGCTTTTTAAGTTAAATGCAATACTTGTGTATATTTCTTTTTGAACTTTCCTCTTTTTCTCAATTTGCAATAGAGCATGATACAATACAGCAGTGGATTTTAGAAAAAAAAAATTAGAGCACGATACAATACAATGATGGATTTTAGAGAAAAAAGATAGCATGAATTACTCCCTGGGTGGGAACCTCTTAGTTTTATGGGTTGTTAATTTTCCATTTAATGACTGCATGACATGGTAACTCAGAGAAGTTACTGTTGTACAAACACACATGACAGAATCACCAAACCACCCCTGTTGCTTCTTTCTACCCTTGTCTCATTGGACAGACCAAATTGACCAAAAATCAGAGCGGATTTAACCATAAAGAGTTAACTGGATTGTTTTTAGGCTTTGGGACATAAAATGATGGAAAAGAAATTGGGTTTAGTTAATTGTGCTATGAATCACTTCTTTGGAAATTAACGTGTGGCTTCATATTCTCAGAATTTGACTGTTTTTTGGCAAATTTTCATTGACCCTATGGGCTCCATTATCAACATGAAGACTTTGTAATTATGGATGAGGGAGGAGTCTCATTTTTAATTCTTCAGCCAATGAAGACTCCAAGATTTCCTCCTCTGAAATCCACCTGAACATAACTCCGACATGGATTTCTGGAAGAACCCCCGCTCTTTCCAAAATATGTCATGAGACTTCCGTTGCTGATGGAGTCTGTGTAGTTTATCTGATGCCCGGAAATCTTGATACTTTTCCTCTTGACTTTTTGGCTTTTTTTTTTTTAACCTCTTGACTTTTTTGCAAGTGTTTTATTGAGATATAATTTCATTGGGTTTTTAGTATATTCAGAGTTGAACACCCAGCACCACATTTAATCGTAGAACATTTTCAGTTTACTGAAAATAAACTCTCCACTTTTTTGTTTGTTTGTTTGTTTTGAGATGGAGTCTTGTTCTGTTGCCCAGGCTGGAGTGCAGTGGCATCATCTCAGCTCACTGCAACCTCTGCCTCCCAGGTTCAAGGGATTTTCCTGTCTCAGCCTCTTCAGTACCTGGGATTACAGGTGTACACCACCATGCCCAGCTAATTTTTGTATTTTTAGTAGAGACAAGGTTTCACCATATTGGCCAGGCTCATCTCTAACTCCTGACCTCAGGTGATCCACCCACCTCAGCCTCCCAAAATGTAGGGATTACAGGTGTCAGCTACCTCACCTTAGAAACTATACTTTTTGGGCATCACAGTTGAATCCTCATATTATCCCCAGCCTTAGGCAACCACATTCTGCCTCTACAGATTTGCCTATTCCAGACATTCTGATACTATCCCCAGCCTTAAGCTATCATATTCTGTCTCTATAGATTTTCCTATTCCAGACATTCCATATAAAGGAAATCTTACATTATGTCATCTTTGTAACTGGTTTCCTTTACTTAGCATATTGTTCATCCGTATGGTAGTCCCCACCCCCATCCAAGGGGAAACCATTCTGAGATCCCCCAGTGGATGGCTGAAACCATATGTAGTGTTTTTTTTCATATACATACATGACTGTGATAAAGTTTAATTTATAAATTAGGCAGAATAAGAGACAGCAACAATAAAATAGCACAGTTATAACAATATACTATAATAAAACTTATGTGAATGTGGTCTCTCTCACATGCTGTGAGTACCTGAAACCGTGGAAAGTGAAACTGGATAGCGGGGGACTACCCTACTTCATTTATTTCAATTGCTGAGTAATCTTTTGTATGGATTTATTATTCATCAGTTGATTGGCATTTGTGATCCCACTTTTTGGCTATTATGACTAATGTTACTGTTGACAAGTTTTTGTATGAATATATGTTTTCATTTCTTTTGGATATATACTTAGGAGTGGAAATGCTGGGTCATATAGCAGTTCTTTGTTTTATTTATTTATTTTTTTGACAAAAAGTCTTGATCTGTCACCCAGGCTGGAGTGCAGTGGTGCGATTGTGGCTCACTGTGACCTCTGCCTCCCTGGTTTAAGTGATTCTCCCAAGTAGCTGAGATTACAGTCATCTGCCACCAGCCTGGCTAATATTTGTATTTTTAGTAGAGACGGGGTTTTGCCATGTTGGTCAGGCTGGTCTTGAACTCCTGACCTCCAGTGATCCGCCCGCCTTGGCCTCCCAAAGTGATGGGATTACAGACGTAAGCTGCCACACCCAGCCTGTGTTTAATTTTTGAGTAACAGCCAGAGTGCTTCCCAAAGTAGCTTATGCCATTTTATATTTCCATCAGCAATGTATGAGGGTACCAATTTTTTTTTTTTTTTTTGCATCCTCTCCAACACTTGTTATTACCTGTGTTCTTTATTATAGCCATCCTATTTGGCCCCTCTCAACTGTTAGATCACATGTACCTCTGTTTTATCATTGTGGCTTGTGTTTTCTTGTTTTTAATTAGGGTGATCCTTGTCTGACTGGCTGTCTTCTGTAATTTGCTGATTACCATGCTCATGTTCACTCATCTTTGTGTTCCTGGTTTATTAGTGATCCTCCTGACCTAAGTTAGAGCTTGATGGCTGATCTTGGATACAGCACTGCCTGACTTTGTAAATAAGAATAAAATAAGACAGTGGCTTTGATAGCTTTCTGTAGGAGTAAGCCATTCCGTGTCTTAATTATTGTAATTTGTTCTGATAATAAAGTTATGTACTACAGTAACGTGGCAGACCTGTAAGATTATATATTTCTGTAACCTATTTATGGAGAGGGGAAAAAAACCTGCTTACTAAACAGCTGTTTTACTCGCTTTTTAGGAACTGGTTTAAAAATGTATTTTAAGGGCAAAACAATTCCATGGTGTCAGAATTTAGAATAGTGGTTAACAACTCGGTGAGTTTTAGTAATGGGAAGAGGATTTCTGGGGTGCTGGTTATGTTTCTCGATTTGTGTGCCAGTTACGTAGACGTGTTCATTTTGTTAGTGTTCATTGATCTATAAACTGATCTATGTGTGTGTATGCTATACTTAATAAAAACTTGTTAAAAGTATGCTAACATTGTTTATTAATACTTTGCGGTAGTAAAGCTCTTCATTTGTCACATTAACTGCCTTTCTGATGAATAGATTTCATTTTTAGTTATGTTATTTACTAGTTTTACATTATTTTCATATGTACATTGCATTGATGTAAATGCTTTAAATTCAAGTCTCCTTTTAGCAACTTGTAATTTAAGAGGTTGAATTATTTAGATACTGTATAAGCTGTAGGAAGTCTGATTTTATATTCTGCTGTACTGTTACTTAACTGAATGATCTTGGCTCTAATCTTTTCTGTATCTAAAACTGAAATGCAGCAATTGTGCCTACCACCAGGAGAATTCAGATTCTCATTAGAGAATTAATACAATAGTATGAAGGAAAAAATAGGAAAGAGAAGCTTATATTCTTTAGCTCATTATTAATGTTTCAATCCAATGTAAACATCTAGATGTACAGAAATATTTCATAATAACCACTTTAAAATGTCATACCAGGAGTAAAACATGCTGTCTGATTAGTCTTTTGAATTCTTATCCTTTTATCTGTATTTTACTGAAATAGGTTTTGAAGTAATTGATTTAACCAAATATGTTGCTGAAGGTAGTAAGATATACAATAAAATGAGTTTTTAGTATTAAAAGTTTTTAAGTAGGCTTATGCTCTATATTTACTGTATTTCTAAAAATTGGGTGCATGAGTAGAGTGATCAGAGAAAAATGTTTATAAGAACAGTAAAATAATTCATAACAGACATTTAATGTACTGATGAGGAAAAGACACTTCTGCCTTTATAAGGGATCTTCTCAGTGGAATTTGAGAACTAGTCAATTAAATAGTATAAAAAACACATTAAAAATCTTTTAAATATCTAATTTTGTCTTCTAGGCTTTCCTTAAAGTTTCCCATGTCTCAATGGACTCCTGAATATAACAAGCTCTACACCTTAAAAGTGGATATGAAGAGTGAGATTCCTTCTGATGCACCAAAGACACAGGAGAGTCTGAAAGGGATCCTTTTGCATACAGAGCCCATTGGGGCAGCCAAAAGTTTTCCTGCAGGAGTTGAGATGATTAATAGTAAAGTGGGGAATGAATTCTCTCACCTGTGTGATGATACTCAAAAACAAGAGAAGGACATGAATGGTAACCAGCAAGAACAAGAAAAAAGTGTTGTTGTGAGGAAAAAACGGAAAAGCCAGCAGGCTGGCCCTTCCTATGTGCAGAATTGTGTTAAAGAAAACCAGGGAATATTAGGACTGAGGCAACACCTGGGAGCACCAAGTGATGAAGATAATGATTCCTCTTTTAGTGATTGTCTTTCTTCTCCTTCATCTAGTCTGCATTTTGGAGATTCTGATACTGTGACTTCAGATGAGGATAAAGAAGTCTCTGTAAGACATTCCCAGACCATTTTGAGTGCTAAAAGTAGAAGCCATAGTGCACGGTCTCATAAGTGGCCTCGGACTGAGACAGAATCTGTATCGGGATTGTTAATGAAAAGACCCTGTTTACATAGCAGTTCATTAAGGAGACTTCCATGCAGAAAGAGATTTGTAAAAACTAATTCCTCACAGAGGACACAGAAACAAAAAGAGAGGATATTAATGCAGAGGAAGAAACGAGAAGTGTTAGCTCGAAGAAAATATGCCTTGCTACCTAGTTCTAGTAGTTCCAGTGAGAATGACCTCAGCAGTGAATCCTCTTCTAGCTCATCAACTGAAGGAGAAGAAGATTTGTTTGTTTCTGCCAGTGAAAACCACCAAAACAATCCAGCTGTTCCCTCAGGTAAAAATGTTTAAGCTGAGTAAAACATGGAACTGATTACATTGTATTTATGCTTATTTTTTTGTTCATGTCTTACTGATTTTGTTTTATGTAAAAGAACTATGAGCCTCTATTAACTTTTATTTTTAAGCCGTATAAATTACCAATTGTAATATGGAACCCTGACTCCACTTCAAATATAAAAATTTAAAAAATTTCTAGTGACAAAATAAGTCAGAGTTTTTTGGGGGGATAACCACTTATTACTTTTTTTTCTTTTTTGAAATAGAGTCTTACTCTCTTGCTCAGGCTGGAATGTGGTGCAATCTCGGCTCACTGGAACCTCCACCTCCTGGGTTCAGGTGATTCTCCTGCCTCAGCCTCCCGAGTAGTTGGGATTACAGGCACCCACCACCATGCCTGGTTAATTTTTATATTTTTAGTAGAGAGAGGGTTTCACCATGTTTGCCAGGGTGGTCTCGAACTCCTGGCCTCAAATGCTCTGTCCCCCTGCTTGGCCTCCCAAAGTGCTGGGGTTACGGGCGTGAGCCACCACACCTGGTCTCATTTATTACATTTTATACATACTGGATTATATTATGTATTATATGTGTTCTTAATTTATGGTACACAGTTTTTTTCCTTGTGTTTCTTTAGTATGTTTGACTTTTATGAATACTTATTCAGCTACCTGTATGATGAATTCAACCATAGTAAGAACAATTCTAGTCACTAAAAAAAGACAAATAATACTTTTTCTTTTTTTGAGACAGCGTGTGGGCCTGTTGCTCAGGCTGGAGTACGGTGATGCAATCTTGGCTCACTGTAAACTTTGCCTCCTGGGCTCAAGTCATCCTCCCACCTCAGTCTTTCTAGTAGCTGAGACTATAGGCATACACCATCACATCTGGCTTATTTTTGTATTTTTTTGTAGAGATGGGTTTTGTCAAGTTGCCCTGGCTGGTCTTGAACTCCTGAGCTCAGGTGATCCACCTGCTTCAGCCTCTCAATATTTTTTCTTTAAGTACTCTATTCTTGTTGTTTGCTGTTTTCATATTTTTTATAGCTGAAAAATAATTTCAAGTATTTGAGTGGTAACTTTTATTCTAATACTAGGACTCAGAGACTTTTTGTCCTGACAGTACGTATGTTAATATGAACTATTTCCTATCAGTGCTCTTGTGCATGTGTGCTCTTGCTCATACTCACTGTCACTCTCTTTTAAACACACACACACACACACACACATAGACACACACACACACACAGCAAATGTGATATTTAAGTAGAATAAGTTTATTTGCAGACAGTCCAGAAATGTATGTTTCATGTATACGAACCATCCTAAGATAATGCTTTACAGCTGTAATTTAAAGGGAGTTGTTGAAGTGAACATTGAAGAGCTAAGTCTGAACTGAGAGAAAAGATTAATTTCTTGTGAAATTAGGGAATAAGAGAGTGGGCTTAGGGAGAGCTTTCTAAAGGGCTAGCTAGGATCATGGTTTCAGATACTAACATAAGCTTTCCCAGTTTTACCTTATGTCTTACGTGATAAGGTCAGGGCCTGTTAGTCTACTTTTGGATGTGCCATTTCTGCTTCTTTTCTTCTTTATGAGTCCTTTTCTTTTCTAAGACTCTCTTTCCTTTTTCATTTATATTTTTCTATTTTTGCCAGAACCCCAAAACCAGTAACCTTGTTTTAGTTACCATTTCTTAGGCTTAGCCATGTTCAGTTCAGTTTTAACCTATACAAATACTTGTTTTGGGAAGAGTTCATTTTGCTTATGTACAGCCAGCTGAGAGGAATGTAGCGTAAACCATCCCTAGAAGTTTCTTGGGAATAAGGGAGATTAGTCGTCTTGCTTAATTGTCGCCTTTTTCTTAAGTGATCAGAATGTGAATTCACTAGCTTTGGAAGCGGGAACAGCAGAGCTCTATTTTGCTTGAAGTTAGTGTGACAGGATGGTTGATGTGGAGCAGAAGTTCTAAGTAGCTGATGTTTGTCGGGGAATGAGAATATAGTAATTGAATGTCATCACTGCCAGGAGTTCATATATTCTCAACTATTAAAGAGAAGTCCGAACTTAATTCATTTTAAAATCTTATTTAATACTTACTGTAGCATGTGGTTTTTTACTGCCTTTCTTGGCAGAATTACATTATTTTAACTACATTATTTTCATATATTACCCTCAAACATTAGAAACAGAAATCAAAAATGTTGAAACCAAGTACACCCAATGTTTTCTGGTTTCTAGACAAGTGATTTTCTTTAAACTAGTTTCTTAAAAAATAGTGATTTAATAACATTCACATGATGTGGAATTTTAAAAGTATCAAGTAAGTATAAAAGAGTTAATAAAAATTTATCTCTTCTTCAGATGCTCCAGTCTTACTATTACTCAGAAGTAATCACTATTAGCAGTTTATCTCCTTCAGAAAATGTGAAAGCCTATTTAAGGATAAATAAATAAATAAATAATGTGGCTTTTGTATATCACTATGTATAGTTATCTCATTCTTTTTAACATTTGCATAGCATTCCCTTTGTATGGATGTTCCATAATTTAATCAGCGTTTGTCAGTGGGTTTTTGCTGCATTGAGTTACCTTTTACTTGCGTTTTGTACACGTATGTAAGTATATCTTAAGGAATAATTTCTAACGGTGTTTCAGAGGGTATATGCATTTAAGATTTTGTTAGTGATTGTTACCAGAGTGCCCTCCAAGAAGTTTGCATTAAATTCTTCGTTGCTAATGTCATGATGATAATAAAAATACTTAACACTGGTTGAGCGCGAACTCTGTGCCAGGAATGTTCTGTTTTAGGTGTATTATTATTGAATCCTTTTAGTACTCTTACGAGATGGATTCTATTATCATGATGCTTATATTACAGATGAAGCATTTGGAAAATCAGTTTGGAATGATTTTTTTAAAAACTTTTTAGAATAAACTGAAATATTAATAGGACTTTTTTTATCTAGAAATCTCAGCTCTTTCAAAGAATTAACTTCCTTAGATTCTTAGGAGATAGGTTATTTCCTAGTCATATTTTGAATGATTCAAATAAAGTGATTTGGCAAAAAGTTTTAGCTAATTCAAATGGTAGAAGTAGAACTTGAACTCAGGCTTTCTGGATGAAGTTGGAATGTCTCAACTTTTAATTTGACTTATTTACTAAATGTTTATATGATTTGTATGGATGGATGGATATTAGTTACTCTGGAGCTTCTGGGACAACTTTTTCATATATAATTGTGTATATTTAACTGGCTTTACCAAATCATCTACAATATGCATGTATTAATCCATTCTCACACTGCTAATGAAGACATACCTGAGATTGGGTAATTTATAAAGAAAAGGGGTTTAATTGACTCAGTTCTACATGCCTGGGGGAGCCTTGCAATCATGTCAGAAGGTGAATGAGAAGCAAAGTCATGTCTTATATGGCAGCAGGCAAGAGAGAGCTTGTGCTGGGGAACTCCCATATATAAAACCATCAGATCTTGTGAGACTTATTCACTACTGTGAGAAAATGGCATGTGGGAAACTGCCCTAGTCCCTCTCAAATCCCATGTCCTCACATTTCAAAACCGTTCATGCCTTCTCAACAGTCCCCCAAAGTCTTAACTCACTTCAGTATTAACTCAAAAGTCCACAGTCCAAATTTTCACCTGGCAAGTCCCTTCCGCCTATAAGCCTATAAAATCAGAAGGAAGTTAGTTTCTAGATGCAATGAGGGTACAGGCATTGACTAATTACACCCATTCCAAGTGGGAGAAATCAGCCAAAACGAAGGGGCTACAGGCGCCGTGCAAGTCCAAAATCTAATGAGGCAGTCAAATCTTAAACCTCCAAAATGTGAGACTCAAGGGAATGAAAAAAGAAAAAAATAAAGAAAAAGCTCTAAAATGATCTCCTTTGATTCTATGTCTCACATCCAGGTTATGCTGATGCAAGAGGTGGGCTCCCACAGCCTTGGGCAGCTCTGCTCCTATGGTTTTGCAGGGTATAGCTCCCTTCCTGGCTGCTTTCATGGGTTGGTGTTAAGTGTCTGCAGCTTTCCTAGGCTCATGGTGCAAGTTCTCTTGATGCATCTACTATTCTGGGGTCTAAAGGACAATGGCCCTCTTTTCACAGCTGCACTATGCAGTGCCCGTGTGGATACTGTTTGTGGGGGCTCCGAGTTCTACATTTCCCTTTTGTACTGCCCTAGCAGAGTTTCTCCATGAGGGCCCCACCCCTGCAGCAAATTTCTATCTCGACATCCAGGCATTTCACTATATCCCCTGAAATCTAGGCAGAGGTTCCCAAACCTCAGTTCTTGATTTCTCTGCACCCACTGGCCCAACACCATGTGTAAGCCACCAAGGCTTGGGGCTTGCACCATGTGAAGCAACAGCCTGAGTTGTATGTTGGCCCCTTTTAGCTATAGCTGGAACTGAAGCATCTGGGATGCAGGGCACCATGTTCTGAGGCTTAACAGAGCAGGGGGACCCTGGGCCTGGCCCAGGAAACCATTTTCCCTCCTAGGCCTCCAGGCCTGTGATGGGAGAGGCTGCCTAAGGCCTTTGACATGCCCTGAAGACATTTTTCCCACTTTCTTGGTGATTAACATTTGATTCGTCATAACTTACGCAAATTTCTGTAGCTGGTTTGAATTTCTCCCCAGAAAATTGGTTTTTCTTTTCTCTCACATTGTGAGCCTGCAAACGTTGCATATTTTTATGCTCGGCTTCCTCTTGAATGCTTTGCTACTTAGAAATTACTTCCGCCAGATACCCTAAATTAGCTCTCCCAAATTCAAGGTTCCACAGACCTCGGAGGCTGAGGCAAAATGCTGCCAGTCTCTTTGCATAGCAAGTGGGATCTTTACTTCAGTTCCCAAGAAGTTCCTCATCTTCATCTGAGGCTACGTCAGCCTGGACTTTATTGTCCATATCATTATCAGCATTTTGGTCAAAGCCATTCAAGAAGTCTCTAGGAAGTTTCAAACTTTCCCACAACTTCCTGTCTTCTATACAGCTCTCCAAACTGTTCCAACCTCTGCCAGTTACCCACCTCCAAAGTTTCTTCCACATTTGTGGTATCTTTACAGCAGTGCCCCACTCTGTTAGTACCAATTTACTGTATTAGTTCATTCTTCCGTTACTAATAAAGACATACCCAAGACTGGGTAATTTATTTTATTTTATTTTTTGAGAAAGAGTCTCACTCTGTTTCCCAGATTGGAGTGCAGTAGTGCGATCCTGGCTCATTGCAACCTCCGCCTCCTGGGTTAAAGTGATTCTGCTGCCTCAGCCTCCCAAGTAAGTGAGATGATAGGCCTGTGCCACCGTGCTTCGCTAATTTTTGTATTTTTAGTAGAGACTGGGTTTCACCATGATGTCCAGGCTGATCTTAAACTCCTGGCCTCAAGAGATCCACCACCCTCTTTGGCCTCCCATAGTGCTGGTATTACAGGTGTGAGCCACCACACCCAGCAGCCAAGACTGGGTAATTTATAAAGGAAAGAGTTTTAATTGACTCACAGTTCCATGTGACTGGGCAGACCTCACAGTCATGGTAAAAGGTGAATGAGGAGCAAAGTCACATCTTACATGGTGGCAGGCAAGAGACAGTTGGGCAGGGGTACTCTCATTTATAAAATCATCAGATCTGGTGAGAATTACTCACTACCACGAGAAGATGGTATGTGGGAAAATTGCCCCCATGATTGAATTATTTCCACTTGGCCCCACCCTTGACATGTGGGGATTAATACAAATCATGGTGAGATTTTGATGGGGACACAGCCAAACCATATCGTATTTGCATCAGTATTTATTGGCTATTGCTGTAATGAACTGATAGAAAAATGTTGTGCATTTTAAGTATTTTTTTTAGTATCTTAGCAAGGCATGACAGTTTTATATGATTAACTGGCTTTGCCATATCACCTAAGAATTAGTTAAGTCAGTATTTTACACTATATGGCCAACATCAGTTTATTTGTGGTTCTTTTTGGTTTTGTTTTGTTTGCTTTTTGAGACAGAGTCTTATCTGTCACCCAGGTTGGAGTGCAGTGGCGCAATTACGGCTCACTGCAGTCTCAACCTCTCCGGGCTCAGGTGATCCTCTCACCTCAGCCTCCTTAGTAGCTGGGACAGCAGGTGTGTGCAACCACACCTAATTTTTTTGTTGTTTTTATAGAGACAGGGTTTTGCCATGTTGCCTAGGCTAGTCGTGAACTCCTGGGCTTAAGTGATCTGCCTGCCTCAGCCTCCCAAAGTGCTAGATTATAAGTGCGAGCCATTGCACGTAACCCGTTTATTTGTTATAATAAACAGATTCCTGGAAAATGTTTGCTTCTTGCTGCCCCATTATTAATTGGCATTTCACTTTATTAGGGCTTTCTATTTGTGTGTAGAAAGCTGAAATGATATGTCACTTGGGTTGTTAGCAAGCCTGTTGGACATTGAATTTTTCCCAGTTGCCAGTGACACTGATAATTAATTTATGCATTCTGTTTTGTTCCTGTAATATTTGTCAGGAACTTCAGATATTTAAAATAACCTAACAGAAGCTAGGTTTGAGAACAGGTGTTAGTTTTAGTGATATATTTCTAGGGTCTATTCAGAGAACAAACATTACTGGAACTAATTAACATTTAATAGTACTAAAGCATGAGGTTTCCCAATTAATTGTGGATATTAGCCCTTCCTTATATTCTATTAGCTTTAAAATTAATAGGTATTACAGATTATATCTCCTTCAGTCTTGAAGGAAATGTAAATGCCAAATATGCTCCTCAATAAGAGAGTTGAAGTCAGTCCCATTTTACCACTGAGGACAAAAAGAAGTTTCGTTTATCTTGCTTTAAAATATAATGTTTTAAGGCTGTTGTTAAAATAGTCATATGTCTTATAGTTATTAACTTATTTATATATAAAATGTTGAATAAATGTTAATTTAGAATTAGTGATTATTACCCACATTTTCTGAAAATAATTTTATTCACGCAGCATTGTAGACATAGATGTCTTGATAATTGCTAGAACCATTTTTTAAGTCATCACAGTTTTTGAGAGCATAGGATCCTCATCTGTTTTGTGTGAGATGTGGAACTTACTGACTCCATGAGTGACACATCACTAGAAACTTTGTCTCAAACTACAGATATCATTGTACTTATAGTAGGACTTTAAAAAATTATTCAGTAGCTGTATATTTATGTTTTTCATGTGTACTCCATACTGTATTGATAAGTTTTTTTTAAAAGTTTGCTTAAAAAGATAACTTGGAATTGTAGAGTCCCAGGATCAGGAATTATATCTAAAGCTGTGAATACTTGTATCCCTCTTTTTGTAAAGATAGCATTGATAGTTATGTATTTTTTTGTTTTATGGTTTTATTTGGGAATTTTTAGACATACACAAAAACAGAAATATGAAATTAACTCCCAGATACTCAACATTCTCACTTCAGTTGTTGACATTGTGCCATTCTTATTTCATCTCTGACTCCTCTTTTTTTTCCTGGAGAATTTCACAATTGTAGGCATCATTTTACTCATAGACACTTCAACACACATGGTTTAATTCTTTTTTATACATGGCATCGTTTTTGTGAACTGGTACTTAGGTCTAAAAGGTTGATTAGGTTCAAATTCAGTTCTGGCAATACTTTGTTGGTGATACTGTGTGCTTTCTGTTGTGTCACGAGCTTGATCAGAGGGTTCAGATGGCATCTTGATCCTTCCATTATAAAGTTCCCCGTCACCTTTTGCTCTAATGTGTTATTTTTCAGCAGTTATTAATGGCCTTGCCCAGATTCATTATATCATTAGGGGTTGTAAAATATTGATATTCTAATTTTATCATTTTGCTTAGGTTTCTTGTCTGAGGTTCTTCTATAAAGGAAGAACATTTCGTTCATCAGCTAATTGGTTATTCTGAAATTCTGTTCATATAGGAAAGGCAAGATGAATGCTTGATTTTCTTTCTTCATTTACCACTTCTCAGAATGTCTTAGTATTCTAGCACCATCCAACGAGGTTTTTTAATTTTTGAATATCATTATGGATGCATGAATTTTAGTATATTTGATGAGTTTCAGTTTGTTGCACTCTTTTTATGATTTTAAAGTGATTTCATCTTTGGCCTTTGGGAACATCTTCAAACTGGGTCAGTGTTCTTTTGATGCCATCCTAATAGTCTTTGATAACTTTCCTGCTCTCTGGTATATCAAGTTGGCACAGATTAGTCTACATTTCCTGCCATAGACCTAGAAACAGCCATTCCTTTAAGAACTCCTGATTTTCTTTTATTGGGAAGCGATAGAGACTAAAGTCTGGGAATTAAGGTGTTTTTTGCTCTACTGGGTTGCCAATGCTTTTGGCTTTTTTGATTTAACTTTTAGTTTTTTTGTTTGTTTTTTTTAAGAGAGAGGGTCTCACTTTGTTTCCTAGGCTGGAGAGCAGTGATGCTCTGCAGCTTTGACCTCTTGGGCTCAAGTGATCCTCCTGCCTTAGCCTTCTGAGTACCTGGGACTATAGCACATGCCACCTTGCCCCACTAATTTTTAAATTATATTTAAAATTCTTTTAGAGATGAGATCTTGTTGTGTTGACCATTTTCGTTCCCAATTTCTGGACTCAACTTATCCTCCTCAGTTGCTGGGATTACAGATGTGGTGTGAGCCACCATGCCTAGCACATTTTGACTGTTTTAATAGACAAAGCTAGGAATGTAAAGATTTTAGAATATTGTTTCCTATGATCCATGAAAAAGAAAAAAAATTAAAAAGATTTTAGAATAACATAAATCATTAATTTAAGTGAATATTTCCATTGCAAGTTTAGGATTAGGGTTTTTATGTAAGTGGTTGTTTTAGAGTTGTTTTTGTTCTTACACTGAAAACCCTGCTTCTTAACAATATTAACCATTACTTATTTGCCTTATTGTAGAGAAACCATAAATACATACAGATAAGTGAACCAGTTTCAACGTAAAACTTACCTTTAATGGCAAAACCGCCATTGTTTTTGCACCAACCTAATACAGTAATTCTAATGAGTACAGTTTAAGTATTTTGTTTTGTATTGTGCCTTTTTGGCCTTGGCCAGTTTTCTGTATGGTTATGTTATCAATTTCATATGCATTTAGGTTCATGTATTTTAGGGTTGGCTTTTTTTAAGGTATTTTTTTAAAAACTTTAATTTCACTTTTTAATTGTGTAAAACATTTACCTGACTTTGAAGTCAAAACTTTAAAACAAGATATACTCAGTGAGGTCTAACTTTAATTTTGGTTAATTCTTTTTTTTTTTTCTCTTCAAAAATAAACTCAAAATATGTCCCCCTTCTCTTACTCAAAAGTGTCCCTTGCATTTTTCACTTAATATATAGTTTTGTTGGTGTTTACAGAGTTACTGTAGAGGAATGAAAGTATATATCTCTGTGTATCTCATTTCTTTTCATTCCTTTTGTTCTTAAGTTTCATTGTACTCCCTTGGATGTTTGTACCATAGTTTGTTCAACCAGTTGATGAACAGTTGGCTGACTTTTTTTTCTTATAAATAGCACTTTAATAAATAGCTTTTTGTATATGTCATTTCATATTTTTTGCCAATGTGTCTACAGGATAGAATTCTAGAAGGGAGTTGTTGAATAAAGGATAAGTGCATATGTTATTTTGTAAAATATGGCCACATTTTTCTCCATGGTGATTGTAACCATTTTGAATGCTTACCAGCAAGGGTGCCTGTTTTCTCAAAATCTTTCCAAAAGAATATTGTTGTCAGAGGGTTTTTGGTCCATATGATAGGTGAGAAATAGTGTGTCAGTACATTTTAAATTTGTATTTCTTTTTTTTTTTTAATGTGTAATGTGGATTTTTTCATATGTTTTAAAATCCTTATGTCATTTGCATTTCTTTTCCAGTGATCAGTCTGTTCTTTTTTTTTTTTTTTTTTTTTTTTTGTGCCTGTTTTAATATCAGGATGTTGGTCTTTATTCTTCTGTACATTTTTGGAAGCTGCCTATATATTAGCAATACAAATCCTTTATAATATACACATTTTTCACAAATTAATTAGTAATTTCTTGACTTACATACTTTTTAAAATTTTATTATTTTTTACTTTTTACTTTATTTTTAGTAGAGAAGGAGTTTCCCCATGTTAGCCAGGCTGGTCTCGAACTCTTGACCTCAAGTGATCCACCCACCTCAGCCTCCCAAAGTGCTGGGATTACAGGTGTGAGCCACTGCACCCAACTGGCTTCTATACTTTAATGCTGATTTTTTAAAATCTTTTTTTTTTTTCTTTTTTTGAGACAGGCTCTTATTCTGTCACCCAGGATGGAGTGCAGCATTGCCATCTTGGTTCACTGTCTCATGAGTTGCTGGGACGTCAGGTGCACACCCTCACGCTTGGATGATGTTTGTATTTTTTTTGTAGCGACGGGGTTCCGACATATTGCCCAGGCTGGTCTTGAACTTCTGAGTTCAAGTGATCCACCCGCCTCGGCCTCCCAATGTACTGGGATTATAGGCATGAGCCAGCACGCCTGGCCAACGTTTTTTTTTTTCACGAGTCATGTTTATCAACTTTTATTCTTATTGCTTCTGAATTTTGAGTCATAATTAGGAATACTTTTTCCACTCCAAAGTTCTAGCAGAATTAGCCCATTTCCCCCAGTCCTTATACTTAATTCTTTTTTAAAATTAGAGCATAGATCCATTTGGTGTTTATGTATAATATGAAGAATGAGCTGAAGTTTTTCTCGTGTGACTATCCAGTTATCTGCAAACCAGTCATTAACATCTTTCTTTTTCCTGTTGACTTGAGATATGTTACCTTTGTCACATGTTAAATTTCCCATATGCATTTGGTCCTGTTTATGGAGTTTTTACTCCGTCTTACTACTCTGTCTGTCCATGTACTGGAACAGCACTATAGAGTCTTCAGTGTTTTTCTAGATATTGTTGCTTGTTTATTCTTCCAAGTGGAACTTTATAATCAGTTTGTTTATATGGCGGTGGTGGGAGTGGGGGAGGTCTATGATGGTTTTTTTTTGGGGATTGCATTTGTAGGTTACATTGTTGAGAGTGGACATCTTGGGATTTTTGAGTCCTCCTATTCCATAATATGGCATGTCTTTTCATTTGTTAATGTCTAGTTTTGTATCTTGCAGAGTGTTTTATGTTTTTTAAAAAACATTTTTATTGAGGTATAATTAACTACTATAAAATTCATTCAGTTTAAGTGTAAAATTTGGTAATTATATTTTGAGACAGGGTGTAGCTCTGTTACCCAGACTGGAGAGTGGTGGTGTGATCTCCACTTACTGCAGCCTCTGCCTCCAGGGTGCAAGTGATTCTCCCACCTCAGTCTTCCAAGTAGCTGGGACTATACAGGCGCATGCCACCACACCTCGCTAATTTTTGTACTTTTTGGTGGAGATGGGATTTTACCATGTTGTCCAGGCTGGTCTTGCACTCCTGACCTCAGGTGATCCACCTGCCTCGGTCTCCCAAAGTGCTGGGATTGCAGGTGTGAGCCACTGCATCCAGCCCAATTTCAGTAATTTTTGAAAGTAAATTTAGAATTGTGCAGTCATCACCACAATACAGCTTTAGAATATGTCTATCAATCCTGGAAGATCACCTGCTTTCTTACTGTCAGTCTTTGTTCCTACCTTCATTCCCATCAATCTCTTTTTTTTTTTCCCCTTTTGTGGATATTTCATATAAATGAAATCATACAATATGTGGTCTTTTATATCTGGCTTCTTTTACTTAGCATAATTTTTTTTTTTTTTTTTTGAGGCAAGGTCTTGCTCTCTTGCCCAGTGCAGTGACAGTCGCAGCTCACTGCAACCTCTCCTTCTCAGGCTCAAGCAATCCTCCTGCCTCATCCTCCCGAGTTGCTGTGACTACAGGCACATGTCACCATGTCTGGCTAATTTTTATATTTTTTGTATAGACGAGGTTTCTCCATGTTGTCCAGCCTAGTCTCCAACTCCTTGTGATCTACCTGCCTTGGTCTCTCAAAGTGCTTCAATTACAGACATAAGCCATTGGGTCCAGCCTAAGTTAGCATAATTTTTTAAGGAGGTTAATCCATGTGTAGCAGGTATCAGTAATTAGTTTTCGTTTTATTTATTTATTTTTTGAGACAAAGTCTCGCTCTGTCACCAGGCCAGAGTGCAGTGGCGCAATCTCGGCTCATTGCGACCTCTGCCTCCCGCTTCAAGGGACTCTTCCACTTCAGCCTCCCAAGTAGCTGGGACTGCAAGCGTGCACCACCATGCCAGGGTAATTTTTTGTAGTTTTAATAGAGATGGGGTTTCACCATGTTGGCCAGGATGGGCTTGATCTCTTGACCTCATGATCTGCCCACCTCGGCCTCCCAAAGTGCTAGTATTATAGGCATGAGCCACCATGCCCAGCATTCGTTTTAATTTTATTAGTTACAGCATATTCTGTTTGTATAGATATACCACATTTTGTTTATCTAATTGTCAGTGATGCTGTACTTTTGTTTGCTTGTTTGTTTGTTTTTGAGGTGGAGTCTCTTTCTGTCGCCTAGGCTGGAGTTCAGTGGCAATCTCGGCTCACTGCAACCTCTGCCTCCTGGGTTCATGCAATTCTCCTGCCTTAGCTTCCTGAATAGCTGGGATTACAGGTGCACACCACTACACCTGGCTAATTTTCTATATATTAGTAGAGATGGGGTTTCACTATGTTGGCCAGGCTGGACTCGAATTCCTGACCTCAAGTGATCTGCCCACCTCGGCCTTCCAAAGTGCTGGGGTTATAGGCACAGACGGACTAAGGTCATCAGAGAGTATAGTGGCTAACATTGCTTATTGCTGATTCCAAGAGAGTCTGTGGTGTCTTACCAGGAAATGGAAATGGACTTTGAGGAGTTCATAAAGAACTCTCTCAGAGAAACCATTGTTTTTGTTATTGTTGTTATACTACTCATATTCTTTCTAGCCTGGTAGCCAGAGAAATATGTTATTTTTCTCACGATTTAAAAGCTATAAACAACCTAAGAAACACTAGATTGTAGATGCCAAAATGTTGCTTATTGTGAATATGCTTTAGTTGTATAATTTTTATGTATTATGTTCAAGTTATGCATGAAGTCCGTTTTAGAAAAATAATGATGTTTAAGGAATAGAATAAGAGTGCTGGGCCGGGCGCGGTGGCTCACGCCTGTAATCCCAGCACTTTGGGAGGCCGAGGCGGGTGGATCACGAGGTCAAGAGATCGAGGCCATCCTGGTCAACGTGGTGAAACCCCGCCTCTACTAAAAATACAAAAAATTAGCTGGGCATGGTGGCGCGTGCCTGTAGTCCCGGCTGCTCGGGAGGCTGAGGCAGGAGAATTGCCTGAACCCAGGAGGCGGAGGTTGCGGTGAGCCGAGATCGCACCATTGCACTCCAGCCTGGGTAACAAGAGTGAAACTCCGTCTCAA